>NC_087373.1:32639150-32947483 GCF_031761385.1 Necator americanus
TCTGTGAACACTCAAAAGGATCGTGATCACCAAACACCCGTGATCTTTTGAGTGTTCACAGAGCCCATAAGATTACGAGCAGGTATAAAAAGAGTACTCTAGCTACTAAAATTCTCCATCTACTTTCATCTCTACATCTTATACTCATAAAACACCTCCAATGTTCCTTATACTAAAAACGGGCCTTTCTGTACTTTATGGCATTCTCTTCGCTTTTTCAGTTGACTTACTTTTATTTTGGCTCCTTTCGTTCTGTGACGTGTGTTGATACTTATTCATGCGCAATTTTTGGACACGAGTGGAAGCGTCACATTACCACATGGGTTCTCGAAGAAGAAATCTCATATCGTACGCTTTATCGATTCATATTCTTGGTACCACTGACAAGACAAAATAGTTTACAATCTACCGAAGAAATAGAATAGTTTTGATATAAAAACTAGACATTTTACCGACATTAGTATGTATTAGACTGCCATTTTGAGAAGAAATAAAATGCGGAAAAGTTGAGTATCTTGTGACCACAACGTCATACAATTATTATATACATTTACAAGCATTCACAAGGCAGTATTCACAAGGTCTCAGAAGTAAGAAAGCTATAAAAATACATTAACTCAGCAACCACAATAAGAGCTTAAACAATCACGAAAAAAAGCAAAACTAAAACAAGAAATAAACGGCTTATGTGACAGGACTGTGCGTTTCTTAGAGAGCAACTTTGGATCGTTTGTCAAATGTGGCTGCGGACAGGCCTTTTCGTTTCACAGCACTTCGTTTACTGTTTGTCGCATTGAATCGGTGTACTTCTACGCTATCCGTGTTCGAAATCGAGATGAAGACGTCTCCGTTCGGTCGGCAGCACACTACATGTGCGTTACGGCATTCGTATACTTCTCGTTCGTCAAGTATCGTGCTGGAACGTAAACATTCTTTGAATTGCTCTCTAATTCAACTGGAAACTGTTCTGATTATTCATTCTAACTTGTCAGTTGTTTTTCCCTCTATAAAAAAAAAACTATTTTAGCAAGGAAGCTTCGATAAACCAAGAAAAATGGACTTACTTCGAGTCTGGCCCGTTATACTCAGCAACTTGCATTATTTCTATAGAGTCGTAGTGGACAACGTATAAATACGGAGCAGTGTATACTGTAAAAGGCGTAGAGCATAGATAGCTCGTAGGAACGTAATCGACTAAGCACCGTACCGAACTCCATAGGCATTTGTTCCCATTCCACTGTTTGTTTTCGTGTACGTTCTCCTCGCGAATTCACGAATAGTCCGTAGTCTACAAAATCCATTATTTTTATCCATCATTTTTCACTGGTGATAGATTTTCGAAAGATATCTGGGATCTCTCACTCACTTTGGTAAGCCAAGAGCACTTCGTCTTCTCTTATATTAAGGAGGGCGATTGGGTAATCTGCTATATTTGAACCAGCTAGTCGCAGCGGTTCCAGATCTCCTCTTCCAAGATGAACAAAATAGAAGCTATCAGCGCCAAAGTAGAACCCCCTCGAGGTTGATGTGAGGCACATAGCTGGTTCACTTGTTTCTATCACCTACAGTACTGACAAACTTCGAAGAATTCCGAAAGAGAAACTGAAAGGAAAAGCGAAATGTGGTCACTTGCCTGGTGCCCAGTGAACACGTCTCTCGCCGCATTGTACTTGAGCACATGAATCTTCGTGGAGCTAGCCGCACACAAATATCTGGATTTGAAAAGTCATCCAGCTGTTCATGGTTCATGGTTACTTCCGCGTTAATCTATCCCACCTGTTTGCATCTTGTTGGTGGTACGCAAGTGCATGTAGATTATCGTAGCCTCCAAGGACGTCTGCTCGTAGAGAAGGTTGGACAGCATGTAATTCAGACTTCAGAGCAGATAATGGAACAAGCGCAAGCGTTCGCCGATGATCCATTATCAATGCAAGAATGTTCAGATCTGGGAGGCTCTCCATCTGAACTTCCAAATTTAAGAAATTGTCAAATCTTTAATGATGTTGCTCATTTAAAGTAGTTCTAGAATACTCTACACTTTCAGAGACAAACACATATTATCCTAAGGAAAAGTTGATCAGAGTGATTTACTCGAATCAAACTCATTCTCGTTAGAGAGTAGAGAAACAATCAGAACATATAATTCACATTATTGCTATGATTGCTTGGCATTTTAAACTAAATAGACCTACCGCAAGGACTGAGTTGAATCCTCCAATTCTCACAGGCACTCTTGGACCGCTCATGTAAGTGAAGAATAAACCACTCTGAGCTCCTATGAGTAGATAGTCGTCAAATACCTAAATAACTATTGTCTATGTCTATGTACCAACAACTTAAAGGCATCACCTCACGAATCTGGGGTGGTACGGATTTCCGGTGGAGTATTCGTGTACGGGATCGTAGATTATTGAGAAAAGGGTGATTTTGTCCATTTCTTCCTAATTGCCGTAGAAAACGGCCCGAACGATACGGCTTCGAGCGTTCCGGCGCACTATTTTCCACAACGAGTTCGATTGGAGCGCGCCAGCCTTGCGCACGAGCCGCCTCTTCCGGGCCGTTTTTTTTTTCGGCGATTAGGAAGAAATGGACGGAATCACATCCCTCTCCATAATCTACTATCCCATATACGAATACTCCACCTTAAATCCGTATCACCTCAAATTCGTGGGGTGACGCCTTTAATCTGGACTTAAAAAATGCAAACGTAGTTTGATTTAGACCTACACAAGTCGTGTGAATAGTAAGATTGTTCGGTGTTGACAGCACAAGAAGACATGACTGTTCGGAAAACGAGCTCGGTCTCCTGGTAAGCATCATTCTTCTCGTAGATGCGTTCTGGAGAGCTTCGGCCCAACGTTTTGCTGTCTGCGTTGACGGTGCTAAGATGTAGATGTTCCGTCTATGAAAGGAAGATGTAAGATTATTTTTTGGAGGAGAAATGGGGTCAAGTACTTACGTTTCCGTCTTAAGGTGAACTACGTTGTGCGAGACTTGACCATTGTCCGTTTTTACTGGCACTTCACTACCAACTCGAACGATCCGAAGCTCTTTTTCGAGGTCAATCTGCAGACGTTTTATACAAGTAGAAGCTTTGCCAAGAAAAATCGAAAAACTCACTGAAAGGAAAGGCTTCCGTAGATCTGTTTGTACCGCATCATTGTCGTAGAAAACGAGGCGCTTTTCGTCCATCTCTCCCCAAGCAGATTGCCATTCTCGTACATTCGAGTCATCCCTGAGAACACGGGGTAATATGACATGAAGAAAAGAGGTTGTAAAAAACAACAGTAACAACAACAAACCTGAACAACCTAACCCATCCGTTCATTTTTCCGTTAGGCGTGCTATACGTATCCAAATAATAGTTCGCGCATTGATCAGGAAGACCGCATGTGTTCACAACCCGTGAAGCGCATTGTGAATGTACAATAATACCACAATGAGCACAACGTTTCTTCTTTGCGAACTGGAATAACAAAGCAATAGAGAAAAAGCGCCATTTAGACGGTGGTACGCTGGTTGTGCACTCGTTTTAGCTGCTGGTGGAATCATATAAGACACTAACAAAAAAAAGAGCAGGGCATAACTTTGCTGAAAGTCAGCAGTTTCCAAAAGAAAGTCTGAACACTCACCGTTGGTACACCTACAAAACAGACCGCACACTTAATGCTGAACAGTCCAAAATGTCGCAGTTCAGTCCATCTGTAACAGTAGACAACCTAGTAAATAAAAGGAAACAAACATCTTGGACGAACAGACTGACTCACCTATGAGGAATATCATGCCTCATGATAGCTTTCTGTGGATTTGGTGTAGCTAACGTTGTAGCCTTATTCTGTTGATGAGGAGTGCATCGAATTTCAGCGAGAGACTTCGACTGTAGCCCAGCCATAGGATGCCTTGCTATAGTGTTACTGTGAGGAGCTGATGATTGAAATCTGTGATCTCTTGGTAGTGGCGGTGGCATCATCTTCCTCGATATCAACTCTAGAAATTGAGGTGGTTACAAACATAAGCAACCATTATACATGGATGCTCCTACCTCTCTTCTTTTCTTCTAGCTCTTTCAGCAAGCTTGATTTTTGATTTTCAAGCTCTTCAACTATTTCAGGATCAATAATTTCCTAAACATGCCAAATTTACAATCATTTTGATCTCATTGGAATTCCAACAATTGTGAAAATGCTCACTAATGAACTTTCGGTAGGTGTTCGTAAAAGAGTGCTCCTTCGGCTGAGTTTAGGCATATCCTTGGCTTTAACTTGCGATTGTAGATATGCTTCAAGCTTCTCCTTTTCTCTCAAGATCTCTTCCAAATTGATCACTTCTTCCTCAAGCTTACTCTAAAAGAAAATTCCAGAATCAGCGCAACAGGGAAAGTAGCATGCACATTCTTTAACGTACGATGCGTTCTTCGTTCAATCCCAACTGTTCGGCCATCTCCTGACAGGTCTCTTTCACTCGCTCAGCTTCTTTTTTGTAGTTATCTATTTTAACTAATGCATCCGTCAACCCTCCACGCAATTTCTTGTTTTCTTCCGTGATCCCCTTTTCACGAACGACTCCGTCTGAGAGCTGAAAAACTAACTTGTAATCTGTGCGTGGCCAACAACTTTGCGCAATCTAAGTACAGTCGAGTCAAAAAGTCCTGGCTTCTGGATCCCGACTACAATGGGGCTGTGACGCTTAGGAATGGTCTCACTGAGCCACTTTCACAGCAAATGTCTATTCAATTGCTAAATAAGTAAGGTCGTTTCAATCCAATAAAATATCGGTCATGCATACTTGTCAAGAAATCCAGTTTACCTGTTCCTTGAGTTTTTCATTGTCCTGTTTCAATTCTTCCACTAGTCGCTTTGTACTGCGAGAAATACTCTCCGCTTGTGCTAGTTGATTCTTTAGTTGATCTATCTTAAAAAGAAAAATCCAGATGTTTAACTAAAAGTGGTTGGGAATGTGAAACTAGAGGGTCTTTAAGATCAGTTGCTGCTTTTTTTTTCTGATGATACTGCTTTCAAAATGTTATTTAGAACAACGGGGTAGAAAAAGGATCCCCTTGCGAAGAATCGAATCCTATGTTGTAAGGCGTATAACCAGCCATAGATTTTTTTTTTGAAAAATACACTTCTAAGTCATAACGCTTCTCTGAGCGATTTTAAAACATTTGTCGTCCACTCCACCTTAACAGTATAATGTTCGTTGTCCGTTGCATCCTTGCACTTCGTCTCACTTATTTGCTTTGCAAGTTGTGCCAATTCTGCTCTATAGTCGTTGTGAGTTTCTCGGAGCTCATCCTAAAAATTCTCACTGAAAAATTATGAACCAGTAACACAGCTATAGCATACTTGACCATTCCATTCTTCCTATGTGTTTCTTAGACACTATCTTTAATTGATATAAGAGCTATGTTTATAGATGTATTCTTACATTAAGATATCGGATCTTCATTTCCAAACGCTCCTTTTCAGCCCTCAACTGATTCAATTCAACTTCTGATAGGCGCTGACGCTCGAGATCACGTTCGGCTTCTCGGAGCTAAACCATGCTGTATGTAACGAGCAACCAATCACCACCTTGACACAATTTAAACTCGGTTTATCATACTCACTTTAACAGTCATGTCCGCGCACTCATTCAACGCCTTTTGTCTTCCTGCCTCGGCTCGCTTCTTCAGTTCCTGCAAATCAAATTTGTCAATATTTTCAACAGTAAACTCCTTGAGCTGCTTTTTTGAACAAACCTACCCGGAACTGTTCACACTGTGAATCCACTATTTCCATGGTATTTGTCAGCGCAATTAATTTTGCTTCTGCTTTCTTAAGCTCTTCGCGAAGCTCACGATTGATGTTTTGCTCCACAGAGAGCTCTCCAGCTTCGTGACGTGTAGATCTCAGCTGAATTTTAAGAAATCTACATTCAGAAAGGGTACAGGTGTACAGATAGTAATGAATCACTTACAGTCTCTTCCAATTGCCGCAGTTTTTCTTCTGCATCGCGCAGCTCCTTAGATAACCGAGAGTTCTCTTTCTGTAGATTCTCCTCTCTACTACGGTAACTTTTTAGTTCAGCTTGTAGTTTAACCACTTCCGCTTCATTCATTTTGCTAGTTTCGAGCTAAAACTTGTGATTTTTGTATCTTCCCTATTATCTCCTATAATCCTTAGATAGGAACCCACTTTTTCGAGTTTCTCTTTTTGCCTGTTGTAATTACGACGAAGTTCCAGTAGTTCGCAGCGCAGATCCGCTTTTTGCTGTTTGACCTGAATAACGTTCAATAGGTGGAACTTCTACAAATTTCTTATATAATTTCTATCAAGCAAAAGCAGATAATGATGTTCTAAATCGACTGTCATCACGATCAAAAAAGACAATAAATAGGACAAGAAATAACGAAATAAATAGATGAAGGGTCCAGTGAAAACGTCCACATGGATGAATGTTATGAAAATTATCAAAAGTTATAAAAGGAGGGAACTAACCTTATTCGACTCTTCTAGCAAATACTGATGAGTTAGGGAGGAGCTACCTTCGATTTCGACCAACTTCTTTTGCAGCGCTGCGAGTTCTGACTTTGCAGCTTCAGCGTCACGTCGTGCCTCAGCGAGCTCCTAAAACAATTAGGAATTTAATAAAATATAAATCTATGGCAAAATTAAAAATGTTTCATGAGAAGCACTCAAAATGTAATGGAATTATGCGAAAGAGTGCAAATTGATCGTGGGATTACTATTACGTCAATCTTATGTTAAGAAAAAATTAAGAAAGATCTCTTTACCAGAAATTAAACAAAAACTTCTGATATAAACGGAAAATACTCTTTCATTACGATTACTTTACACAGGGAATGCAACAATATCCAGCAAACGTAGCCCACAGTTCGAAACATTTTCAAACGCGCTAATCCTTATCAGAATATAAGCTTTTCAATCTTGCACACTATTATCATAAGTGACCGCAAATCAGACTGATAACGTGGTGAAGGAAATCGCAGCATTGGTAGTAACGTAGAGATTTCAAAAAAAGGGAAAACTCCCCCTCTTCCAACGTCTTACACAAATATAAACGAATAATCGAAAAAAAACGAAATAATAATCTAATATCAAGTATAGGGGGAGGGGGCGCTCAGGAGGTACCCAAGCGCAAATATTCATCATGGCCTACTAAAACTCGAAAAATGACTGAAAATGCGTTGGACAAATAAGATAACCCATTTGTTCAGTGTATGTGATCTAGGAATTGATTAAAATGATGATACATGTTTATACGTGTTGAAGAGTGTGATAAACATGATAGGATTGCACAAAAATGGTTTTTGAATGGTTACAAAACGTTTATACTGAAACAGTAAACTATCATTGAAAAAACCTCCAGACTCAAAAAAAAAAAACAATTTCAACGCTGACGCAACGTAGGTTTTCAATATTTTCTTAGCGCAAGACGCGTATAAAAGATCCAGATGGACGTTTGTCCATGTATCTTTGTTTAAACAGCTAAACTATGCGGGAAATCTGATGTTAATCGAAGAAATAAAAACGAAATGAGTGAGTGAATATATGGGAAACCATGGGTCATGGACAATATTAATAAAATCAAGAAATCAGCAAATAATATCCAAAAAAGAAATTTAAAAAAAACCAGATTACCTTCGTCCATATATCCTCCTTCTCTTTGTATTCCATAATCTTATCTTCTAGGAACTTGTTAGTAGCAGATAATTCTCCGACTTTATGTTGTATATCAGCTAGCTGCTGAAATCTTGAAAATAGCCACGGAATAGTTTCAGCAGTTAAGAAAATTTAAAGAGAGTTTGCGCAGAAAAAAAAAATTAAAAACAGTTCGCAGAAAAAGGATGCTACACTCGAGAGCAACGCTAACGGACTGACATTTACAAAAGGGTGCGACAGTATCTTAAATACCCCTAGGTACCGGTACAATGAGATGTAAGATTATGGTAGCTGTCCTGAGGTCAACCATTGAGACCCTTTATTGATCTCTGCCTTCATTGGGCGAACAAGTCAGTAATATCGATTGCACAGTTACATCATTTTCTTTGCTGATTAATGTGAGTTTCTCATATTTACTGAAAATCCAATACAAGCAGCTTTTCATCCATGTCCGGTGGAATTCACAATGTAAGTTTTGCAGTAGATTTTTCGTAGGCAAAACATTCATATTTCGAAGCACTTAAGAATCCGATTTAAGTCAACAACAGTTTAGTTCAGTCAGATCTAAGAAGAACTCTGCTGCGTCATCCGATAATCGTTAAAAGCTGCACTGGAAACTACCTCAGTCGTTAGTTGGGTTTTCTGCATCGTCACCAATTGACTAGAAAGCGACTGGAATGCGTTGAGAAGGTTATGAGAAGTTGAGATGTTATGGCTCACGAAGTTCGTTTCCAAACTACGTCGCAACTGAAACTAACGTAGTGAACGTAAACTTATTTACAACATTATACACGTAGAGATGTTATCGGTTTAAGTAGATCATTATATATATATATATATATATATATATATCAATAGGACTTGTGATACGGAAAAAAACCCATCTTCAACATCATAGAAAAAGGAGCACTAACAGAAGAACACCGAAGAAATAAGAACGGAAACCTTAGAGAAAAACTGGGTACGCATCCCCACCTCAATCTCTCTCTTCGTCATATTTTCTTTCTGGTCCTTGACATCCTCAAGACTTTGACGAAGTTCCTCCTTACTCTCTGCTAGAGCGACTTTGAGAGAAGCTATTTCAAGCGAAAGATCCTTGTTACGAGATCGTGCTTCCTCGACATCTTGGCGGCACTACAATGTAGAATTGGTAGCACTTTTTCCGGACTTGCATCGAAAAATATGGAAAGGAGTAAACATAGGAAGATTCAGATTGGGAAATAAGTGATGTAAAGAACTGCAGTTACTAGAATTATGATACGAACATTTATTAATAACCAGTAATTATCAAATTCCCAAATGTTCTCTTTTCTCAAAATAACATCTCACTGCTCATATAGTCGCATGTGCGATTTTGCTGAAGATAATTTCACATGGGAGGATGGGGGAGGTGACCGAACCAAGCTATGTCGGTGCATTGACTGGAAGATGCATCCGTTCTCATCGATTTATATGAGCTGGGATCCATTCCGCATCTACATACTGGGAGACACTTTACCACTTCTATCAAATCCAGCTAATTTCCAGTTGGCTACGATTACAATGTAACAGGGATAGTAATCCTCTCGTATAAGGTTACTGTACAAGGCAAGAGAGAGGTAAAACAGAGAGACAAGAGAGGTGTAGTCTTTATCTATGGTCGGTTCAAAAAGGTGCATTTCCATGAGCAGTTGGAAGGTGAAAGTAGCGGTTGAGATCAAGATAGGACCATCGCAAACTGCAACAATGAGTGGTGCTAACAAGAGTCCCCGTGTTTCGACCTGACTATAACCCGATTTGCACATTTGTCTACATTCGCGAAAGAAAAATCACTGTACAAGCAGGATCTTATTGAGTACTTCAGGGCAGATGGAAGGAGAGCTCTTATATTATTAATGTCAGCAAATTACTGTGGTTCAAACTTCACTACGAAATCGAAATAGACAAAACAAAATGGTCATCAAGGCAAAGCAGAGCTAATTTATTACACTTTATTTTACCTTGCCTAGTCTCGTCTGCAACGTGGAAATCTCAAATTTAGCAGAAGTGACTTCCGATCCAAGCTGTGTTATTGTTTGGTCTTTGTCAACAAGCTGAAAAAAAAAAGTTATTTGATCGACTACGAAGACAAATAACCGGAAGGAACCATGGAATACCACGAACCCAGTAAATATGAGAAAGATCATTCAATAGTTGGAACCACAATATAGCTCACCTTTTCTTGTAATGTATTCATCGTATCGTTAGTACTTTTTAATTTATGTTCGAGCTCTTCGATTTCTATCAGACGTCGCCGAAGATCGTCTTCCTGTGATATTTCATTTGAGGATAAAAGCAAGCAAAAACGAGAACAAACTGAATTCAAATTAAAATTCTAATTAATAATGATTGTTTACGCAGAAAAAAACAATACTTCATAAAGTAAAGACACGCAATTGATGAACTCACAGCAGTCATACGTTTGTTCACTTCCGCTGATAAATCGAGCCTCAATGCTCGAAGGTTCTCTTTGGTTTCCTTGAGATCGTGTTCGTATAACGCAATATCTTTTCTAAAAAATATTATTGAATACATTTCATTCGAACATATTTTTCTGCACCGGAACATTGACAAATGAAAAGGAATAATTGACCCACTGAAATATACGGGATTCATGAGCGCTGATACGATTACTTGTTTCGATTAGTATGCTTTCATTCATTCGAGAACCCATGTCTTCTTCCATTTTCTAGAAACAATGACATCAAGTATACTAACATTTTGAATTCTTACATATCAGGATTTTCGAATGACAAACAGTCCTATTATATAATAAGGCTGTCGACATTCTGAACCATGGGAGAAATTATTAGTACTATTATTAAGAGATTAGGCATTAGGATTTTTGTGAAACTAACTACTACACTCCACTTTCCCAGCTCTAAGAACTTTTTGCGTCGGGAATTCTGGCTACTATTTATTTTAACTGGATCAAAAGAGAATTCAATATCCGTTTTGAAACACCGTGGTTTTCTACAATTACTGTAGGAACTAATTTCCCCGATATTTTGTCAGGGTTTCAGTAGTAAGATCGTTTGAGGTACCCACCACGCTATAGTTATTGTAATGCGAAATGGGTGTTACATTTGTGATCAGCATCCAAAACAACGTTTTTTGAAGGAGTTATAGTGAAAAAAAAATTTAGAGATAAGGAATAATGCCAGAAACACACAACCAAGTCAGAGAACCAGAAGTTGAAGAGTTTGGAACGAGAAGAAAAATAATACTATGCTTTCGACTATCCCATCACTAGGAAAAATAGAAAAAAGTTTAAAAGGGGAAGAAAACTCCCGGGAAAAAATCGAGAACTCTAAGAGCGCTATAATACAGGTGAATCCAAAGTTCGAGGAGATGTCAAGCAGAAATGTATTCTTAGGAAAACTTATGGAATTATTTGATTATTTTTGAAATGAAGTACGAAAGAGAACTGAATCCAATAGAAAGGAAAAATAATATGCAATGTGCATTGAACAATTAAGAATTTAAACTACCTTTATTGTCTTCTGTAAATCTCTAATTGTGGCGTCTTGCTCCAAAACATGAGCGCGTAGTTCTTTTTCATCCATATCGAGTTCGACTATCTGCAAACAGAAAACTGGATGTTTAATTTGAATAAAAAAAAACTTAAAAAGTCATTGTTACAGTAATAGCAGTTTTGGTACACACGAAAAAAAAAGAATATTTCCGGTCAAAACCAGCTTTTAAAAATCAAAGACACAGGTAAAGAAGTACGTTATAGGGAGAGGAACAGCACGTGTCCTCTCGTGGTTTCTGTACGACCGGAGAAAGTGCTTTTCGTCTTGATTTTGCGGATGGTGTTCGCATCGGAGTGTAGAATTTCTCCATAAGCGTAGGTGCTTGGCGGCTTGATGAGGACCGCGCCCTTACACCGACGGCTGAACACTGAAAAAAAGAGCATATGCAGTTTGGAGAGTGACAAAATGACGGATGCGGTCAGAAGGCGTCACAACTTTTTTACGAATGAATCACAGCTTACGGATGAAGTTCGTATCATAGACGAATAGGTCCTGCTACAGTGTACTGGCAGAAAAAATCGAAAAATTACGTCAAATAAGGTCCAGAAGTCAAAGAGTTTTGTAGAACAAGAAGAAATGATTTAGTTGTTTCGCCTATTTCACAGCAGGGTTATTTTAAAAATCGCTAAATGTATGGGATAATTCCATGGAGAATTCGAGAACTTTTGTAGCATTATAATAAAGTCGGATATACCAAGTTTTTTATTTTCTAAAACTACAGAATGTGGGAAAAATGAACAAAGAAACTACAAAACTTGGAGAAATCCTTCAAATAATCGAGTTAGATTGCATAAATCCGGTCAAACATATAATTCCACCATAACGCATTAGCAAATTAAAGCGTAAAAGGAATCTGCACAGGAGACGTAGCCTGATTCTGAACAAAAGGAAATCCCATGCATTCTCAGCTTTATGGATACGGCAGGCGTCATTCGCGTGTTCAAATTCGCGCTGCTGCCAGGTTGCCGGCGCGAATATCGATCGTTTGAATGCGAAGGGAATCACTTTTAAGGTATATTTATGAACAAATAAATCGAAGGTATAGTCTGGATTAGTCCAAGCTATCACTTCGACCTATCTCCTCACAAATCACAGGTTATAAATTCAGCTGTGCTATGATAGCAACGCTTCGTAAACTCCTAGCCTTGAATCTGAACATAAGGTGCCAGCTTAGGCTCAGATTCAAGGATATTTGCTTAGGAATTGCAAGGTCTACTATGTTCTAAGGTGTTACCAGTCATTTTTCATGCAGGTGACACTACACAGTAACTTAAAGGCATCACTCCACGAATCTGAGGTGGTGCGGATTTCAGGTGGAGTACTCGTATACGGGATAGTAGATTATAGAAAAGGGAGTGATTCCGTTCATTTTTCCTAATTACCGTAAAAAAAACGGCCCGGAAGATACGGCTTCGGGCGTCCTGGCGCCTATTTTCTACAAGGACTTCGACTGGAGCGCGCCAGCCTTGTGCATGCGCCCCATCTTCCGGACCGTTTTTACGGCAATTAGGAAGAAATGGACGGAGTCACCTCCTCTCCATAATCTACTATCCGTATACAAATACTCCACCTGAAATCCGTACCACCTCAGATTCGTGGGGTGATGCCTTTAACTGTGACAATACTGTAACTTTAGTCGCAGTTTAAGAAAAAAGCTGTCGCAGTTTTCTGCTAATTAGGGGCTCCGCTGTGCTTTAGCGGCAACTGTCTGTTTCTTTTACTGTCAGGTAATCTGTTAGCCTATTTCCAGCGTTTCCAACCCTTCCATCAAATGCGAATCATTTGCGTCATCGGGAAAATCAGTGGCGCGCCCTTATTTCTGGACACCCCATCTTCCTTTTTCTCTTAGTAACTTTTATTAACATGCCATAGATCCTCTAAAACTAATGGTTAGGCCTTAGGGCCCTCATTGATTTGATTAATTACTTCGAGAAATAAGGGCGCAACTGTGTGGCCCCCAACTATATTTTACTCTGATCCTGCTCTATCCTTAATATTTTCAATATATCTGTGGGTGCGCCTATGCGTTCGACTTCAACTCGGAAACGTTTTAGATTTAAGGGGCGGGTGTAGTAGAGCGGTTGGAGATTCCGCTGTCTACACGATCGATCAGAGGTTCGATCCCGCCTTAGTGCCAACCGAGCTGTTAATCTTTCCGGGTCGATAAATTGGTACCAGACTTGTCTGGGAGGATAAAAATACTGACTTGACACATTGGCTAGCCGCCGCAGGTCATTATAAAGGCCAGTTACACGTTCGTGAACCTCAAACGATTCTGAATTGAAGTGAAAGTGGTGGCGCATTGGGAAGAATTGGCCGAATCACCTTCTTCCCGACAATCTATGACCCCATATAGGCATAATCCACCTGAAGCCCGTACCACCACAGATTCGTGGGGTGATGCCTTTGAATGCCACAAGTTCTCACAAAATCTTTCACTTAACTGTCATTGATATCCTCAACAGTTTTTAGGTTCATACTTAGCGACATCGCGAAAGCATTGACACCTCGGTTCGCACTGTTTCAAGCTAAAAAGCGCGTAGTAGGATCAAAAGGAGCTAAAACTCGGTGCCATTGCATAAGTAGCAGCGTTCGAAGTGCGCGGTGACGCCAGCGAGTGTCCGGGGTGATACATTCTCTAAGTTCGCCCGTTCGGTTTGCTATCTCTGCTCTCCGGGTGGTGCTGACGAGAGTCTCACCTCGATCGCAACCGCTGGCTCCATCGCGATTGCACTGAGCTTCAGGTCGTTTTGCTCCAATTATCTCCGTCCTCAAAAATGTTACGATTTTTGTGCTTTGATGCAAAAGTATTCATCGATGAAGGACGGTGATAACGAGCGAACTTGTTTATTTTTCTAGCTGAAAAGCTGTTGACTCTTCTTCGAATGATCGATAACAACGCTGGAAAAGTTCTATACAAGCTCCGCCCCCGAAAAATCATCATCAATCAGCATGTTGCTCTCCAATGCGGTGCATTGGAGAGCAACATACTGATTCAGCTTCATCAAAATTTTATTTCCTTTTGAACATTCCCCGCCGAGTTGGTTCGTTTTTCATTTTTGTCAAATGTATTTGTAGTTGTCTATTTACTATATCGACGTTTAGTTATGTTTGCGTTTGGTGGTGATAATCTTCGATTCGGTTAGCCTCAGGACCGCAGTTGCAGACACGACTTCAAACTCTTGTCCTCCATAGGTTCTTCCGGACGAGACGAACAAGCAACCATTTATTCAGTTCCAGGAGTTATGTACCTCGAAAGAGGGGGGGGGGGGGGGAGAGGGGTCAGAGTAGAGGTAACCCGCAATTTTGCACACAAAATTGGTTGCTACTGCCAAATAGCTATAGTTGGGTCAAAACGACATGAAGCATGCACCGTTGCGCAAGCGGCCGCGCTCGGAAGCGGTGCGGTGGAGACAACGGTTGGAATCGAGATGGGACCATGGCGAACTGCAGAGGTCTGTGGCGTGGTGGCGGTAGCGTGGGTCCTTATACGATCCCAACTGCTACGCTCCACCGCTCCGCTTTGAGCGCAGCCGCTTGCGCAAATGTCCGTGCTTCATGTCGTTTTGACCCGACTATAGGCTTCTACTGTCCTAACTACTCCTGTATAGTATTAATTTAGCTTCCGTTTACAGGAAATGGATGGCAGTAGCAAATCTATCCACCCCCTCCAACCCCCTCCACCCCTTAACTCCTCCACTTCCTCCACGAAGTCACGTAGCGCTCAGTTTTCTATTCAAACTTGGTTGTTTGTCTTTTTCAAAGGTCCATTTCTCCAAGATTTGATTCCTTGGTGAGGAATGAGTTGCTAGGGCAGGTAGCAGCAGTACGTAGGCTAGGGTTTAATACGATCGCGGATTGGGCCATAGAAAAGTGCATAGTTTGGCCATATACAACTAATTTTCTAAATGTCAGTTCCTTGATTGAACCTATTTGTTCGCCAAATTTTTAATTTTATGACAGAGTTCACATCTCGTAGAGAATGAACTTTGACAAATCGTTTTTAGTTGAATTTCGACGCTGAGTTGTCATTTTTTTTTTGAAATCGCCTCGCATAAACCCGATTTCCATCTTTTTTTTTCTCATTTTGGATTAGGAATTTCTTCAGAAAATTTCTAAGCTCTCAAAACTGCAATATTGGAGTATGCCATCTGTTCAAAACCGTATTTTGTTGCAGCTGCACGTTTTTGACTCCCAGCAACAGCTGCCCGCTTTTTTCATCATCATTTCTTCAGTCGAATTCAGCTCGTCGTGAGTCAGCGACATTCTTCTGGAAGATTCGATGTTGACATTTCTTGGTCGCTCTCCTGAATGCCAAGTGCATACAGAAGACAATATCGATATGTCCTAACAGTAGGAAAAAAAATCGCAGAGTGTCTCGATCTATGTTTTCTTGGTGTGCCAACGAGGATTCGATGAAACTTCATTAGTGGCCTTAAGTTTCGACAACTTCATCTTTATTAAAGGGCTGAGAATGGTTCGTGGTGCAAGTTGCAAGTGGGGTATGCCTATTACGGAGTCGTAGATTATGGAGAGAAGAGTGATTCCGTCTATTTCTTCCTAATCGCCGTAAAAAAGGGCTCTGAAGATAGGACTTCGAGCGTTCCGGCGCGCTATTTTCTACAAAGAGTTCGATCGGGGCGCGCCAGCCTTGTGCATGCGCCGCATCTTCCGGGCCGTTTTTTACGGCAGTTAGAAAGAAATGGACGGAATCACCATCCTCTCCATAATCTACGACCCCGTATGGGGCACCCACCTGAAATCTCTCCACCTGAAATCCGCACCACCCCAGATTCGTGGGGTGATGCCTTTAAGTGCACCATCGAAGAATTTTAAACACGAAAACAAGTCCACCAATCTCACCGACTAGGGAAACTGGTGAACCACCGCGTTCTTACAGATTGTCACCAAGGCGAAAGAAATCTACGCACTGTGCAGTATTCTTAAGTACAGGTGTCTGGATAACGGCTCACAGAGTGTTACAAACAGCATAAAGTCATTAGTGACAGATAAGCATGAATGAATTCCTGACAAAAATCCAGGACGTTTCCAATGGCTTGGACTGGTCAGTTTGTTTTCTCGCTTGGAGTTCTTGCGTGGGGTACTCAGAACGATATCGAGACATGGCAAAGAGAGAGGAGAAGTTTGATTAGATGAGCACGGCTTCAAAAACCTGGAACTTTCTTCAGGCCTTCGATAAAGACATGTCACGCCACTTGTAAAGTTTCATCAAAATCTCTTTACCATAACAAGAAGACATAGATCCAGTTCACCATGCAGAGATTTCAATAAATGAGGACTCGGAGGACACCAGAGATTCTGTTTCTGGAGTTTGTTGTATTCTGGTTTGAAGATAGTAGAGTATATTAGAAGACACCCACCGAAGCATCTCGAGAGAAGCCGCGTACCTGCTTCATGTCATTTTGACCCTACTGTACCGCATACCCTACTATAGTCCGGTCAAAACGACATGGAGCACGGTGCAGTTGCGTAAGCGGTTCCGCTCGGTGCAGTGAAGCCGGGGTTTCGGATCGACATGGGATCGATATGGGACATGGGACGCTTACGCCACTCATCGCTGAATCGCGACTATACCGAGCTTCAGGTATAGTTGGGTCAAAACGACATGAAACCCGGACCGTTGCGTAAGCGGCCGCGCTCGGAAGCGGTGCGGTGGAGACAGCGGTTGGAATCGAGGTGGCGAACTGCAGAGGTGGGTGGCGCTAGCGGGGATCCTTACACGATCCCAACCGCTACGCTCCACCGTTCCGCTTCGAGTGCAGCCGCTTGCGCAAATGTCCGTGCTTCATGTCGTTTTGACCCGACTGTAGTTTGGATGCGCCCAGAGTAATTATGACTGACGTTTCGTTTTGTGAGTTACCAAGCATGAATTCCCCTTGGAGCTCCTTTCAGCATACTAGTAGGTAGAGGGGTCTAGTCTTTCTTTTTTTTCAGGTTTTTCCAATTTGGTTTATTTTCGAGCTCTTTCGGGCTACTTCCAGGGTTATTTCATACGCTGAGAACGAATATTGTATCCGTTCAGCGTGTACAATCGGTAGACGCGATCGGTACAATCAGAAACATCGGAATCAACCAAGCCTGATTCTTAGGTTATTTTTCTTGGGTAATCTAATTATTTTTACAACATATTAGTGTTATTTTCTCGTTCTATATTGAAATTATCCGAAACAGGGATTCATCGACCTACGCTTCTCTTCTCCCTAGGAGACCTTAACTACCCCTTTTTTGACTGACTATAAGCGGAGGTAGCTTTGCACTTATCATAGTTTAGATTTGACCTGTAAGGGTACAATTAGATTCAATTCTAATATTCGTGGAGAGACAGCTTTGTGTTCCAGCGTCTTCCTATCCCAACAACTGGATCAAAACAAAGGAAGCCTATGACTAAAAGAGAATGATTTGCGCTGAAATCGAGAAAGTTATGGTGAGAAAAGATATTGGGAATGAGTACTGATTACTGTATTGGTGTGGAGTGATAGAGCCAAATGCGGGTGGTATCGTAACTTCTGATTAAAGGCAGCATATCAGGAAACTGATGTTTGGGTCTCTGTGGGCAAATATAGAGTTCGGAATGTACGTCACGGCTATGAGCGTCAATTCCCCCCAAATCGAGCTGAGAAACGGCGTGGAACACGGCACCTGTTCCTACGGGGTACCTGAAGACGGGTTACTTTCGACCGCTCGCACGCGCTTTGCATCAGCGTGCGAGAAGTCGAAAATCAATGAAGTCTTCTCAACAGCCTATTTGAGGAAAACCAATGAATAGGCTGCCGAGGGAACCGGAACGCTCACAAGAAAGGCGCGTTTCAACGTGCCTCGTAGAAACTGATCCTGTTCCCACTCCGTTTTTTTAAGGACGATCAGGCGGAATTGAGCGTAGCCATGTTCATACTCGAGATCAACAACCCGAACCGTGTATTGACCCACAGAGACCTCGACATTGCCAATTTGGTGATATGCTGCCTTTAAAGGCATCACCCCACGAATCTGAGGTGGTGCAGATTTCAGGTGGAGTATTCGTATACGGGATGGGAGACTAAGGAGAGGGGGGTGATTCCGTCCATTTCTTCCTAATTGCCGTAAAAAACGGCCCGGAAGATGCCGCGCCGCAGAAGGCTGGCGCGCTCCAGTCGAACTCCCTGCAGAAAGTAGGGCGCCAAAACGCCTGAAGCCGTGTCTTCCGGGCCATTTTTTACGGCAATTAGGAATAAATGGACGGAATCACCCCCTTCTCCATAGTCTCCCATCCCGTATACGAATACCCCACCTGAAATTCGTATCACCTCAGATTCGTGGAGTGATGCCTTTAAAGAGGTCGACAGAGGTTGCTTGCAAAAACAAGGATGGTCCGATGCAGAAAGTCACAGTTTGTCCTATAATGCGACTTCGGCAAAGTTGCTGAGAAGATCAGCAAAGCGTTGCGAGCTAGAAGTGCCGCAGTAACCTCATTTATCAGTATCAAGTGAGTCGCTAGCAATCGCTTGAATTTTGAGTGGGATCTGCTGAATCTGAATAAGTGCCTCTGTGTCTTTTCCTGCACTTCTTCTCCACTTCTGATTTTTCCACCGTTGACCCGTTATGCAGCCATAAAGAGAGAGAGAGAGTGGAATTGGATTTTGAAGACCTTTTTCCATGGTTCAGCTCCTCTTTGCAGGCAGTGCTTGGGGAAGTTCACGATGTTGGGTTTTCTCCAAAAGCAGGGAGGTCCCGGGGCGCAGTTTGCAAGCATTCCTTCGAATTTTCGCACAAATCCTTTAATCAGGGGTCTCGGAAGTACTACAGGCTCATCCTATACGAGTGGAGAAGGGGAAGTTTTTATATCCGTAGAATTGACGAAATAAAACCAAACAAAGTGAAGTAAGCGTGTGATGAATTCTTTTGCTGTTGTTTTGTCACTTTTTCCGGCTAAACATCCCATTAATTCTTTTCAGCAGCTTTCATTACGCTTCCCATAAGTGTAAAGAGTTGCGTCGTCCGGTAAACAATGTAGTGAGTCTGGTGCTCCCGAGACGTTCGCCTTGCAAATGATGCTTGCGAGTTTTGCCTCGAATTGTAGCTGTGTGTGTGGGGATAACCCAGCATCCGATATTTTCACGAACTACCTCAAATACTACCTTGAATTGCTACCTTAGATATAAGTTTTTGGAAATGTCGTTGTCTTCGGAGTAGCACCGAAGGCTCTGATGATAGCTCAAGTACTATTTAATTGACATTTATTTATTGACCTATTTCGCAAAAACACCCAACAGAGTACGTTAACATAGTTCCGTTTTTGTTCTCGTTAACCGTTTACATCAAAACAAAAACTTTTAGATTTTGTTAACTCGATTGCAAACGATAGTGGATGTCTTTTTTCAATGGATTACTTCCATTACTCGACAAACGCTTGAATAAAGACCGCTCTCCATACCCGTCAAGCCATCGGCGATTCCTGACCGCCCTTGGAAGTTCCGAAGGTACTAGAGAATGCTACCAGGACTTACTCGATTTCTCCTACTTCGAGTTCTCCACAGCAATCCAGCGGACACACTCGTAGACGTTTGCAGACGCAGAACGTTCGGGAATCTGTGCCCTACAGGCTTACCCCTTCACCGGAACGAAACGACCTGTCGAGCGCCATCAAACAAGTGAACTCAATGTATGGAAGGTCGGAAGGGAAAATAAAAGAGAATACACCTTACACGAATAATCAGAAGAAAAAATCGTCAGGATCCCAGCGCTGCTCCGTCATTGACCTCGACCATCCGTGGGCTCATCTCGTCAGGCCACGCCGTCTTTGTTTCGAACGATTTACGGACGACAATGTGGATAGCACTCTCTCGTTGGACATCTACAAACACGTACCCGCAGATGGCTATTTCAACGAGAATTTCTCCCACACACTTTTTCCACAATTGTCCGTCACCAGTAGCATTCCTGAGAGATTGCCATTCATAGAACTGCAAACGTTCGACGATGCGGTGAACTTTCGACGACATTCTGCTGAAATAATAGATAATCTAATCTTGGGTAAAGACGAAACGAAGAGAGAGCCTTCAAGGGAGAAAACGGCAGATGGCACGATGCCATCGCTTCTCGTCCCACCTACTGTAGACGAACGACGTCCGGTGCTCTACCAGGTCGTGTTCGCTTGCGAGGACAAACAGATGCTCATACTGGAAGCGAAGGATTTTTTCGTGATTCTTCCGGATCGACTAGACTTGCATTGTATTGTTCTTGACGAACATTCAGTCAATGTTCAAACCCAGAAACGTAGCTTTGACCGTCGATTGGTTTCAGTGAAGGATTTTGTGTGGGTTTGGAGTGTTGAGGGAACTGTGGATAACAACCACAGCCACCTGGAAACCAAGAGCGCTCGCCTAGCTGACCTACGTGAAACTTTAGAAAAATCCAGACAACCTCGACTCAGCGCTTATGGGAAGAAAGCAAAATTCTTTTTTCGAGCGGCTCGTTTCGCGTTTGTCACCCCAGCGGTAAGATACGAAAACATTTACGGAGTGGTGATGTCGCTACAGAAGAAGTGGAAACCTGAATTAAATTCGTGGGAGAACACAGGCTTTAAGGCAGCTTTCGAAGGAGCTCCTGAAGCCATCAAGTTGAACCAATCCATTTGCGATTTTGCAATGAACAATATATATGCCGACGATATTCTTCAAGCTGAATCGAGAAGAAACGTGTCGTGTGCGGTGCGCTTTTCTGAGCCGGCTGCTTCTGCAGCAGCTCAACGCCGGTTGTGCAAACTAATCAAGCATTTTGTGCCCTTACATCCTGATGAGGGTATTCTACCAATTATGGTCAGAAAACTATCAGGAGAGGATCACGAATGGATCAAAGACAAGCTTGGGAATTTTAGCAGCTACAATTTGGATCCAGAATTGGCCAGGAGGAAAATGTCGAAGATGTTCAATATGGCGTGCTCAGCGCTTGAAGCATATAGGTCTCTTAACGATGACAGACGGGTACATCGTGTAAGCGCACAGATTCCAGACATCACCGCTCCTCTTCTTCGTCTCCACGTCATTCTAGAAAAAATGCCTAAAGAGTTTGGTTGGTCTCCGGGCAAGCCTGTCGCCGTTTGGGTTCTAGGGGCAGAGTTCGTCTGCAACGTTCAGGTGGAGAAAGTCTTCATGGACTGTAAAGAACAACAAATGCGCGTAACTCTAGCTGCTCGGCGTTGCTCGCATAATCAACTTGTTCGCTTCGTCGAGTTGGCAAGTGCTGGGCAAACGGGACCGGAACGTACTGTAATGGTTTGCGTGAAGCTTGGAAAACTCCCGACCGTAGCCAACCCATTGTATGAGACAGTTGTACGAATGAGACTTTTCGATCATCTGGAATCCTGGACTTTGGGCTACTCAATATTGAATCTTGTGTACGGTAGAAAAGTCGCTCCAAGTAAAGCTTTAGCATTGTCGATTAACAAGGACGACAAGCAAACTTTTACTTATGTTGCAGACGATAGATGGATCACTTTAACCAAAAAACAACAGCACGCCGTTTCACTCGGATGTGCTGGTTATCCGATTGTCGCGATCAAAGCGGTGTTTGGAAGTGGAAAGACGCTTGTCGCTGCGATTATGGCATCGTTGCTTAAAAAGCAAAAAGTAATTGTAACCGCAAGCGAAAACGAGGTTGTCGCTCAATTAGCGGACACTTTCTGTTCCGTTAAGGAGTTAAAAGACGTTACAGTTCTACGCTATGTCCCTCTTGGAACCACTTGGAAAGAACGTCACTCCACCCCGGTGGATTTGGATGAAGTTCTCAAGAGTCTGGGAGATGAGTTAAGCGCAGATATCCATTCTCCGGCAGACAGAAAGATTTGCCGAATGTTTAAGGAACGTCTCTCGGCCAGTTTCAACGCACAAAAGCGAGAAGAATTCGAATTGGTTGAGACAAACGTTTCATCGCTGCTCAGAGGCATTCTGCGAATTATGTTCAACGTACGTTTTCCGGATATCATTTGTATCAGCACCTCGTCGCTTCTGAACGTTTTTAACGATGGTGGAATTTTTGCTGATCAGAAATCGGCTTTTTCCGTGTTGATCTGCGACGAAGCGGCGCAAATCCCTGAACCGATGTTTGTTGCGATCACTGATCGGCTACCTCATGTTCGACAAGTGTACATCGGTGATCCGCTCCAATTTGGTCCACATGCTCGTTGTAGCAGTTCATTAATTCCCGCTAAACTTGGGGCTGGAAGCATTTTAAATGCTCTACTGAAAGTTCCCCTCATACCAGTGTCCGTTATGGAAACATCGTTCACGGCTCATCCGAAGCTAAACGATTTACCACGGTCATTGATCGATCTACAATGGGCGCTTGTTCGATGGAACTTATCGTACAGATCGACGTTTAGTGCACGATTGTCTTTCTTTTCCGAATCCCGATGTTCCATTTCTCTTCGTCAACGTTATCCGGAGCAGTTCCACACTTGCAAACAGTGAGTCAACATTTAACGAAGAAGAAGCTAAGGTCTGCAAAGAAATCGTCAAAAGGTTGATCGCCAAAGGTCTCCAGCCTTCTGATATCGTTATCGTGAATTTCTACAAAGAACAATGTCGCCGTCTAGTGAAATTTGGTCAGAAATACGCTGTTCGTGTCACCACGGTGGAAGCGTTTCAAAATCTTCACAATGAAATCGTAATACTACTCACCACTAAAGCCGAGTTGTTCGTCGGAAGCAGCTCTCATGTTTTTAGGAATTCAAGAGTTCGTAATGAACTTCTCGCATATGAGAGAACTACGGTGGAATTTCTGGAAGATGAGAATAGACTAGCCGTAGCGTTGACACGTGCTCGTCAAGGATTAATCATTCTTGGTTGTAAGAGTTTCTTGGAGGAAGGTGAATACTGGAAGAAAATAATCGCATGGGCGGAGATGCTTAACTGTATTGTGTCCAGTTCGGAGCTTTACAAATTTCTAGGAGGTAAGTCCACTTCTTCCTTTCATGTCTGGGAAGTAAAACTAAAATACAATGCTATCTTTTAGGGCCGTCTACACTAAAGGAAGAAATTTCACCAACACCATCACCTTTTTAAGGCTCTACCAACTTTTCCAGCCATTTCATTACATTCTACAGATCAATAAAGGAAAAATCCGAATAAACCATTGCATTATGTGTTCTATTGTGGGTTGGGAAGATTTATCTACTACTACTAGTACGAATTCATCGCTTTTATTTATCTGATAATTCGCCCGTACATTTTTAAAACTAAACTAAAACCTACTGTATTCTACTACGCACCCTTACCCTTACTATTTTAATCGAACTCGTCTAAACAAACTTCTATGGAATCCCGAACTAGCTCTTTTGCTATGAAATCAAGATCATTGGGCTGATATACCGGATTTGTCTGTCGCGTCTGTCAACTGCTAAATCGGGGTCACAGTGAGATGATTATGCTGATTGTAATCGCGAACTGTTGATGAGCTTCAATCTACATCGCTTTATTGTGTTTCTAATCTGTGTGGGACCCTGCTGTTCATATGATGAAACCAATGAGTTAGCCAAAGGTAAGCGTTCAAGCATATTATAGAGTCAGAAAACACGATGATTCATTTATAGCTTTGAGATTAGCCAAACTTTTTACGCTATTCATGAGTCATCCGAGCACTACAGTACGCGTTTCAGTCTGTCATCCAGTTGCTCTACGTCTCAACGTGTTGTTCCTCCTCGATGGCTCAGGATCAGTGTCCGGATCAACGTTCGATATGCAAATGAAGATGCTGAATAAAATTGCCAACATGATGCATATTGGCAAAAATGAAGTGGGTGAGGTGACGTCGTTGTAGAAATGCGAATTACATTTTTTAGATATTTGATTTTTGTGGATAACATGGGATTGTTTGTAATGGAAGGGCAGCAAAAATTGTTGGGAGTTTTCTCTATTCAGAGTCAAATCGCCGTGCTACAGTACGCCGGCTACACAAGGCTTGAGTTTGGTTTCAATGACAATCAGGTAGGAATTCACTACTGTTCACATTCCTCCTTACCGGCGACAATGGCAGATTTTATTTCGATCAAGGAAAATTATTCCAAGACCCGTATGAGATGTCATGTGAGAAGATTCTACCTAAGTTACTCTTCGAAACATCTAGTATAGTCGAGTTAAAACAACCGGAAACACGGTGCTGATGTGGATGTGCTCGTAGTGGTGCGCTGGAACCAACGGTTGGAATCGAGGACCATTGCTAGCTTTACTCGGACTGCAACGATGAGTGATGCTAGCAAGGGTTCTCCTCGATCACAACTCTACGCTCCATCGCATCGCATAGAACACAGCCGTTCACTTAATAGCACTGAGCTTCAGATTGTTTTGATCCGCCTATATGTTTCATCCGGAACTATTTTACCTTGTCATAACACAGCTTGATGCATGGAAACATCTACGTGTCTTGGAGGCATCACCCCACGAATCTGGGGTGGTACGGATTTCAGGTGGATTATGCCTGTCGTAGATTGTGAGGAAAAGGGTGATTCCGTTCATTTCTTCCCAATTGGCGTAAAAAACGACCCGGAAGATGCGGCGAGTGCACAAAGGTGGGGTGCTCCAATAGAACTCGTGTTAGAAAATAGCGCTTCGGAACGCCTGAAGCCGTATCTTCCGGCCATTTTTGGCGACAATTAGGAAAAAATGGACGGAATCACCCACCCTCTTCCCCACAACATACGACCCCGTTTAGGCATAACCCACCTCAAACTCGTACCACCTCAGAATCGTGGGGTGATCCCTTTAATTGCCTCGTAGTTAATTTCGTACTGATTCCGTAAAGAACCCTGCTTGCAACTCTACCCACAGATGAATGCTGATCTGTGCTGGAAATCATCAGTACAGATTTATGTTTAACCAAACTAGCGAATCAAAATTATAGCGTTGGGGGTTTCTAAACATTCTGTTTACTTCCTTATTAATGAAACAGAATTAATTATAGCTGCCAGTGATTTTAGAGTTGCTTTGACTTTAGATTAATCCTAAGCCAGGTTCCAACCGCACGGTAGCGAATCAGCCGAAGTGGTTGAATATTCGGGCAAACCCAGCTTTTACTGTTAGGAGGAGGGAATGAAGCTGAAAGGTGCTCAACTCAATTTTGTCCATTGGCGTCTCATTCCGCACAAATAGTTCTTTTTTCTGTAATAGTTAGCAAGTTTGAAAAAGATTTGTTAATAAACCGCAATGAAAAAGTTGTGGCTGAATCTTCCGCGACAAGCCCTTCATGGATTTGTGCATAGTATTGTCTGTTTTTTTTTAATGTATCAATGTTCCGTGACGAAAAGAGTAGAAGGTTCCCGTCTCACTTGTTAATTGTTGTTTGTTCTAATCAGCATTAAAAATCAAGTAAAGCGTCGAAGTTATGGGATCTTGTGAATTCTTTTTTAGAGCCTTGACTATCTTCTGAACACACTTCGCAAAGTCCGACATATGTCAGGCACTACTAAAACTGGTAAAGCAATGAGCAAAGCATTGGAACTCTTTCAGAAAGCGAAACGCCCGGATGAGGATGTTTCTCAGGTGAGCAAGTAGATTTCACATATAGTTGACGCAAAAAATGTTCCACTTGTGCCTACCGCGCCGCGACCGTAGCGCAGGGATACGTTGTTGCTTCTACGGATCTATTAGCACAGTGAAACTGCATTACTGATCGAAGTCACCGTTAAACACATAGAGCACATCTGCATGGTATAGTCGCAAATGCGTCAAATGGTTAAGGTTTCAAGGGACATTATGGAAAACAAAATTATTGCTCCATTAAAGAAGTTGAGCTATAGGTGAATGAAAACGACATGAAACATGGTGCCGTTGCGTAAGCGTCTGCGCTCTAAACGACGCGGTGGAGACAGCGGTTGGAATCGAATTGGGACCACTGCGAACTGCAGCGAAGAAATATGGTAGCATGGGTCCCCACTCGGTCCTTACCGCTACGCTCCACCGCACCGCTTCGAGCGCAGCCGCTTATGCAACTGAACCGTGCTTCATGTCGTCTTGTCGTCCGTACTGTGTGTTGCTCGAAGTGACCGACTACCACTCTTCACAAGGAATTGTTTCAGGTTGCTGTTGTTGTCACTGACGGTCATTCTCACGACAATCCTCTTCCAGCCGCCGAAGTACTACGTGCAGCTGGTACGTTCTGTGCTTAGGAACAGTTGTCCGTCGGAACACTTATGAGATGGTTTTCAATAATTTACTTGATATCATCACTTAGCTGCTTCTTCTAGCCCTTTTTTTCTAGGAGTTACAATCCTTACACTTGGTATTGGAAGGCATATTAACAGAGGCGAGATCGTTCTTATTAGTGGAAAAGAGGAACTGGCATTTCAGGTGAACTAAGGTTGTCGGCTATAGCTCAACTACAAACAAATTTGAAAGACGTTTTCAGGATCTTCATAAGAATACTTCCTTGGAGAATTTCGTATCCGGCTTCAAGAACTTGTCTCAAGGAGAGCACTGTGAATACGCTAGAGGTAAAGGAAATCGCTCATTTCGGCTCACTTACACAAATATACCCGAGTCAAGATGACATGAAAGACGGTGCAGTTGCGTAAACGGTTGCGCTCGAAGCAGCGCGGTGGAGCGTAGTGGTTGCATCGAGGTAGGCCCAACGCGAACTGCAGCAATGAACGGTAGTAGAAGGGGTCCTCACTCGATATCAACCGCTACGCTCCATCGGCCCGCTTCGAACGCAGCCTCTTACGCAACTGTCCGTTCTTCATGTCGTTTTGAACCAACTATATGTAGAATTCATTCGTAAATTGCAGTTGAGTGGTTTTGAGCGAGACCGGATGTACGCACCGCTTCGTACACGCGATGCGTCTTCTAGCATTCTAAACAACTTCTCAGCTCAATATATTTCCAGCTTGTGAAGCTATATAAAACAATCCTCACTTCTATTTTCTTTCTTAAATTGACCCGAACACGAAATTGCTATAATCCTTTGTTCGTGGCTAATGTTTCCGCGAGATCGCCTTCTTCAGAGTCTGAAAGAGTGAACGCGACCGTGGCTTATCCGACCTATCGCCCTGTCCGCCTAAAAAAGAAAGTCCTAACCTTAGTGTTGGTTCTCGCAGCACCAAGTAGAAGTGGATATCGTAACTTATCGCACCGTTGGCTATCCTAGATACCCGTGGTGAGGTGACCAATTCATTCAATTATCAGCCTTAAATAGGGGCGAGTTCTCGCGTAATGCGGAGGAATTCCTCTTCGCGATTCATGTTTGGGCCATTGGAGTGGATCCAAAGCGTTTAAAACACTTTGTGCGTTGCAGTACCAGGTTCGCGCACCAATATCGTGATCATAACTTCGAAATCTTCTCCGTTATGACACCGCACCCTATGACCACCTAATGCAGTGGAGTCACATGATTTCCTTTTGCTCTCCAAATGTTCTTTGATTCGAATACATAGTGGTTTAGCTGTTTTTTTTTAATATGTATTCATCACCTCACTGTATAGAGCAGATCAGAAAAGAAAACACATGAACTCATGCAATCTCCTTCTTTGTTATCCGGACAAATTCTTCAATCTGGTATAGTGCAAATACGGTCGTAGGAGCAGTCACGTAGGACGGGTCTTTGGTTAAGGTTGCTAGAGGGGAGCTCTACAATGGCTACAGACTCTTACCTTCATTGCTAATGCTCGGTGCTAAGCAGTGCGAAAGTTTGCGCGCATACTCGTCTCTCGAAATTCTTCGTCCGCATGATCGCGACCCGTCCGACGCAACGCATACGGGCTTTCTTTGGTTGTCATACATTCCCTTTCACCTCTGTTCTGATTTTGAGTTTTGATTCAAATTTTGACGCTGACTGCGACTCGTTTCAAGAAGGAGAAAGATTCGAGATCCAAATTTCATGGATTCAAAATTTCAAGATCCAAATCCAAGAAATTAGCAGCATAGAACTACAATGGCAGTAACTTCGTAACCAAACCAGCAGTGGAACAAGTTCTCCATTTTCTTAGCGTTCTGGGGAGTCCAATAAATTGTGGACAAAAATGAAGACGCTTACCGATTTCGGCAAATATCTTTGTCATATCTTCATTGCGTGGCCTACTACTGTCGGAGTATTTTTTTAATGAAATTTCCTGTACATTCACACCAACCTCTAGTTCTAAAGGCGAAAATGATTAGCGAAAGGTTACTTTTCAGGTTCTGATGGAGCGCAGATCACTTGTGGATCGGATTTCGTTCAGGTTGAAGTTTCTACAACTCGAAAGTTGAAGGTGAGGGTTATCTACAATTCCGCCTGGAAGCACATGAATCGCCTACTTGCTTTTTGTAGGGACGTCTATTCTTCGAAGGTTTCCACGCCGAACCACATTGCTTTTCCATCGATGACAGCTCTCATGTGGTCTCTGAAAATGGCTCACGATACGATGTACAGATTATAGCACCACATGGCAGATGTGGATTAGATAAATTATATGAGGTACAACCAATTGTTGGATTACTTTTTCGCTTCGTAGTTGACAAATTCAACTCCTCTGAAATTCAGCCTAGTTCCGGTGGTTTTCTGGTCACCTCAAGAGCAGTTCTTCAATTTGATCCACATTTTACAACGGTTCATGACCATTCCTTCGAGATTCGGTGTTTTTATGCTGACAACCGGAAGAAGGAGAAAAATCCACGGCGAGCACAAGGCGTCAACACGCTGGAGGAGGACGCGGCTGGCAATAGGTAACGTATGCTGAGTATTTTACAACAACTAGTTTTTATACGACATTAGGTTCTTTTGGTGGCAAACATGTTGTTACGTTAAACGTAACTGTAGCAGGATTAGTTATTATAGGGTCCAAACGATATGAAACACGGTACAGCGGAGAGCAGCGGTTACAATCAAAGGGGACCCTTCCTGACACCAATCTTTGCTTTAGTTCGCAATGGTCCCACCTCGGTTCTAAGCGCTATCTCTATCGCGCCGCTTCGAGCGCAGCTGCTTACGCAACTGCAAAGTGCTTCGTGTCGTTTTGGCCCCATTATACCCTCTCCAGATTTCCGAAATTGTGTGATGCAACCAATAAAGAAACGGGTAGGACCGCACGTGCGCGAACGGAAGCATGTAAATAAATGGGTCAGAACGACCGAAATTGCATCGGGCCTCAGATCTTTTGACCCGACTTGGCATGTGTTACATGATCACGCCAACGTATACGAGCGATTTTGAATTGGGAATAGTCTTCCATCCAGAGAAAATTCACACAGGACAGTGACACTATGTGAATTGCAGAAGTGCGAAAATTCGACTTTCCTTGAATCCTGACATAGAGATTGCTAGATATATGAATTGCTGTCGCCCTAAAAGTACGGACGCTCGTTACTTTATTTTCTGACTATTTCGCCAAACTAAACTTGGATTTCGAGTAAGGACACTCAGTAATTTTCACTCTGATTCATTCAATTTTACCGAATTCATCTTCGAAGAATTCTCCCTTGTTTACCATTTACAGTTTCAACGTCTTTGACGGCTCCGACAAAATGACGTGCAGCTACCAAGTCGTCCCCGAAATCGACCAATGCTCTCCGAATGGGGTCACTGTAGGAACGCAGTTGTTGCATAGGTGGATCTGCGATCAAAGTAAGTCCGCTACAAAAAAGAATTGTGTAGGTTTCACAAGAGACCACTTGCAGCGCACGAGAGATTCTTAGTTCATTCATGTTCCATTATCGATCCTGTCACTCATCGTTCACAAATTATTCTGAATAACAATGGGTGAGCTTTTGCATTTTTTCGTTGATTTCGTCGTTCTTCAAGCAAATGAAAATTTACAGATGCACGGTCGACAAATCGATTATCTCCGATTTGACCTATTCTCAAAACGGCACTGTGACAGCATTAGGTAGAGCAGTTCGCTTCACTGATGCTCCGATTGTAAGATATTCGTGCAGTCTGAAGTTGTGTAGCGAAGAGAATGAGGACTGTAACTCGTCATTTGTGAGTACCTTCGTTTTTAAATCTTCACAGATTTCCATCGAAGGATTGGAATTTATTCATGGATTTCGTGTGTTCTTCCGTGAAAAGGAATGATGGAATCCTATGAAGAGTTTCCGATTTTCCCCTATGCATTTAATAGAGTTTTTGATTATTTGTTTTTGTGCGATTTCTTTTGTTTAAATTTAATCCACAAATTACTACCTGATTTGGTCTTTTTCTCTCTGGACTTCTCTTTTTATTTCGCAGTCAGAGCAGCTTCAGAATAAGGTTGAATTATTCGTTGTATTTATTATATTGTTTATATTTCTAAGAAAGATTCCATTAATTATTTGCATGATGCCTTGCGCATAATTACCCAATTGTTTTTCTCCTCATTTCTCTTTTGTTTCTCTTTTTTTGAATGAGATATTTCATGTAATGAATATATCATAGCCGCCGCAATGTCGTTCCAAACGTTCCGTTTTTACATCCGAAGAAATTGCATTCCCACTCCCCGTAGAGACATTTACAAGAGAGTACGTGAGTACCTTATTTATTGTTAAATTTGCTATAATATTTAGAGCGTATTTGTATTCACAATATTCGTAGGAATCTGCTGCATACGATGACGATGTGGAGACGTTATTGCCAGATCCAGAACCAGCTATAATGAAAACGATAGGAGGTAAGGATTCTTCAGCATTTGGGTCACTGTAGTGAAAATGTTAGCTTTTTAATCTTTGAAAGATTTTTCCCCTTAAATCGTCTGAGCCAAAGAGTTGTCGCTTTCTCGGTTGATACGGCGAATGTTTCGCTTTCTGATTGGATAAGGTGTGCGGTAAGCTGCAACAGTGCATGCTCCTCGAATTATTTTTGAATGTTTCAAAGTAAATAAATGAGAGGAGAGCTATGAAAGTTCAACCATACCATAAATTTACCATTAATCTCTGAGCCATACGATAAATTTCTTTTAAAATCAAAAATTTTACCCTTCATTCCTTAGCCATTGCAGAATTGAAGTCTGGGGAGATAGTGAATACAGTGATCACTCTGGAGAGTTCCAAAACGCCGAATGCTTTGGTTTTAAGAGCTCTTTTCTTGGAAATTTATTATTTCTTCAAATTCAGAGATGATCGTTAGAGGTTCTATTGTTCTTTGTGTGATAAAATCGTTGAGATGTGGTTTTGACAAACGAGTTTCGAGAGATTTTCACCAAAGTTCACACGTATTTTCGAAATCGGAAGTTCAGGATCTTAAAAAACCCTACTCATAGTTCAGATTTTTTTTGCTTACCTCGTAATTCTTAGCTTTTTTCAAGGAAATAGAAGTTATATTTTCAATTTTTTTTTTCTGTGTAGGTACTGTTGAGTGCATGTACTAACTAAGAAAGTATATTGGCCGTTGATTCAATTAAATTTACCCACCTATATATTATATATTTTTACATTTAACCGACTCCTACATATATTTGAGTAGTAATGAAGTTGAACGGATGTGGTGCAGTTGGTAAGAGGTTCGGCTGCGACTGCGCGGTCGGTGGTTAGAAAGTATCGAAGGTCTGCTAAAAATTTTGTCCTTTCGGTGTCGATAAATTGGCACCAGACTTGTCTGAGAGAATGAAAACACCGGACGTGTATGTTGGCTGGCCTTTGGAAGGCATTGTACAGGCTGCATTTATTGCTTTTTCACCAGCAAACGATTCTGAGTTGAAGTCGAACGGGTTGGTGTATCCCAAGCGGATTGGTCAATGCCAGACACTTTTTCCTTTATCCTTCATTTCAACCGCAGCTTGTCACGGCTGCAGAATCGTTTATTTTAGATGTATGGTCATCGATCTTCAAATTTTTCAGAGAAGCATTCCGAGGTGGTGACACCATCGTCGTCCACGTTGGCTGTGTCGTCCACGTTCTCCGCTATATCAAGTGAAAGGTAATAAGCAGTCTCTTTTTTTCAAATACTTAATTAATGAGCCTTCGACAAAATTTTCTTCACTTTTACAATTGTTTGTAAGCGATTTGGGTGCTAAGGAAGTTGGGGAGGGGAGGGACTGTCGATCGATGAACTATCGCCTTCTAATATAAAAAAGACAGAAGGAAATTTGAGCGTTACGAACGATCCTCGAGCTCTATGGACGTTTTTTTTTGCTCGCCAAAGTACAAGCCAAACGGATTGCGGTTGAGTGCCTCCAGCTACCTTAGCACCGCGACGTGTTTGTGTTTGTAAATCCAAATATCGCCAATCGCTACATCACCATAGGTGCGATAGAGATTAGCCGGACCCTCCTCGGGTGAAGGGGGGTAGCTCATGGGGTGCGGCTCAGTTGACTAAGATCCCTTCGCCAACCGTCCAAAGTGAAGGGGTCGGAGCATCGGCTCCGGCGAGCGCATCTGTGTACACCACCAGTTCACATCCTAGTTCATCAACCTCTTCCAGGATGTCCTCAATCGCACAGTTGTTCCCACCTGGCGGCGTTGACGTCAAGTTGAACCCGAAGAGCGTTGCTATTGTAGAAACTGATCATGCCAGAGACCAATTCAAACAAGTAGGTTTATGTTTATCCATATGTTGTTGTATACTACAATGTAAACAGATACCTTCCGTCTATGTCGGTCATTTCGCAAGCGTTTTTTGATTATCTATAACTAAGAAGATCGAGTCATAAAGTATTCCTTTGAAAAAGTACATAAGGAAAAGAGAATTCTTTTCTGCTCTTTCTTCTTGCTTTTTGTACAGTAGGCTGTAGGCTCCTTTTGTTATACTTTGCCGCATTGCGTCATTCGCGACTTACAGTATCTTGCAAATCATTCCTCTATAAGAACTCGTTCTGTCTTACAGTAGCTACAGTCACAAAATATGTCACTTTAGGCTCTACAACTTCGTGCCAGCTCGGCGCAACCAAGTCCTATTGAGAGAACAGAGCGAATCTCAAACAGCAATGATGTTCACGCAGATATCCACGAAATGCCGAAGCATACCAGATCAGTGCTCGTGAAATCGTCCGTTAGAAGAAAGCCAAACAACGTCGTGCTCAGAAAGCTGAAAGGCTTCGTTAGAAAGTCTTCCAGAGACAAAAATGTTCATGAAAATGTGAAAGAAGCCATTCTGTCCGAGACGTCGCCGGCTGTACATCATACAGTTCGGTCATCCACATTACAGTTCGATGAAGTGACTGATTCGATTGAAACTATGCAGACCACACAGATGTCAAGGTACGTTCGAGAAAATTATCTTGAGTTCATATCCAAGAAAAACCTGCTTGGAATTCCAATAAAATTAGATTTTGGTGATAAACCCACTTGGTGTTTCATGGACATTGTGGAAATGGACTTTTTTGTCTTTTGTATTCAAGAAGTTTCTCTGCGCCGTTAGGCTCACATTAGCCAGAAAATAATTCTGTACGAACCTATGTTCAGAATATTAAAACTATTGACCTAGCTAAGTAATTTTTTTAAAAATCTTATTAGTCTGTTAAAGGCATCACCCCACGAATCTGGGATGGCGCAGATTTCAGATAGAGAGTTCGTATACGGGGTCGTACACTATGGAGAGGAGGGTGATTCCGTCCATTTCTTCCTAATTGCCGTTAAAAAAAGGCCCGGAAGGTGCGGCGCGTGCACAACGCTCGAAGTCGTACCTTCCGGGTCATTTTTTACGGCAATTAGGAAGAAATAGACGGAAATAGACTTTTCTCTCCATAATCTACGACTCCGTATAGGCATAACCCACCTAAAACCCGCACCACCCCAGATTCGTGGGGTGATTCCTTCAACCAGTTCTCCCTTGCACCATCAAAACGTTTCCTCGACCCTTCATAAAGGTGCAAGATTAAACATACAGCACAGTTTAATTTTCGATTTATGTAACTAGTCTATGCATATTTTCTTTAGTAGAATTTATAGTTTCCATTCCTTAGTTCATTCTCTGTTTTTTTTTCTCTTCTCGTTTTTTCTCTTTCCTCTGACCTGTTCGTATTACTAAAACCTGTAAATTGTTATCCAGCTGTGGTTCGTAAATTCTCCAGTTAGAAATGGTTGTTTTTAATGAAATGATTATAGTGAATATTACAGTACTCGATAATTTATTCACTCAGACGATAACATCTTGAAAAGATCTTTCGTTTAGGTATTTTTTATTGTATTATTATTTTTATATTTTATTCCATTTTATTATTTTTTATTTTTGCATGGCTATTGCTGATCATTCATCCACAAAGGAGACGTGTTTAAAAAATATCTGATCTCTTTTTATTAATTTTTAAGCTCTTCGCCTTCCATTACAACGACTCCTTCACTTCACAGTACAACTTCTTCAACGAGTGTTCCCACTGTAACTGTAGAAGATGTTGATAACAACACAGTAAGTTCGAAAGCTGACTTTTTAAAAGTGAAACGTAGAGTTAGGTCTACTTAAAGGCAACGTATCACGAAATTGACCTAGTTAAAGGGAACCGCTTGGAAAACGTAGAGTTTAGATTGTAGATTACGGAAACGAGCGTGGCTCCGCTCATTTTCCCGTGATCGTCGTGAGAAACGGCATGGGAATCGCTTTAGTTCCTGCGAGGTGCGTTAGAACGCGCATCTATGTACACATTCCGTTCCCCAGCCTATTCGTTGGTTTACTTGAATAGGTTGCTGAGAAGACGCCATTGATTTTTGGCCGCTCGCGCTTGGATGCTGCGCGCGCACGAAGGTAGCGCGTTGCAGCTGATTTGGTAAGAAAGAACCCCGCCGCCCGCACCTTTTTTCACAACGATTAGGGGAAGATGAGCGGAGCCACTATCTTTTCCGTTCCCGTTTCTCGCTTCAACTCGAATTCTACTTTTTTCCTCGGGTTTATTGAGTCATTTTCGTGATATTCACTCGCAGAGGAATTTTCGATCACTTTCGTCTAGAACACGTGATGTTCATGCTGCTTTCGCGTGTCTCAATTCAACGAACCTACAGTAGGCATCGGTGCGGACCGGCAGCACCTGCGGTCAATTTTTGCGCTTGAAACTAGCCACCATTAGTGACGCTATCATTTTACACATTCAATTAAAACTGTTTGATAGGATTAGTCGTGCTACGTAGCACTGCTTGGCTATTATGTTTTTAAATTTTTTTTTCGAAATAGAGCATTTTAAAAGGAATATAGCCTAGAAATTACGTTCACAATGGAACGATATGAATGGGAAGGAAATTATACTGTAAGATGCATTCTTAGTTAAATTTTTTAATAAGGGGAAATTAGTGACGTTCATCTAACGGTCACAATATCATTTAGTCTATGAGATATAGAATGGAATAGTCTTGGAATTTGCTTCCAGGATTTTTGACCATTGACTGGAAAGAAGTTTATGTATTCTGCGCTTTGCGAATTATAATCCTTTCTTTCGAAAAGCCACTAATGGTTTTTTTGCCTGCTGAGCCTCATTTGATAACCTCAATATGGACGGCTCGAGTGAGAAACGAAAATTACAGTTGAAATAGCCTTTTTCCTGCAGCCAGCTTTTTTCTCATTTCTGTTCGACCATTCGCACCGCAAACGGCTGGGAAAGAACTGTCGATCAATATTTACCTGTTTTGCATCATGTTACGATCAATAGCCATCTTTTTTTCAATCGATCAGGCTATTAATAGCTCTATCTTTTTACAACCTGTTTTCCTAGAAATAAAACAATTTTTTGTATTGTTGTTTAGTTTTACCCAAATTATTTCAGATCGACGATTTTGAGGAGGAAGTGATAGTTACCAGTGAAGCGCTGCTAGTGCGTTCACCTCATGAGAAGTTCGTCACTGGCTGTTCCAGGAGTGGCCGATGTTGAGATTATGAACAGCATAAATTCCATAAAGTATTTTCTTATGTTCTTATTATCGCTTGGAGAATTTCAAAGTTATTTCTATGTTTTTTGAACAGGATTCTACAGAAAAACGTTAGCACCATTAACAAAATATGCAAAATTAACAAAATATATGTGAAATTTGTCATTCACCATTTGCGATTCCGTTATATATGCAGTTGGATCGGAATGAAGTATATTACTGAAACTTTGCGAAAATCTTAAAAGGAGTTAGTGGAGCAGAAAACGCTGCATCCTTTAAGTATTAGCGAGGTAGTTAGTATTAAACTGAACTCGTTAAATATCGAATATTGTTAGGTTGCATCATAAATAACTTTCTTTCTGGTCTATGGTATCTATTGTTGTTGTTTACGCGTGCAATAGGTCGTCAAACAAGGGATTTCTGTTATCGCTACGAAGGCCGATCACCGTTTAATCTCCAGACAGCAGTCCCATGTTGTGCACGTTACGTTTTTTTTTACGTTTTTTTTTTTTTTTTGCCTTGAAAGTGGAGGATCGAAAAATTCACTAACGCCTGTGATGCTTTGGGAATTTAAACAAAAAAAAAATGGCGTTGCGGCCATGGCTCAAAAAATATGCAGCGTGTATGAGGAAGGACTAATAACCGATAACTAATAACGGACAATTAGAAATTGGTTTATCAAAATTCGTTCTGGAGATGTGACCTTGAACGATGAATCAAAGAAGGTCAGGAGGAGGGGAAGGAAGAGGGGAGCGGAGGGGGGTCGTCCTTCAGACTTCGATGATGATATTTTGAAGTCAATATTGGAACGGGATCCACGTCAAACAACGTGGAAGTTACCAAAGAAACTGAATACGTCACAATCGCAACATTTCCTAGAATTTCCCATGTTCGACTGTCGAATCTTAGCATGCTGGATACGTAGCTTTTTATTGATATGCCTGTGGCTAAGATTGAAAGTAATATTTATTCACAGCTAACGTACCGGCGCTTTCACCTTCGTCAGAGCCTGGAAAAAATCAATGATCATCAAGATTGATGAAAAAATCATCGAAAAAGTCAAAAAATCACCATCATCATCACAACAATTGTATGAAAAACAAAACGAAAAACATTTATGATTCAACCCAGTGGAATGATGTTAATCATATCACGGGCCGTGCGCTGATAGCAGAATTTGATTAAGTCTAGAAAAATCAAACATGAACTTACAAAAAAGTCGAATATTCGAATATTCACTTAATCATTTTGAGCTGTAGAATTTGAAAACGACGCTGAACAGATTTATCTTTTCAGTTTCAATAATCAATTTCAGCACTTTCAAAGATAACAGAAAAACGGGAAGTGGGAATAGAGGAGGAATGGAGGGAAAAAACACAAAGATTGGTTCATTTACCTTTAATTTTCCTTCAATTTTTTTCCTCTAGTCCTTAGTTTCCATTCCACATTTGAAAATTACCGAAAGTAAATTCCATCAAATTCTTGATACATTTCACCGGATTTACACGGGAATAAATTTAAGCCAATTTTACGGTGTCATCTTTACAACAGCAGCTAATCAAGGACATTGGCATACAGCGTTGGTACTACAAATGAACATCATTATTCGTTGTCCTATAAAGGATCATCATTCGTCTTCGTGCGCACTTTCGCAACTGTGAATGGCTTGTGTATTTCCGCAACGCATACGAAACTCGCCTAGTGATCGTTTCTGACATGTGTTTTCACTTTACTTTGATTTTGTTAGGGTCCCATAATGATTTTCAAGCAATTTTCTTCTTCTTTTCTTTATCAAGATGATGTCGGAGTTATTACATGTGGTTTAGTAAAAATCTAGGTACTAGTAGGGTACACATTGGGTTCGCTCATAAGTTCTAGCGTTCTTTTTTTCAAAGTTTATTTTTTCCACAAAAATAAACAAGACATGTTAAACAAGAAATTATCAAAAAATCAGAAACACCAAATCGGTTAGTGGCGTGTTCTCTATTGTTGTTTACGACTTCTTCACAACGTTCAACAACCTGTTCAATGCCTGTTGTTGTCGTTGAAAGCATGCGAAGCCCGCGCGCCCAATTTTTGAAACTTTCTCCATGGAATGGAGGCGACGCTGGGTGCGTACCGTTAGGTACCCGCAGCCGATTATCTGCAGCCGGATAAGTGCCTGCAGAAGGGGCTGTCTGTAGGCCAGAGCAGGCATAACTTGGGCTACCTGTGATCGCTAAACCACGCCCATCCATCACCATATCACTGAGGTTATGAGCAATGTTTGTATTGCAATTACGTGATAGAGTTGCCTTCTACTAAGGTTCAAAGAACAAAAAGGCAGCAACGTAGCAACGTAGAAGGTGGAAGAGAAAGTAGAAAATGAAAAAATGCTAAAAATAAAGCAAAAACGTAGAAAATTTGTTAAGTTGTATTTTTTAAAATTTGTATTTGTAAAGCAAATGTTTCAACAAATGCAAACATAGGTAGTTGAAAATTGAAAACGTTCCAAAATAAAAGTTAAAAGGTGTAGAACCAAGAATCTGGTTTTTGAAAGATGTAGATGTGTGATTGAAAAAACTGCATAGAAGATATGGATGTAGATTTGTATTTATACAGACTATTAAATCCTTGTAATACGGCAGTAGTTTGTAAAATTTCGATTTTTTTTTTGCTTTACGCAAATAAAACGTACAATTATTTCCTGTTTCTGGTATCTCGTGTGCGATCGTTCGATATATCTTTATACGTAAGCGATCGATACTCCATACGGAGGCAATAGCAGAGACAGCGTGCCTGCGAGGCATGTTTCGCACCTAATTAGACGATGAGAGACGATGAAGGATGTGATGGGCGGGGCATGAGGCAAACGCAGCGCAGTGCTGTGCTGACGCTGCGCAGCGCAACTAACGATCGCCGTTGCCACTCGTTTTCCCTAATGATCGGCTGTCGCGGCGGCTGCGGGTACCTACCGACCGCCCCCCAGGCGACACTCTGTGGTAGCGTGGGAGCATTCCATTATCTCTGCCGATTCTCTAATCCCTTGGCTTGGATCTCCATGACTAAACTCATTCAGTCGCTCCTCGTCGAACTGAACAGGGTGCTCAGTGCGATGAATGTCTTCGGGGTCGAAATGTCCGTCTTTGAATCGTTAATGACAGCGTGTCATGAGATTGAAGTAGTATGGAAATGCCGAAAAAAACAGAGTTCGATTTGTGGATTATGCAAACCAACGTGGCTCCACTCAACTTCGTTGTAAACGACGTTGGTCGTTGTCCCCGTTTTTTCCTACGCTTTCAATTGCAACGCCTCATTTTCCTGCACGCGCCGCGGGCATGAGCGAGCGATCGAACATCAATGATGTCTCCTCATCAACCTATTCAAGTAAAACTAATGAATAGGTTGCCGAGGAGACCGGAGCGTGTGCATGGAGACGTGTTCTAACGTAACTCGTAGGAATAAACACCGTTCCCATGCCGCTTTTTGTGACGATTAGGGAAAGTTGAGCGGAGCTACGCTGGCTTCCGTAATCTACAACCCTAACTCCACGGGTTCCCTGAGGTTTCCGTACTATTTCAGTTTCGTGATGCGCTAGCTTTAAACCGAATTTTAGCCGTTCTGAGAGGGCTCGCTTTTTTTGCTATATACTTCACAATTTTCTCGAGCAGCACCTGTGGCTTTGACACCTCGATTAAAGGTATCACCCCACGAATCTGAGCTGTTACGGATTTCAGGTGAAGTATTCTTATACGGGATCGTAGATTATGGAAAGGAGGTGATTCCGTCCATTTCTTCCTAATTGCAGCAAAAAAGATGCGGCGCGTGCACACGGCTAGCGTGCTTCAATCGAACTTCTTGTAGAAAATAGCGCGTCGGAACGCCCGAAGCCGTATCTTCCGGGCCGTTTTCTAAGGCAATTAGGAAGAAATGGACGGAATCACCCTTCTCTCCATAATCTACGATCCCGTATACGAATACTCCAACTGAAATCCGTACCACTCCAGATTCTTGGAATGATGCCTTTAAATGCAAGAAGCAGAAGGTGTCGAAAATGCTCTTTTCTGTTGACTTAACATTTTAATGACCCGAAAAGAATAGAATGTATATCAATATGAAAAACTAAACATATCATTTCATAGGACATATCATTCTCTTTCACAAAAAAAAAAAAACACGCTAGAACTTATGGGGCAACCCAACAGGTTCTTATGGGAGGAGAGTGGAGCGGTAGGTGGGTCCCAATGTTAACGTCGATCAAAGCGTCTTTTTCAGATTACTTTCAGATGTCCGAACACGAACATAACACTCACATATTGTAAAACTTAAACTTACTGTAAAACAAAAAATAGAATTTAAACTTACTGTAAAACAAATCCCTAGGTTTACCACAGCAAACAGTCTTGGGTAACTTCCAGTTTCTCCTCGTCCGATTCACCGATTCAATTCACATGCAGAACCCATACAATATTCGGTCTTAGCGTGTGAGATAATCGTAGAATTAGTCTTACACGGCTTGAAAACAAAAAAGAGAAGAATTCGGATTGTCTCCGCCCTTAACTATCATTGTACTAACATTTACTGACAAATTTTCATATAGGTTCACCGTAAGTTCACTAATTTCACAACCTGACCACTCCTGCTCTCTATAGTCGATGGCAGCTATTTTGGTCCCGACCGCCGCAACGCGCGTTCGGTTGGAGCACGATAGGAGGTGGAGAGGGTACGTGGGTGGCGTCGCGGTCACCTGTGCAAGGTAGACTAATGTATGCTTCTCAGCCCCAAACCCTTACTTAAAGTTCCTTGCAAATTTGACTCGAATTTGTGTTTGTGACATTGAAACGTCTAACATCAGTGTCCCATTTAATTTCAACACTTCACATATGGCTCCTACCATAACTCCTTGATATTTTTGGAGTTCCATCGAGTCTAGAGGCCAACTTCATCTATTTTTGCGGTAACAAACACTGCCTCAAGTGCTCCGGAAGAACATTCTCGTGAAATGCGCTCTACGGACAAAGTCCACTGCCGTGATTCGAAAGACAAAGCGAGCGCGAGTTTCGCTTCGACGAGATTTCTTCCCACTTTTTCCGGTTTTTCTTTCGAAAATGTAGTATCCATAATATAATAGCATCTTCTAAAACCATACTTTATAGATTAACATAGTGAAGTTACGATCGGTTTTCTTTTTTGCTGTACGAGCTCGCATATGATACTAGGAGAATTTCTTTCTTTTCGAATTCCATTTCTGGCACATTTTCCAGATATGGCATCTTCCTCTAACACATTGTCTTTCTTCAATGAAAATATTCGAATGGATTCTGCAGATGACGGTAAGAAATTGATTTCTCTAACAATGTGCGTCACAGCTCTCATCGAAATTTTTCTCCACTATTTAGCCGAAGATGTTGCGTTGAAAATTGAGAACTTCCGTGACTTGAAGACATTGGATCTAAGAGGAAATACAGTTGGTGTGGAAGCAGGGAAAAGGATTGCACAAGCTCTCGAAAAACATCCAGAATTAGAGGTGAGCAGGCTCCGTCTAGTACGCGGTTCCTCCACAAAATCGGGACTTCTTCAATGGGATAAAGTAGAAAAATAATGTCTTTAAAGGGTACAATCGTCGAAATATCAGTGTAAGTTTGTGGTTTCACTTGCAGACTGGACACTAACTCATTCCGGCGTTGCAATAACTTATAAAAGACAAATACAATTTTCTACAGATAGATCAATCCACTTTTTTCATATTTAAAACATAGTGAATTATGTGAGATCTACTTTGCAGAGATGTATTTGGAGCGATATTTTCACGAGCCGGTTGAAAACGGAAATTCCTCCAATTTTGGTATGTTCTTATATTGTGGTTATGTTCTAGCCCTCTGATACTTAGTCTATAGTATTGTCAAAACGACATGAAGTACGTACGCAATTGCGTACGCGGCTCCTCTCAAGCCGCTTCGGTGGTGCGTAGCGAACTCTTAGAGGAAAGGTAGAGGAAACTCTTCCCAGCATCACCCATCGCTGCAGTTTCACGATCCCAAACTTCCAACTGCTGCCTCCACCGCGCCGTTTCGAGCACGTACGCAGATGCACCGCAAGTACAGTCGTGATTCATGTCGTTTGGACTATAAACTATAAAGACTATAAAGTCAAACTATAATTGTTATGTGCGTAACGTAGCTTAGTAGCTCGTCACAAAGGAAGAAAACCTAGAAAGTGAAATGATAAGAGAGTGATTTGGAATCGAGTGGCCTTGTGGAAATTTGTGTGAACCTCGGAGAACGTTTGCGTGAAGTTATTAATAATAAAAGTTATAGATTGCACTAATGTCTTCACATCAATTTCAGCGTTTCTGTCAATAAAAATGTTGTTTATAGCGCTCTTTGTGTACAGCTCTTATGAGAGCCAACTGCCATATCAAAGAGTTGGATCTATCTGATAACGCATTCGGACCGATCGGTGCAGAAGGTACGATTCGTTCTTTAACTGCCGTGAGAGCCACTTATTTCTTCTTTCCGAGATATATTATATAATATATCAATTCGATAGCCATAAGCATTTCATACGAATAGATGTCATCGTTGGAGCCGGTGCTCCAACCCCTTCACTTTTGGAAGGTTGGCGTAGGGCTCCTCTTCACTTGATCTGGACCATATGAGCTAGACCCCTTCACCTGACGACACTACACCTCATACGTTTAACGTCAGTAATAGTCGCGCAAAAGGAAGTGGATCTCGGTACAGTTACGTAAGTTGTGCGGTTTAAGTTAGCGGTTGGGATGGGGGACCCTCGCTAGCACTATTCAGCGCTGCAGTTCGCGATGGTCTCAACTCGGTTTCAACCGCTAATTCGATCGCGCCGCCTCGAGCGCATCCGCTCATAGTCGGGTCAAAACGACATGAAGCACCGTGCAGTTGTGTAAGCAACTGTACGATGCTCCTATACGAGGATTGTGCTACCACCACCAATCGATCTAGCTTGTGATGGTTGCACCTCGATTCCATCCGCTAGCCTCTCTGAGCGCAGCGGCTTGCACAACTGAATCGCGCTTCATGTCGTTTTGATCCGATTATACTTGACTGCAGCGGGCTTCATGTCGCTTTGACCTGACTATATCTTAGTGAAGATCTTTGCATGAGAACGACTGCCTAAGAGTCATTCTGTCGTGGTAGGAGAAATGAATTTCCGACGCATGGAGTATACCGTTTCTCCAAACTCAGTTTCCGACTTCGGTTTCTGACTTTGTTGCGCCTTGCCAGCGCTGTAGCGACGTTCGTACTTGCCTGAATCGATTTCTGTCGAAAACGTGGGGATTGGACGAGAGATTACCGCTAAAAGTTGTTGTACTTTGCGTGAAGTATGCGTTCTACCTTCTATGGTCTTATCAGAATTTTTCCGGTTTCAAACTAGTAAGTGAAAGTAACGTTGTCAAAAGGATATGGAAAATTTTGAGCTTATAATTTCTTAATTACTGAGTCTTATCCTTCATTTTGCAGGTATTTCGAATTTCTTGACTTCGCCATCTGCATACTCTCTAGAAACCCTAAGGTTGAACAATAATGGTCTCGGAGGTGGAGGAAAAGTTCGTTGCCAGATTAGCGGTTGTATTCATGATGTATTTAATTAGATTATTGAATATGTATTATTCTTCAGACGATCGCTGAATCTCTTATTCAATGTCATCGGAATTCCTTGCGAGATGGCAAAAAATTCCAACTAAAAACGTTTGTCGCTGGCAGGAATCGGCTAGAAAATGCAGGAGCAAAGGCTCTAACGGGAGCCTTCTTGGTATGATATCGTCTAGTCTATTTTCACCTGACTTTATTCCATTCTAAAATATAGACATAATATTTTGTCTCTGTGGTTCAGGCAGCCAAATCTTTAGAAGAAATATCTCTTCCTCAAAACGGTATCCGATCGTCAGGAATTTGTGCGCTCGCCTATTCGTTTAGATTTAATACTTCGCTTCGTGTGATAAACCTTAACGACAATACTTGCACTACTAAAGGAGCTAAGGCTTTAGCTAAGGCAAGATTTCCTTTGACTTTACACTATGTATATTTTCTGCATCTTTTGAATGCTTCATTTTTAGGTCTTAGGCGAACTTACTGAACTCGAAGTATTAGATCTTGGTGATTGCTTGTGCAGGAATGAAGGGATTAAGAGTATTTGCGAAGCTATTTGCGACAAGAGGCACAACAAAATAAAGGTGGAGATGTTTTTATTTCAGATCGTTCTCAATTGTCCTTGTTTCATCTTAATGTCGTTGATCAGCTTTATCACTGGTTTAATTATTTTATGTGCAGTTATTACTAGTTCGTAATAAAGAAGTTTTTTTTTCCAGTACGTGGACTTTTCCGGGAATGAGCTATCCGCTGAAACAGCAGAGTTCGTAATTAGACGGTGGAGAGAGGTATTCGATCCGAAATACAGAAGAGTGTGCGTTCTTCTTTTTAGATTTCCATGAAATAACTGTTTTCGTGGATATTTATGACTATTACCGTCTTCAGGGAGCTAAAAATGACGAACAATTGCTATGGGTCAAACTTTGCGAAACTAAAGATGTTGATTAGTTATACCGGAATTGATCTTGGTCTTAGCGAGTGAGTGGTTCGCGATAATTTCCATCCCCCTTTAAAGCTTTGACTGCAAAAGTTTCAGCGATGATGAAGGTTCTATGTCCGATTACTCTGAAAAGCTTTCGGAATCAGAAGAAAATGTTGAAGATTCTGAAGAAGAAGGTGAGCCTAGCAGCAGCTCATGGAGAGAAAGTTGCTCCAAATTAGTATTTGTAATAGATCTTTCTGTTTCCTTTTATCATTTTTAATATTTAACAATGTAGTATCAGTATCGATTCAGTTCTTTTCAAACGAACCGGTAGTTTGCCATCAGTTTTACAGGAACAATATTTAAATGGTAATCGTTTCAGGCGACCGTTCTGTTAGAATTGCTGGAGGTGATGATAAAGACGTTGATGGACTTTTACAAGGTGTTGGTTGTATGAAGTTCACAGACCAACTATCTATGAGTGAATCATCGAGTAACGATGTGGTTTCGTTCCTGGACCAACAACTGAAGCTGAATACTGTACAAGACGGTTGGTTAATTTTGTCTAACTTCTCTTCTTTAATAGCCTTTCTTCTGAATCAAAGAGTTGTTTTATTGAATATTTTAGCTGAATCTGTTGCAAAGTGTATTGAACAACAAAAATGCATGCGTGTACTTGAGCTCAAAGGGAACACTCTTGGCATTGAATCGGGAAAACGTATCGCCCAAGCAATCAAATGTCATCCTGAGCTTAAGGTAGTTTTTTTCCTGTAATTTACGCATTCTTTATGAGAGCCTTTATTCAGCGTTGCTTATGGAGCGATATGTTTACCGGGCGACTCAAGGATGAAATTCCACCGATATTGGTTGGTGTTATAGGCAATTTCCCATACATTTTTGTATTCATATATTCTGTCTCAGAAATCTCTGTGCTCGGCAATGATCTCTGCCGACTGCCATATCACCGAACTAGATCTTTCGGATAATGCTTTCGGACCGATTGGAGCTGAGGGTAGGTAGAATTTGTTTTGCGTTTTAATTTTCGGAGTTCGCATCCACGTTCTTGAAATATCGTTACGCGCTGTCATTGAAAATGTGTGAACACGTTGGTTCGGAGATAGTACTCCAGAATAGGTGTTGCTTGGGATAAACGAGTGGTCACTTTACGGGTTTTTCCTTGCTAAGGTAAGGTACTTTGTGTAGTGACTTAACGTTGTTAGAATAGAATATGTGTAGATGTATATTAATAGTAGTAGTCACACCATCTTAGTATTAGAGGCAGCGCAACACGAAACTGGGTGCTCTGTGGGCAAATGTAGAGTTCGAGGTGCAGACTACGAGGATCATCATGGGAATCCCCCTCGGTCGCCCTGAAAAACGGCGTATTTCCCTACAAGATGCGTGAAAACGCGCGATCTTGTGCACGCGCTGAATCTACGAGCGGGCGGAGATCGATGAAGTCTACTTCACAGTTTATTTGAATAAAACCAATGAATAGGGTGGTGAGGGAACCAACACATGAACAAGGGTGGCTAGGTGTAAGGTGGAAGATAAGGCGGCTCTCACTGTTTCTCGGTTCTGTTTTTCAAGATGATTGATCGGTAGAATTAAACGAGACTATCCTCAAACTCGTAATCTTCACCTCGAACTCTATAACTGCCCACAGAGACCTCAATATCGTCAATTTTGTGATAGACTGCCTTTAGGTGTTGTATGCATTCAAAGTATTCGAACGAATATGAACAAAAAGCACATTGGCCTAGTTAAAATAGCTTCTCAGGGATTGTTTAGTAATGTTACATTGTATAGTTGCGGCTATTATGCATATTTTAAGGCATACAAGAATTTCTCATGTCTCCATCGGCTTTTTCTTTGGAAGTGTTGAAACTCAACAACAATGGGCTTGGAGCTGGCGGAAAGGTGAATTCAATGTCAACTTTTTGGGTTAAAAACATTACTGTACTTTTCTCGTATTTCACGACATCATCAATAAACTTTGTTTATTGATGGTATTGTGAAAATTTTGTGATAATTCTGTTTTAGAACCTTTGCTTTTAGGTTATTGCGCAATGCTTGTCTGAATGTCATAGGAAGTCTGTCAATGCTGGTCGGCCACTCAAACTAAAGACCTTCATAGCTGGTCGAAATCGTCTAGAAGTCCCTGGCGCATCTGCTCTAGCATCGGCATTTGCGGTAAGAGAAATTAACAGAATTGTTAGGTTTAGCTTGTTATTTCTGTTGTTTTATCAATTTTCTCTTACAATTTTACTTTTCAAGTCATGGTTTTTTTATTCGGACGATTACGATTTTGCAATTTTTTTCAGAGTATTGGGACTCTTGAGGAGATCGCTCTTCCTCAAAATGGAATCACAGCGATAGGTGTTGGAGCGCTAGCGTCATGCTTTAAATCGAATCCAAATCTACGAGTTATTAACCTAAACGACAACACTGCCGCGCAGATGGGAAGTGAACTGATCGCTAAGGCAAGACTAACCTTTTTTTGCTTTCTGTTTGATCTCATTTTCAGCAGCTTCTAATGAATATTTCAGGCTCTTACTTATCTGCCAAGGTTAGAAGTGCTTAATTTGGGCGATTGTTTATGTCGAGACCAAGGATGTCATGCAATTGTGGACGCTTTGTCACCATCTGTTCACAAGAAACTGAAGGAGCTTGATCTCTCCGGTGCTGAGTTAAGCGGACCGGCTGGGGTGCAGATTGCAGGAAAGTGGAGGAAGTTTCCGCCAAGCACAAAGTTAATTTTGTCCTCGAACAATTTTGGCGATATGTTCGAACAAGTCGAAGGTTCGGGAGGCGTAAATGTCGACATGGGCGACATGGAGTAAGTATTTTTCCTTTTTCTTTAAATTTTCAACAAGACCGTTCGATTAAATGATTTGAGTGATTGCTTAACCGTAAAATTCTAAGACAGAAACAAAAACTCAGGATTAGAACTCAAGGTTTTCTAGTGTTCCTTTGTGAACATACGGTATGCCAGATCTACGCATACTTGTATTACTACTTGTTTTCCAATACTTTTCCCAATTCACTTTTTTCTATTAAAATGTAAGTTACGAACATTCAGCAATTGCTCACGAAATGTTTAACCAACGTAAAAGATTAATATGAGAACTGTTTTGTCTTCCTAGTGACGACCAGGGTTCCCTGAGTTCGGATGATGACGAGAGAATGAGCGCAGAAGATAGCGATGACGACGAAGAAGATGAAGATGATATGGATGTGATAGTGGATGAAAAGGATCCTAAAATTGTGGAGATCACATCAAGCGAAGAGGTATCATTTGAAGCAAATGTCTAAAGATTTTGGAGCTTGTCAAGCTATTGTTCAGGATGACGATCCAAGTCAACTTCTCCAAGAGTGTAAGGACGAAATAGAAGCGGCTCGGGTGAGAGAGAAGGATATGAATTTGAGCCGAAATTTTGCATCGAATATTTTTTTGCATTTTAGGCTCATTTCGAGTCCGCAACTCAAGAAGAGACTGCCCGTCTTATACTCAAACTGGCTCATATCGTTTCTAAAAGTTACGAAAAAACTGAAATTGTGGACGATATTTTCGACGAGGCTGTTGATGCAGCTGGTAAGTTTATCAGCAGTTTTTCTTAGCTTCTTTAAAAGTGTAGGATAAATGGAAATTACTCGTTCCTTTGCAGAAGATGTGTTGGTGCGGGTTAAAGGAGTTCATCGACGTCCAAACTCTACGACAACTCAACTGGTTAATAATCTTATTGCTCAAGCTGGATTCGTTAAGGTATTTCATTTACTTATGACTCCTGAAAATGAGAAGAAGCAATAGAATCACCAATTACCTTTTGATATTGGTAACCAGGTGAAATTTTACTTGGAAAATGTATAAATTTGTGGTTTCACGTTTTTACTTTAGTTATTGTAAAGTTCTCAAGGACCACTCGTGCGACTCAATGTTTCAATCCTAGTGATGTTTGCTATAATTAATTTCAGTGTGAGGAAAAGTGGAACATCCCTGTGGATCGCAAAACTCTGGGAATGATGCTACACATGTTCGTCTCTCATCAGATTTTGGGAGATCAACGTGAATTGATAAGAACTTATTTGTAAGTTATATTTACTACAGCAACCTGACTAAAGTTTCTTCAAGTTTTTCTACTTCGCTATTGTCGACAAATTGTGAAATTATGTTATTTTGAATGAGACTTTAGAAAGCGTAGGAATTTTGACGCTAGCGATGCTTCATTTGTTGCAGTTTTATTGTTTGTGAGTTGTTTCAGTTTGATTGAATTGTTTGAATTGATGTCTTGTATATTTCAGCGGACAACAGTCATAATCGTCTCAGGCTCAGCTCTATTCTTACGGATCACGAATTCGATTTACTGCGACTATTTTGTACCGAGATGTTTTTCCATAGTTTTATATGTTAATATATTTCACTACTTTGTTCCCTGTGAGTACCTATTTTGTCTCTACTGTTGAGTACTTGTTTTTCCCTCTGCTAGTACTTTCTCTACTAATACTGATGCAGAAGAGCGATTTACGTGATCTCTTTGGAATTGTCCAGTCTTACGACAGATAAATATTTGATTCGATCATTTTTCTAAAAGATTTGGTCACAAGTAAATTACCTGAGTGCATATACTTCAGAGTTCATAATAGTCCAGCTTAGTCAGTCAGTGAGTTGGGCTGTTTGAGTACATGAATTGTGTTATCCTATAGTCGGGTAAAAACGACTTGAAGTAGGAACAATTGCGTAAGCGGTGCGGTGGAGATAGTGGTTGGAATTGAGGTGGGACCATGGCGAACTACAGAGATGGGTGCCGGTAGTGAGGGTCCTTACACGATCCCAACCGCGTCGCTTACGCAACTGCCCGTGCTTCATGTCGTTTTGACCCAACTATACCCCTAGTTTAGTTACTTTTCCTTTCTCCTCAAAGCGCTTATGTCTTATATACAGTTGCCCATACGTCTGCGGTGTAAGGCGTTGCGCCGTCGACCATACGGCACCGTTTAAGCCAAGCTTTTCAATCCTTCCGAGACCAACAAGTTGACATCAGAATTATTCGGGAGAATAAGGTGTTCAACAATCTCCAAGTCCTCTTTTCTTAAAAAAAAGAAACTCTGAAATTCACGAAATCGGATACGTTCGTGTATCTTGAAGTGGTTGTTCGACGCCAAGCACTTTGTTCTTTTTCCTCTACCATGACGTGGTAGATATGGGGTCTTGTTATGATTTCACTGGGAAATCTGTCTATTTCTGTGAACAACACCATCCCAAATTAAGACATCATTAGCTTCATGTGGCGGTAACAAATAACGATCCTGAAGGACTAACAGCCATGAATGAGTGTAGTCAATCACAAATACTTATTTATAGTAGGGTCAAAACGAGTAGATAAAGTAAAGTAGATTACAATATGTACGATCCCATTCGAACAAGGAAAAACATAGATTTGGAAAAACATAGAGCAGATTGGGTTGGAACCGAAGTAGATCAAAAGTGGAAGTAAATGGTCATTGAAGTAGAATATAATGTATATAGTAGGGTCAAAGCGACATGAAACACGTAGTTACGTAAGCGACTGCACTCGAAGCGTCGCGGTGCAGGTAGCGGTTAGAATCAAGGTGGGACCATTGCGAACTGCAATGATGAACCGTACTAGCATGGGCCCCTCTTCTACCCTAACCGTCACGGCCCAACACGCCGCTTCGAGCGCAGTCGCTTACGCAATTGCACCGTGCTTCATGTCGTTTTGACCCTACTATACATAGTGGAGAGCTCTTTATCCTAATAATTTCCTCAGAAAGTGCTCTTTAAAAATTAATGGAAAATACTGGGTGGTGGTACTAGTCCAAAACCACGGTTTTTATTTATTAAATAAGTAGTAATAATAAAACAATATAGATAATACTATGCCTGTCGAATTCCGTGCTCTAATCCCATTCTCTCGCCGCGAACTATCGCTCGCGGCGTTTCGCGTAAATTCCTTCGGTCAGCTGTGGTGTTCCTCTTCCTGGATTGTTTGTTATTTCGTTGTTTCATTTTGACGGTCATTTGGGATCTGCCCTTAGGTTTTTTTTCGTCCAGATTTGATTGACTATGAACAGCATAAGCTTTTAGTCCCACCAGGGTTTATAGATTGGTGTCAGAGTTGTTTGTAAGGATAATAAGGATAAAAACGCTGACGTGATAGATTGGTTACCCTCCACTGGTCATTCGTAAGGCTGCACATGCATTCACAAACCTCAAATGATTCCAATCATACTAGATTATTCAATCACAAAGATTCATCGCGAATAAGCTCATATTCTTTGCTAAGAGTACGCAAAAAGCACGTTTTACCAGAATAAACAATTAAGCAGTTAATTATTTAGCAATTAATTAAGCAAGTAATTAACGAACATTAACGAATTTTGGACGATTCTGAGTTGAAGTTGGATGCGCTGGCATCAGATATTTTATCTTCTTTTCGGCAGTTAAGATTGTGTTTTCGTTTCTGTGTAGAACCGATAGACTACCTACTATTTCACTATTTTACTTACTATTCTGTGGATTTTTTTCTGGTTGTGTTCTCTAGTTTTTTTATTATTGGACTATGACATCAAGATTCTTGTCACGTTTTTTGTTCCTAACCTTTTCATGCACATTGAAAACCGCAAAAAAAAATTAGTTTCAGGTTTATCCAATCCTACTCTCTGTAAGTTGTAGCCATGTCGTATATGCTTCCGCATTTGGAGAATGGGTGGCAGGTGAGACACACTTTTTTTTGGTAAACTTGAAACTTTTTTCATACTGTTCCGCTATCAGCTAACTTTTTGTTGTGTTTTGATCGAACTCACACTCGTGCACTTTTTATTTGTCGTTCCTCTCTTTATTTGCACCTAGTGGCACGTCTCTATTTCAAAATAAATGCACAAACAGATATATAAATGAATGCATATCTGCCACATCAAGTTTTACTGCGTTTCTTCTTCAAAAAATATCTGCCAAATGTGTAGTTCATTTTTAGGTGGACCAAGCCATCCTTGCCGAAGAGGATCGTGTTGTTGTGGTACGATTTGGACACGATTGGGACCCTACTTGCATGCGAATGGACGAGGTTTGTTTTATCGCAGATTTTTTTTTACTACTTAGAATTCTTCCACATTTTTTTTTGCAGACCCTGTTCAAGATTGCTCCAAAAGTAAAGAATTTCTCTGTGATTTATCTAGTCGACATAACGAAGGTCAGTGACTTTTTTCAGATTTTTATTTCCATGTAATTTCAGTAATAAATTTGATTTGACTCCAATTTCGCCTTCGTTTCATTGTTTTCATAGCAACCCTTCTTTATTTGCATAGAAACATCTGACTTTCAGGTGCCGGATTTCAACAAGATGTACGAATTGTACGACCCTTGTACTGTGATGTTCTTTTTCAGGAACAAACACATTATGGTGGATTTGGGTGAGTGCGTCCCATCTTTTTTCTTGATAAGAATATGAAGTTTTCTCTCTTGTTCTTCACTCTCCTTTTAAAGTTCTCGTAACGAGACCTACTAATAAATAAGTTTAGGAACTGGTAACAACAACAAAATCAACTGGCCAATAACTGATGGACAGGAACTTATTGATATAATTGAAACTGTGTACAGGTGAATATGATTATTTCATCTCATTACTTTTTAGAACTTCTATCTTCAAAATGGAACACAAAGTAAAAAATTTTCAGAGGTGCCCGCAAAGGACGAGGTTTGGTGGTTTCTCCGAAGGATTACTCGACCAAATATAAATATTAATTCTATTGATTTATCTCTTTCTGTTTATATGACTATTAGTCGTGATAAATAGTCAGCTGATTCTTGTTTTCTTTTTTTCATTTCAGTAGCTTTACTGACACTGTATTTGTAATTCTACAAAGATGTTGCATCAGCATGTCGGTCTTTACTCTATCTGTCTTTCCGAGTACTCGTAAAAGTTGAAGGGAAGAAATACATTTTGCTTCTTTCCCAGTTGTGCGTTTTTTTTTTGTCAGCTACTCCTACACGCTCTTATTTCTGGAAGTGATAAACTAAGTCAGTCGGGGTAGTAAAGCCTGAGTATTAGTCTTAGAGAATCTATGACATGTAGGGTAAGGCTGCTAATAGAAAAAAGGAAGAGAGCTTTCAGAAATAAGAGCGCCGTTATGTGCTCCCTCCCTCCAATTACACTTTTGCTTGAAAGTTGAAGAGCAGAACTTCCCTGAGTGGCTAGTCTCAGTTTGTTTGATGGGGAAGTGTTGTCCTTGACTTTATGTTTGTCAATATTTGCTATTCGATGCGTGAAGAACGGTACAAAGAGGGTAACAGGATGTGAAATACGTGCATTTAAAAGTCCCGTGGAGTACTTGTATTTCAATTGTACTTTGATGTTCCACGTATGAGAATGCTTTTTCGATTCATTGATTTGTTTCAGTTTGAAGGATGTCAGACCGACTGACACAATTGCAAGATCTTATTAATGAGTTGGCATCGTTTATGACGAATGCGATTGGTGTATTGCAGGCCACCGCTCCTCCCTGTGATTTCGATCGCAGCAATCCAGTATGTTTGTTGTCTTTCTGTGTTAATTTTATTGTTTCTACACGTATCGCGAAATTGTTCACGTACTAAACTGGTTTCTTCTGCTTTCTTAAAAAAAACTGCCTATTTTAACGGGACGTGTTTTTTTTTTGCGCATTTTTCGCACAGAACATGACCCCATTCGCGAGAAATCGCTGCATTTGAATAATTTAGCATACTTGGGCGGATATCTTTGCAAGACAAAGGAAGATTTTATCAGGTAGTAAGAAAAAAGAGAGAAAAATCCGTTTGTTTACAAGATAAGAATCGAATATTTCATTTAAATGTTTGATGATATTTTTGCAATCAGAAGAACGTTTCTGTTAGTTTATTAGACCAGAGCTACGACAACAGAGCTGAGTTTTTGCGAGTTCATTTTTTTTTCATCAATGCATTAGGATCATTTTTACTTGTTAGTGCTTGAATTACTAAAACATGGAGAAGTGAAAATCTTATTACCGCCTCGCAATATTTGGGAAGTGACTCAAAATGAAAGCAAATCCTTCATTTGATGTTCTTCTTTTGGACAACATCCTTACTAACGCGGAAACTTTCCACAATTGAGCTATAGCTATACGATATTTTCCATTAATCACAGCTCTTAGTTTAAAGTTGAATCTGTTCAGGAACTGGAGGAAGAAACAAATTGTCAGTTGTTTGCGGCACATATAGCTAGGACGGCGAAGGATGTTGAGGTGCAGTTACTTTCTTTTCCTTTTTTTTTTCGTCGTATAACATGAGACATGTATCAGGTTCTAATTGATTCATTCCCGATTGAGGATGCTGGAAATGGAGATACCGTAGAACAATTACTACAAGTGGATGCAGAAAGATCGAAAGTTCGTTATTTCTTCGTTTTTTTTTTTTTCCTTCGGAAGTCCTCCTGAGTTTCTCTTTCATGAGAGTCAATGTATTTAGGTGGCTCGTGAATTAGAATGCGTTGTTGGCGAGGGAGAGGATCTCGTACAACGCATCCAACAAAAACTTTCAGATATTGCACGCGTTCAGATAATGTCTAGACCTTCTTGTTGAAATCGTATTTTACCGCCAGCTTTAATACTGCCTGTACAGTAAATATTAGTCATTATTGTAAATATCTTGCTGATAAATCTATTTTCATTGTTTTGTTTGTTCTGAGATTAAAGAGTAGTAGTTCAGTGTATAGCGAGCAAGCATGCCCGTTAAAGACATTGCCCCACGAATCTGGGGTTGTACGGGTCTCAACCGTATAATGCCTTTTCGGAACGCTGTTCCTTATGACGGCTTCTGTTGTAATGCCCAACGTTTGCGCCCCACCCCGCCTGCGATTCGTCGAAAACCCATTTGGACGAATCGTAGACGGGGGCAAGGATGGCGCGCTGCAGTAGAGGACGTCATAAGAAACAGCATTCTGAAGTCGTCCGTTTCCACTGATACAGTGAGAAATGGACGGAATCACCCTCTTTTCCACAATCTTCGATCACGTATAGGCCTAACCCATCTGGAACTCCTACCACCTCAGATTCGTGGGGTGATGCCTTTAACCTCTACGATTCTTTGACGCATTGATTTTCGCATCGCATTCTTTGAGAATGTACCGGAGCATTCTAGAGATATTGATCGACGCCAATCATGTTATCCTTTTTATGCTTAGTAACTACTCATACAAGTTCAACTCGTAGAGCACATCATTAGCACGTTAAGCGGTTGTGTACGGAAAAGTTTCTAATGTGCAAAAGGCGGAATTTATGTGATTATATTGTTATCTTGCATTACTATTAAACAGCACTGTTAAAAGATGGAGGTCGCGAAAAATCATGCACAATGATTTTTCGCGGCCTCCATCTTTGAACAAATGAACAAGAGTACAAATGACATCTATTCTTCATCCTTGCATAAAATACACTTGACACAAAATGGGAAAACACTATCGAGAAATGGGTGTCGAGGCTGAATTCTCTACGATGAATGATCATCGAGTGAAACTACACAGCACCTACCCATTCGAGAAGATGGGAACATTTTTTCAAGAAGTTAAACAAAAAAATTCTGTGCTGCATATGCGCCTCGTAAAATCTACGTACCGGGTTAAGCTAGGACCCGTTTAGCCCATGATGAATAGAAGGGATGACGGCCGAAAAGAATAATAAGAAGCTACAAGTCAAAATGTGATCAAATCAGGCGAAAGCGAAACTATCCTCGAGATGAATGCATGTGTACCACAAACACAACATGAGCGCAAAGAAACAATTTCAAACTGGCAATACGAAAAAAAAAACATCACCCAAAAGCCTACCACGAATCATTATCGGCCAGCCTATCCAGGTACAATATGAAACGTACGTGCTTATTTGAAGGAATAAATTCCTTTCCGAGTTAGAGGAGGATCTCCTTAACAGTCCTAAGATGCAATGGCAGCTGGATCGGGTCGTGGGAGGCCCAGCTTTTCGCGCGCGTACTCAACAAACTGGTCGATAAGTACAGGCCAAGCACCCTCGTCATCATAGTTTGTGAGATCTGGTCGAATCGTTAGGCAGAAATCGAGCAGAAGATTCCATGTGTCACGTGAGATAGCCTTGCCGTGTTCTGCTAGTAGGAATTCTTCCCAAAGTGATAGTAGAGGGAACTGGAAATATACAAGGAACTAATTAAGGACGTTCGACATTCCATATGTAAAGAGGTAGGAAAAGTTCTGGGAATTCCAATTAACTTCTTAACGAAGAGATTATCAGGAGAGAAAAAAAGACCTAGGAGAAATACTTGTCTCTAAGTGTTAATGATTCTGATCGCCATAGTTTCGCACAAAAAAATCAACAAAATAAGTTCAAGTATGAGCCAAAAGAATGGAAGAAGAGCTACGACTTGCCTTGTCCTTGAACAATATCTTCCAGTACGCTAGAGCTGTTTCCAAATCGAGATTACGTTGACTGCTGAGTTTGCCATAGAGAAATGTGAACGAGTACAGCTCACGAAAAGCTGTTGGCTCAGATAACTCTGCATCCAATTCTTGCAAGCGTTCACGAAGCTTATCGAGGGAATCCACTCTGAAGCACTCCGAAAATGTCAATAAAGTAGATTATAATATATACAGTTCCATTCAAACGAGGGAAAAACAGCAGATATTGGAACTAAAGAAGAGTAAAGTGAAAGTAAACAGTTACTGAAGTAGATTAAAATGTGCATAGTAGAGTCGAAACGACATGAAGCACGGTGCAGTGCGTAAGCGCCTGCGATCGAAACGGTACGGTGTAGCGTAAGTGCAAAAGGGAGGAGCCGGACCCTCAGGTGAAAAGGGTCTAGCTCATGGGGTACAGCTCAGCAGCTCTACGGCTGTGAAGAGAATCACTTTGCCAACTGTCCAAAAGTTAAGGGGTCCCTTCGCCAACCGTTCAAAAGTGAGGGGGGTTGCAGCAACGGCACCGATCGCATATCGCATGTATGGTGGAAGCATTCAGCGTTCAGCGTCTAGCAGGGACCCTTGTTGACACCATTCCTCGCTGTATTTCGCGGTGGTCCCACCTCGATTCCAACCGCTATCTTCACCGCACCGCTTGGAGCGCAGCCGCTCAAGCAACTGTACCATGCCTCATGGTGTCTTGGTGACCCCACTACAATACAATTCCATGCGAACAAAGTAGAGGAAAAGATTCGCAGAAAAGAGAAAAAATAGAAGAAACATTGTCACAGAAAACCATACCTAAGTGCAGAAAGTCCTTGCTGCCATTCTTCCCAACTAAATTCGCATTGTGTTTGTGCCTAGAAAACATGAAAGGGAAAGATCAATAAAGCGATATCTATACAACTAAACTTTCTAGGTGTGATTATTGTTAATAAATACGAGGCGATAATAAATCCGATTTGAAAACTTCGAAGCGTATTAAAAATATGATAAAAGGTCCCGAAATGAATACCTTAAGTTTACAAGCAAGAATGAGAACACGTCGATCGGCAGGATCCAACTGAAGGTCATTGAGAAGGCGAAGCATTCCATTAGGACCAATTCGTCCAGAACCAACATCATCTCGCGGATCTAAATAAAGAAAAAAACAAATGCACCAATTAGAGTGAAGAATCAGAATCCATTCGAAAAGTAGACCATTTGCATAAGCTGAGAACATCTTTTCAAGTTTATATTTGTCTACAGGAGGTTGCTGTTGTTGTTGTTGAACCATTCGCGGACTCTGAAATCCAAAATCGCATTAAAAGAAAAAAAGAAAGATGATGAATAAAGTCAATATCTATGGAAATCGCTAACAGGAAGATCTTCAGTTAAGATATCTACTATCCTGATCATTTCACAAGTTCTCCCGTCACATGAAACCTTAGTTAACTCTTGTCTAGTTTATAGAAGGATTGACTTTCTCCCGCCACGAGGTACGTTGTGATTTAAGCTTAATAATACTTATTATTTATGAAAAAATAATCAATTTGACGAAAAGATTCGAAAGAGACGAGTTATCCATAAGAAAGCTCAAAATTTTGCACAGCACAGTTTTGTCGCTGCTAGCAAATCAGGTAACTCTGATAGGTGCAATAGGAACGATCATAATAACGTAATTGGGTAATCACTTTGTCAAAAACTTCGTATTCCCAGATGAATTTAGACAGGTAACGAGCCAATAACTTTTCCCTTGTAGACAGAAATTATCAAGAGAAAAAAAAACAGGGGTCCCCATTATTTATTTCTTTTTTGAAACCTATGCGAAGTAAAAATAGGATTAAGTGCATTGACTAGAGCAGCAAAGATGACTCACGTCGTCTTTTCCCGAAAAGAAGTGAAACAAGGCATAAAAATCATTCATATCAAAACTAATCACCTAAACCGTGCAAGAAGGATCCTTAATTACCTGTTATTTTAATTAACCAACTAGATCTGAACACATTCAAGCTGAAAACACTTGGAAATTTGATTTATGAATGCATAACTATATGATTTAAAAGGAAATACTAGTCAAAGAAAGATGCTCGACCAAGTTAAACGTCTGATGCAACTATTCTCGCTTATCAGTCTTTACATAATTGAGCTGTCATATCTAGAACAAGAAAAAGGTGTTTTTGAATTTGTTAACGACCGGACTGTTCGCACGCAGAAATGTGGCTCAAATTTAATCTTTACGCATGCATAAGCAGAAAATAATGCAGCGAGCTACGAGCAAGCGTTGCCAAGGATCCTTCACGTTTATGCATAAACATAATAGATTCTTGGCAATACTGTAGTTTGTACTCTGAAATCGTAATTCTGTTCTACTGAACTTGTTTCAGGAAATGACAAGATGAAATCCATCCGTGGACAGGTTGACTTTTAAAAATGCTATGATTCCACAGCCTCGAACACAAATTTCAGAGTATCAACACAGAACGAATCGAATACTTTTTTCTTGACTTCTTAGCAGTATTTAGGTGAATTGACAAGCTTTAAGTTTGCTCGAAACGAAGCATACACATAATTTTGTACGATTTGAACCAGGAAAAGGAGATTTACACCATCAGTTTGGCTCAAATCGAATCTGTAACCAAGAAGAGGTAACCAAAGTCTTAGAAGCAGACCCGCATCGCCATATGATAGTGCTCGATGGGTACATTCGCTTTCATGAAAACTTCTAGCTGACAAAACATTCCTCTATATCTTCAATTACATGAAAGCAGAGGAATATTGGTCTTAAAATTGCTGATCCGTATATGCGAAATAGGAAAAGCCGTGAAGATCCGCATATCCTCTTGCGTTATGAACTTATTTAACAATCTAGAAATGAATAATCAAGATATTCCTGAGCGGAAGAATCCAAAAAGAAAGTAAATTCGAAAGACAATGATATTAACATACGGTTCGAGCTATGCAAATGGCAAAATGAGTGGTCTCACAAAGATGAAAACTTGAAAGGAACGTGCAGAAGAAATACGGGCTTAACATGACGCACAATCGCATCACTAAACCGTTTCGAAGAATGCGATCAAGATAATGGACACAAATCCTCTTACAGTAACGAATCCACATATCTCTTATCTCTGAACACAAGTTCTTCCAAGGAAAGTTGAAGAGAAGACCTCCTACTCCATAGTTCTCTTCGTTAATGTGAATCTATCTTCATAAAAGTTAAAAAGAAGAAAGAAAAAAGAAAAAATCGAAAGAGCACAGGAGTCAAAGAAGATCATACCACTTCTTTCTATGACGTAATTTATTATTACTTCTCATTCTACTACTAAGGTAGTACTATCTTAAGAAAACTACCGATAGTAGTAAGATGGGAAATAACAAGAAACCACGTCTTAGAAAGAAGTTGTAAGGTCACCTTATTTCACCCGTACCCTCTTTAAATAAACACCTGAAAATTTTTGGTGAGCGATCTCATTTGCAGTAGAAATAATCAATTTATTCGTTCAAATGCAATATATCGGTGCGCCATAAAACCATTGGTCCCAGCACGATCACGAGAAATACTCTTAGGTATTTCTCTACCCAATCTGCGAATAGATGATTCGTAATTTTATTGTTTTTTTTTTCTGAATACTGTCAATTTCAGTCTGGGGACGAAGGGTCGACCGATAACGTTTGATCGACATCCTTGGGAAACTAGTGTATTTAGTGGTTTACGTTTTTTTCCAGCGAAAACTTAGGATTAGTGATACTTAGGAAATTTCCTAACTGAAAGGGAGGTATAAGACCTGATAGAAAAGGTCGACAGCATATTCCATATTCCAGTTGGCTCTCGAAAGACATGTATAGGCTATTTGTTCGCTGGTTTGAGTCCATGTCACAAAATTCTTTATCTGAAATGAAACGAAGCGGTACAATGAGGAAGAAAACCTCGGATATGTTGGGTTAACAGGAAAAAAAAACAAACAAACCTTAGCCTTTTGTTCCGATTTCAGCTTATTCATTTGTGTATCGCCTATATCAGTGATGTACGGGACAAAACTGTACTCGTCCAGGCTATTGACAGAACTAAGACGAACGCGCTTCGCTGGACGTTGCGCCAGAATGGAGCCTCTTAAACAGGCATAGCTAAGAATGAACATTACAGCGATAAGCGTTTTGAGCGTGATAGTATAAACGGAGGATCACGTCACAACAAGTTTTGCATGAAAATATTCTAATTTTTAAAAAAGGAATAAAGCAGAATATAGCAGAAAAATTGAGAATTACAGCCGAACTTTTTCTTCGTGAAAATCAAATCGACAATTTTGTGCCGCTTTATGTAACAATTAATGGGATTAAATCCAGAATAAGGACGGATAAATGGGCTTCATAGCAATGTTTTAGAGATGAATGAATAAAAAAATAAAAAGCAAAGCTATTGGAAACTCGGGAGCAATGAACAGTACGAGAAGTCTAAACTTAAAGAATCCTGTGTGTCCTAGCTATAAAATGGAAGTAATGAGGACGTTTTTTAAAATTACACTTATGAATATGTTATTTTATGCGAAAATACTGCTGAATCATAACTGTATTTGATTTCTATAATAAAGGTGCAACTTACTATTTTTTTCTAAATGGCTAAGGACAAAAATTGATTGGACTCAATAGGAAATATTGAGGAAGAAGTTGAAATGGGTTCGGTATCGCTTAAATTTCGCCACGAACGGATTGTAGAAACCAGGAAATTTACCGGAAACCGTTCTTATCTGTTCAAACCATACATTACTGTTGATACGGGGGATTTAGCGGATGTGTGAACGAGAAAGAAACAGCAACTATACGAGTACGATGGGATTTCAGTCGGTGACAATCCTCTAGTGCAAGAAAACCTTTAAAGAATCCACGAAAACTAGCAGGATTCTCTCTCAGGGAGGTTAAGATCCTGATTGGAAAATTTTGCTGGTGGAAGATTGCTGATCGTAGCGGAAATCATATCACATACGAGAATGAGAGCAGTACATGAGTATGGTGTATGTTTGTTCCCACAATGTTCTGGAGGACAATACGTGCCGACGGGTCGACAACGTCAACGCCGACGCAGGAAAGCGGTATCGATCGGGTGGCTGGGGAGCAACCGTCGTGAAAGCGTTCACCAACAGCATATAACAGCTGACCGGGAAGTCCTGGATTATTTAAGGATTTCTTGAGGTACATTGGGGTTCTTTCAAGCAGAAATATCCTCACATTCCCCCTTCTTTTCTATTAGCTGTTATTTCATTTCCTCGAACAAATAAAATCGATGTCCTTTTCCATGATTTCACGATCGAACAACAACAAGAAAACGCCGCCATTTATTTTTTAAAGCTTCTAGATAACTGTCTGTTTATCATTATTTGCCAATCTTTAGACAGATTCACTCATAAATTACTAGCGAAACGTCGATTGATAGTGGATTCCTTGCAAACTTAAGTGGCCTTTTCTTACTTGTTTTTCCATTTTTGATTTTGGGAATGCAAACCTTGCAAATAAAACCACACAACGACTAAGAGAACAAAAGTCCAGCAGAAGAATTTGAGGATCAACAAGGATGATTTCCGAACTCCACCTTAATTCACGCCAATATTGTGTTCTGCAGTTTGCACCAAATCTACGCTATCGTGATCAAATATTTGGATCGATGGTGAGAAGATTTATTAGGTTGAGTCGAAAGTTCTCGGACAAATTAACAATATTTTTATTTACTTTGCAATTTTCAAACAATAACTGTAAATCATTTGAAGTATGCCCCATTGGCATCGACGGTCTTCTGCCAACGTCTAGGCAGATCGTAGATGCCTTTGCTCCAGAACGCTGGGGACTGTTCCTTGAAGAACTGCTCGAGTGCCTTTTTGATGTCATCGCGAGGTCGGGAGTCTTGACCATCCATGGACGTTAGAGAAAAAAAAAAGATGTCAGTCCGAGGGAGCCAGATCCGGGGAATACGGTGGGCGTGAAGAAATGGTCCAGAAGAACTTCTTCGGTTCAGCATTGGTCATTTTTCAAATGCGTGACTGAGTGTTGTCGTACTGGAAGTAGACTTTGCGCTGCTGCGAGCGTGCATTTTCGAGATTTGTCTTCACATTTCTCAGTTGCTCAACGCAGACGTCTGCGGTCACTGTACATCCCTCAGCGAGCACTTCCCAGTATTCAACCCCGTGTACGCTCCACCAGATGCAGAGCATAACCTTTTTGGCGTGTGCGTTGAGTTTAGGGACGTCTTCTGCATCCGTTCCTTTGTCTACCCATTGGGCACGCCGGTGAATGTTAGAATAGGAAATCCACTTCTCATCCCCGGTGGCTATGAGCCCAAGCTAAGTGTGTGCGCTTGAGCGTGAGGAGAGAATGTGCCGTATCAGCGCGGCAGTCCATCTCATACTGCGTCAGAGCATGTGGTACCCATCGACCTAGTTTTCGCACTTTGGTGATTGACTTCAATCCGCGAACAACTGTGATTTGACTCACCCCAAGAGCGACTGTCAGTTCGCGAGTGGTTTGATACGGGTCGGCTTCCTCCTGTCTCCGCAGCAAGTCCAAATCCAACTCCATCGGGCGTCCCGAACGGTCTTCATCTTCGATGGAATAGTCGCCTTACGCGAGCTTCGAGTACCACTTCTAGACTGTACTTCTAGCGGGGACGTGCTCCTTGTAAACTTCCATCAGACGTCTATCGATATCCACGGGTTCTTGGCCAGATAGATGGAGAAAGATTATGACGTTGCGGAGATGGAGTGACGACGGCTTGTAATTGTTAACCTACACTTTGAAGAGAATTTTATACTCTATCAAACGGTAGCTAGCACGTCCATTTTTGTCAGCTCTTTGCTGAGTGATGATCTCTAGAAGTCATCACTACCACAATGTACGAGAACTTTCGACTCAACCTAATATTTTGTCCCCATAGTGTTTTCCGTTGAGAAAATCCAGGAAGTGTCTGCTGGAATATGGGCGGTACCGAAGAAAGCACAGCCAATGACAAAATTCCGAAACCACCTCTCTAGCGCATAACAAACCAAACGCTTGCATTATAGTATAATCCATACTCAGGGACATAGAGGGCATAATTGGTTTGAAACGGCTTCAAGGTGTTGCGTAAGCGTTTGCTTCCGAAGAGGCACGGTGGGACGCTCATTCATCCCTGCTGTAGCGAGGATCCTGCTCCGATTGCAACCGCTCGTGGAATTGCACCAGAATTCAATTCTGATCCTACTATATCTCGAAGAAACAGAAATCAAATAAATGCGATCCATTTTGTGACTTTGGTTTCCGTTTTTGGGTGCAAATGTGGCTGATGGGAGTAGGCACTCGAAGCTGCTCTAATCGACTTGTACTCTGGCGCGAAAAATACGTTCGTAGTCCATACCGTTCTTAGCTTTAGAATATCATTTCCATTTCAGAAGCATTGGAGAAGGCGGCAGTTCACCAATCGACAGCTCATTACTGGAAGTGATTAGCTAATTCAGTCGGAGCCCTAAAACCAATCGTCGGGTCAGAACAACATGAAGCACGGTGGATTTGCGTTTGCGCTTGAAACGGCGCGGTGGAGGCAGTAGTTTGAACCGAGGTGGGACCGTTGCAAAGTGCAGCGATGGGTGTTGCCAGCAAAGGTTCCAGTACGCCCCTAACAGCTACGCTCCACCGCATTGCCTCGAGAGAAGCCGCGTACGCAATTGCAATTCATGTCATTTTGACCCTACTGTAAGTGCTAGCCTTAGAGGACCTATGTCACGTAGGTCAAAGCTACTAGGAAAAAACGAAAATAAAGCTGGAACTGCTAGTATTTTAACTCTTAGTAGCCTCTACATGTCACGGATCCTCGAAGAGTAATGCTTAGGTTTTCGTGCCGCGACTGGCTGAGCTATTCACCACCAGTGATGAACAGTCGATTGATAAGCTATCTCTTTGTCATATGGGAAAGACATTTGTTACTTAAGAACGGTTTTTGTGCTCTATGGACTTCTTGCGCTCAAAAGTACAGTTCAATTAGAGCGGCGTTGAATGCCCCCCTCCCTCCCCACCTCCTTCGACTACCTTTGAGCCCGTTTTTGTTTGAAATTATAAATTGATCGAAATCTCGGCATAATACAAAACAACGATTTTGTTTTTCTTCCTCTTTTTTGGCACTGTATAAAAGTGAACGAATCGATTTCAAATTCCAGTCTGCAGTTTTGTTTGTTTGTGAGGGTAGTGTGGAATTCGGTTTCAAGATCTTTTTTTTATAATGCAGCTTTCAGAGTTAGTTTAATAATTTTTCTGTGAAACATCAAACACCTATACAGTTCCCGCTAGCTGAAAATTTTACACCTACGTAACTGCACAGAGCATCGGTGTGTGTGAAGAGGGCCACGGCGAACATTCTAACGCGTCCCAATCATGCCTCGACAGAGCAATTAGCGATGGTGTGTGACATGAAGAGATTCATCTTCGTTGCTGCCTAAATAGCTGACTCTGCTTACCTACCGCTAATCATACGCTGCATCAACGGCTAAGATGTAATTCACGAGGTACCAAATTGTTTTGGAGAATCAGATACATCCGCTGGAATTTTATAATGTGAGATGATCTCAAATTTGTAACCGTACAGAAGCAAGAGAAATTCTCACTTGAAATGTGAGGGAATGATACCTCTAGTGGCACCGAATTACGTATATGAAGATTTTCCTTAAAGGCATCACTCCACGAATCTGAGGTGGTACGGATTTCAGGTTGTGTATTCGTATACGGGATGGGAGACTATGGAGAGGAGGGTGATTCCGTCCATTTCTTCCTAATTGCCGTAAAAAAACGGCCCGGAAGACACGTCTTCAGGCGTTCTGGCGCAGTATTTTCTAGAAGGAGTTCGACTGGAGCGCGCCAGCCTTGTGCAGCGCCGCATCTTCTGGGCCGTTTTTCACGGCAATTAGGAGAAATGGACGGAATCACCCCCGTCTCCATAATCTCCCATCCCGTATACGAATACTCCACCTGAAATCTGCACCACCTCAGGTTCGTGGAGTGATGCCTTTAAACACGGAACATTCTTGGTTTCAAAAGTAACGGGAATGAAGATTATCGTTATCTCGTAAGTTCCAAGCTTTTTGTAGCCTAAAGTATTTAGAGAGACTTTGTGTATTTTAGATCCTTTGGAAGAAAAGGAGTTCATTTGATAAGATTTCAAGACTTCCTAAGGGTAGAATCCAGATAAAACTCCCTCCCGTTCTTACCATTCTTCTTCACACAGTTCCTTATAAGTGTGCGGTTCTTTGCGTCTCTATGGCCAGATGAGCATCGAAGACTCTTGTCTGCGTGTCCATGAGCGACTGGTCCGTGGTTTCATCGAGGTATGTTTGCGTACTTCCCTGCGTATCCAATGGACACGAAGCGTCTCGGAAGCATTCGCAAAGAATCCACCGGGACCCTCTTTACCGTTTCATCATCAGCTTGTTTGGTCCCAACTATAAATGGTAAATGATGAACCGTTTGGTGTTAATCAATCCACTTGGGATGACATCAACCCAGTATCGTTTTAGGTTTGCGAACGCGCGCCTAGCCTATACAGTGATTTGCGGGAGCTGGCCGATGTGACAAGTCAGAACTTTGACTTTCCAGACAAGTCTGGTACCAATTTATCGACGTCGAGGGGATGAAAGGCTTGGCTGGCACAGGTTCGGTTTCGCATCACCGACAGCGGAAGCTCTTGATTCTTGACTGTGCTCTCAGGAAAATTTGTTCCATTTCCAATTCTTCCACCGTTTTTTCCGAACGACTAGAGGGAATTGACGGCAAACACGCTCATACTGATAATCTACATCCTTAAATCTATCTTTTCAAGGAGAGAACTCGACATCGTAGATTTTGTGATTTAAACTTTAAATTATATCGCTCGAGCGCTCCATCAGTGGCAAATTATTTCTTCGGTAGTTGCCACGTATACGTACGTAGCCAATCTGGAAGAACTCGAGTCAAATCGATGAAGATGATCTCGTGTGACCTCCATGATACTGAGGAAATGACCACTTTTGTAGTTCTCATGTTTCGCTCCTATTTCGCTGCTGTAGGCGACATCATGAGTTGTGTATTGTTTTTCTTTGTTCGCAGTCCTAGTCTATTCTGTATTTCGTTTATTTCCACAACCATCTTCTCTATTGCATTGTCATTTTTCGGAAAAGGAACGATGTCGTCGGCGTAGCGAAGGTTCGAGAGAAATCTTTCATTAACACATACGTCTCTTTCTTCCCAAGCAGGTGATTTTATTGTTTGAAATCAAATACAGGTGAACAGCTCGGGAACATACGTAGAATCACCTCATCGCATTTTTTTTCAGTAGATATTGTGAGGTGTATGAGTCGTACCGCAACGTGACGGTGCATCGTTCGAATGATCAAACCAGAACGCAACGTAGCAGTTGGATTCGAGAGGGGACGCTCGACAAGTCCAGTCATCGCTACAGTGTAAGTGAAGCCAGCGATGGTGTCACTTCGATTCCATCCGCCTCGAGCGCAGCCTTACGTAACTGCAAGGAGCGTCAGGTCGTTGAAAATAGCGGCTGGCTGATCTTCTCACATACGATGCGTCCATACCTTGATTCTTGATACTCTTACAGTACTGCATTCGTTTCTACGCTGTCAAAGGCTTTCTCTCAATCGAGTAAGGTAGGGCAAATTCGGGAAGCAAACTAAAAATTTTCTCAGACACCCGACTCTAATCAGATAACTGCGTGTTTGCTGGTTGACTGTTAGTCTGATCACTTATTCCCACGTGTTTTACTTATTCAGTTTTTCAGAAAATTAAATGGCTGAACAACTTTACCGATTATCTACATCGTAAAAATTCAGATGAATACTGTAAAGCCGTTATCAAAGCTCGAATTTTCAATCATCGGACGAGTGACACGAAAAAGTTCTCATAAAACAAAATTATGGCACATTAATGTGAAATAACATTAAATAAAAAAAAGGTCAAGATCCAACAAACAACGCCTATTGCGTTTTAGAAGTGACACAAGGCAATATCATGCTAATGTAAACGTATACAACCAACACATAAACTCATGTAATTGAGAGATTTCTGATAGCAGTGATGCTCACATACACGTGCATGTTCGCTTCATGCATAAGACGGCAGAGAGCACGTTGAGTAACACTGAAAAAGTTGCTATAAATTAATACAACTTATTTGGGACATTTTTAGGAGTGCGGAATTTCATGGATAGGAGGGGGTGTGGCTGAGCTCTTGTGATTGGTTCGTCCGAACACCACTGCCCCGCCTACAGCAGCAATTGGTCCGTTTTCAGTCGAATGGGTATAGCACTAGTACAAACTAATGGATTCGAGCTAATCTGCACACGCAAACAGGAGCAAATGCTTTGGAAGGTGAGGCAAAGGGGTTTGAACTGTCTCAGCCCTTCCCTCCTATGGATCCGTACACCAATTATGCACAAGAAGTGGAAGTTCCGCTCATTAACTTTGGCCGTTTACAAAAATTTGGGAGGTTTTCGAAGGTATGGTCCGGTCAAAACGGAAACACGACATGAAGCATGGTGTAGTTGCGTAAGCAGCCGCGCGGTGGAGATGGTGGTCTGCAGTGGTGGATGGTGCTAGCAATGGTCCTTTCGCTATCCTAATCGTTACTCTACTATCTACTCCTTTCGCTATCCTAATCGTTACTCTACTTACTACTTATGCTACGTTACGCTCGCTGGCTCCAGCCATCATCTGCAGCCCGAGTGTTTCGCAACCGCTAGCACAACCATAGGGATTGTAGCGCAGCTGTTTACGCAACTCCACCGAGCTTCATTTCGTTTTGAATAAAGTATGACTGAAGATGTATTTATGAATCGTAAAGAAAAAGAAAAAGAAAATATGGCTAACCTTCAATGGCTGCTACGACAAACTGCACTGAATTCACAGCCACGCCCACCTTCAACTGATATAGACATTTCGAGAAGTCGTATTTGTACATATGAGAAAATATGTATCGAATTCTGAAACATCTTTCTGTATATCCTTCACGAGGTAGTTTCGTCCTGTTTTTAATGGGGTTACTATCAAAATCCAGTTCAGTGTTCTTGCACTGTTCTCTTAAAGGCTGTGCATCGGGAAATTGACGGAGTGATGAAATTTCATGGAAAAGATAGGCTAGGAGGTCTAGATTACAAATATGAACGTAGCCCCGCTCGATTTTCCCGAATCATCTTGAAAAACGTGGAAAAAAAGGCGTATGAAACGCTTTACTTCCAACGACATACCTAAGCACATATCATCCCTGTACAGGCTCCGGTTCCCTCAGCAGCTTATTCATTGGTTTTACTTGAATAGGCCGCTGAGGAGGCCTCATTGATTTTCAACTGCTTTCTCTTAGTTCCGCCGTGTCACAAGGGTGACGTGTTCTAACATATGTCGTTGGGAATAAAGCGTTTCCCACGGTGTCCTTGGAACGACTAGGAAGGGAATTGAGCGCGAACGCCCTCATAGTCGTAATCTACACCCCGAACCCTACAATCGCCCACAGAGACCTCAACGTCGACGGTTTCGTGATACTGTGCTTTTAAAACATTGATGACCGCGCATTTTTTTCTAGTGTTTTCGTGAGATATGGGAGCAGAGCGTTATTTTTGTTTTTTTTTTGCGTACGATCACCCTTAAGTCATATTGTCCCCAGTGACAGTGTATCCGTATTATCTCTTTTGAAGAAAATGTGGTTGTGAGGAGGAAGTGGGGAAGTGAGGAAGGGCACTCATCCGCGTCCTTATTTCTTAAAGCTTCACTTCCCTTTTTCCTCTTAGTAGCTTTATCCTGCATATCATAGATCCTCTTAGAGTGATGCTTAGGTATTAGGCCACCACCACGGATTCACTTATTTACCGCCGGAAATAAAAGCGCTGGTGAGTCCCCCAACTACACTTTACCCTCCCTTTATTCCTGTCTCTGGCAGTTTCATTTTTTTCGACACATATCCAGTGTTCTTTTATCAATACGGATCGGACTGGTTGCAGTATGTCAGATTACACCTCGTATTATAAATGAGAAATACCAGCTTTCTCTGCACCGCGATCTTTTCAACGTACGCTGATGTACGCAACGTCTCTTCGAGAAGATTTTACATCCAGAAGAACCACAAAAAATCAACAAAAAAAAAAGAGAACAAACCAGAAGCATCTTCTTGGATGCAAATTTCGTTCGGTGAGTGTCTGTAGGTGAGTATTATTTTTCTAATAACCAAATCAGTACCTGGTGGCGTCGTGCTCGCCAAGTAAGCAGAACGCTTCATCACGTTCAATACGTGGATGATGATATGTACCGACGAGCATCCAATTCCTGAAAATTGTTGCAGTGTCTTTTCCATCTTTGAAGGCACGTACTCGAAATTTATGAGAGAGATTTGCAGTAGAAAGGGTTTAAGATTATTGCTAGTGAAAGTTAACTTGTTGTAAAAAATGTGGAGAAGAAAATTAATAAAATATATTAGAAGAAGAAAGTATTCTAATGATAAGAGAAGGTAAATCATGCTATATAATAACGCGCTTAGTCCGTGTGTGCATGTGTTTGTATGTGTGTCATGAAAACACTCCGTAATGATGCAAAACTCTACCTTTTATCCATTGTCGAAAGCTATGTAGCCATGTATGCCATGTATGTGTTTTGATAAGGCAAGTTAGTTTCTCTCATATGTTAGTGAGGGTGAATAAACTTTTATGTGAATGTATACTCCCAAATTTGCTAACTGTCATGTTGTACAATAACGGGTTTATTCAGTCACGTGCGTCCGTCTGTGTATGCGTGTGTCTCAGTCAGGAAACTCCAAAAAGAGAGGGAGACAAATACTATGGCGCCGGTTTGGTGCGCTAGAGCCTCAATGGGGTGAGTGAGACAGGTCGTACGAGGTTGAATTCGCACCCCGGAGCCAGATAGCTGTAAAATGGGGTGCGACGGGTCCCATGAGGTCAGAATGGGGCGCCGGTGCTAGAAAGTTGGGGAGAGACGGTTTCCACTGCGTCGGGTTGGTGCGCGGGAGCCCCAACGCAGTAGAATGGGTTTCTACAGTTCCTTCACATATCTATTTCCAAGCATATCTCCCTAACGCTGCTAGCATCCTTTTTTTCAAAAGGGGGGAAACACACGTGCGAACGGTTGCTTAAATGCAATACATGATAATTACCAACAGCAACAACAACCAACTGCATTTACCAACACTTTACGCGATCTGACGTAGAACGTTATTTTTATCACTACGATAGTGATATTCACGCCATTTCATGTTGGCACATCATTCTTTGCTGATAGTTGAGAACGGAGTAAACTCATATTTCGAATAATGTTTCCAAATTCTGGAAGTTTGAGAGAAACATAGATATTAAATCAAGTTCTATTGTTCTCCAAATATACAAGTGACGCATTTAGGGAAAAAGCATAAAATCTTTCATCTATGCTTGAATTTCCGGGTAAAAAAAATTGAAGGAAGCGTTGATTGGAAAAAAAACAATTCTAATTTCACAAAAAATGTCGCTACTGTTATTTCTTATTGATCGGTGAAGGCGAGCGAATCGAACACTAAAAAAAAGCCTGAAGTCCGGCTTTAGCCCGACGTTCAGGCTGGTACAATAATAATAGATTACAAGTGCCATATCCAACCGACTTATCCTAAAACATTCTTAATGTCAAACGATGCAAATGTCTTTGTTGTTTGAACACATTTTTGAGTGCACTCCATCAAATGTTGTAATAAAATTTTCATATTAATGGCAATAAAGGTAGAATTCATCGTTGGGCCAAATGCAAATTAGAAAACAGTTGTAGAGGGTGACGAAGTTGCATTATCAAATGCTGGACGGCAACGGCATCAGAGTACAGAATATCTTTGTGCTATTATTTTTTGACTTGTGCTAAAAAGCACAGGCATCATTGTTGATATCGTTCTGCTCCTGGAAAAAATCTTGTAGCATTACAAATGGAAACTAGAGACAATTGACAATTAAAGAATTGTCTGGGGACGTCAAAAGCTTTTTTCTGAAGAAAACATATTTTCTTATTTGACCGTTCAGCCGAAGTATAAAACGAAAAAAAGTGCTGAAGATGTCGTATTATAATAGCCCTTGTCTTTGCGTCTGTGTCTCAGGAAATAATATGTGCAGTAAAATTGTTTCAACTTCGGTTTGATGGATTTGCCCAAGGACACCACCAATGAAAGCCGTCAGACTAATGTCCCGGCACTAGAACTTGATGCATAAGGGCTCAAGATTGGTGGGTCAAAAAGTAACGGGGGAAGCAGCTGTGTAGAGACCACCGGGTAGGTCCCAGACTAGACCTTTATATTGTGGTACACGGTCTGTTGTTGCTAATCTCCGACCAAGATTATTCTTGATTTTTCGTTTAAGCGTTGTCGCCCTCTTCCGATATCAATCAGAGGAAGATACTCTAACTCCTCTGATTATTTGATAGCGGTGATGTCTCGTCACTCAATAAGGCATAAATCGACCGAAGTATTGTCCAAAAACAATGTCAACGAAGGAAATCGCATTAACGGCCACTTTGAGAGCCTTTATACTAAGCCTTAATACTTGAGTAAAACTTAATTGAGTGAAAAATAATCATTCAAATAATCATTTATTGGATGAGGATATGTTATCATTGGCTGCATTTGAAATAATGAGATCATTACCATCATCCTGCCTCACTGTTTTCTGTTTCACCAGTCATAATTCCCTTCTCATTACTTCCTAGAGCCGGCGCACTTTTCTAGTGGAGTTGTTATAATAAGAAATGAACATTTTTAACCATTTTTTTTGTTGCCTGCTGCTGCCTTCCCACGTGTTTGATGAAGCAACTTCGCACTTTTTCACGATGGCTTGTTATCTTGTATTTCCTACAGCGGTGCATGCCATTTTTGCTGTCATTGATATGAAGGTTTCCTCCCATAAAGGATAAAGTGTCTGGCGTTAATCAGTTCGCCTGGGATGCTCACGTTCACGAGATTTAAGAACGTGTACCGGGTACCAATTCATCGACCCCGGAGGGATTGAGGGCTAGGTGAGCATTAGAGCGTATTCGAACCTCCGATCGATCGTGCAGACGGCAGAACCTCTAACCGACTGCGCTACACCCGCCCATTCTTCCAAAGAGAAATTATTCACATCAATGGCAGGAGAAAATAAAGAAGCAACACTCGCTTTGTAGAGAGCTCAAAATGTATTATAATGGCAGAGACATTTGCTTCCATTTGAAATAATGGCATTTTAAGTGGTTTCAGTTTGGGCGTCACTCGAACATCGCATTAGTGGAAGCTTCATCGCAGTGCGTCTACCGTTCCTTCTTTTCACCTTCTCATTCGCAAAACCTCTCACTAGATTCCCTTTCACTAATTTCCTAACGGCTTGATCTATAAGGTGCTAAAACAAACTATTTTCGATTTGATTTTTTTTCTTGGTCTAGGTGCGTCAGGAAGCATTTTGTCAGCATCGAAAAACACCTGATACAAGCAGTCCTAGCAATTAGAACACTTAGCGACACTAACGTTCCTAAACTTTTCTCGCCATGTGACTAAATAATCCGGAGACGATTAGGATAACTCTCTTTCGTTTCAGGATGATAATTGTTCTCGTCACAGTACTCCTTACGTCGCACTTTATCCAAGGTAAAATCGCTCTCCTTCTTAAATTTCTGATTGATTTCCACCACTGTAATAGGTAGTGCCGCCGAATGCAAAGACTGCAAGAAGGACCTGGATAGAGATAGTAAGATGAACACTATTCTGGGCTTGCTCGATAAAGCGGCGGAGATTTTGAACTCGATCAAAGTCGATCCAAAAGGGAATGTCAATATCATGGGCGTGGATGTTGGACGTAACAAGAAATCATCCCCTTGATCGTAGAAGGTGGAAATCCACACGTCCGAGAGTTGCTTCGTAGTATCTTTCTTATATTCTCAAAGATGAAAGATTGTGAGTCTATAAATATTGTTTTTTGAGTGTTTTTGCAAGGGTAACGACAGTGTCGCGAGGTTGGTGATGGTAGGACTTCTTCTTGAGTTTATAGGCGAGTATGAACGTGATCACCCTCAATTTTTCCTACTGACTCATTTAGATTTATTAATATTATATTAAAACATTAATATAAAATTATTTTTTATTTATTAATATAAAATAAAATAATAAGAAGAAATCAGAAAGCGATTTTGCCGAAACGTTAGCCAATAATAAAGGACTGTAACACACATACTAAGGAGAAAATATTCAAAAACACAGAAAATATAGGATATAATTGAAGGATTCAACTCCCTTCGTGGCTACGATGGAATAAAAATGATAAACATATGCACGTACCTAGCACTCAGTGCTCCACTGATGAAACACATCGCTACAGCGACCAACGACAACACCAGATGAGCCATGTAGAGATTGATGGAGCCAATTTTAGCTGCAGCACTTCCTACCTGTAAAAACGCAGTTAATTACAGACGCTTGAAAAAAAAAAACAAGCAGAGGAAGTTCACTCTACGATGACTACACTTTGTTGCATTTGAATCTAGGAAAAAAAAATCGTTAATGAAGTCCGATAGCAGCAACTTTGTCTGAAGATCTTCAAATTAAACGTTAAATTTGTTGTGGAAACAGGGACGAATTACCACCAGTTTTGGAAAGTGAACGCGCCAATCAGAGCACCCCTGCGCCGCCTCTTTTTTCTTAGAGCTCTTCTCAACTGCCAGAAGGATGGAAATTGATGGTCAATTCGTAGGAATTGAGAAATTATACTTTTCTCTTACGCTGCCTGAAGGAGAATCGACCTTGCTGCTCATTATAAGAGTAGTAAACCGATTCTAACTGCTGTTTAGAAAAAAGAAAGGTCCTGTCAAGTGGAGGAGGCGTAGGAAGTATAAATGAAGGGGATTGAATGAAAGAGTTTCATTTAAGGCTTCGGCACACGCTGAAATCTCCTGGAATTTATATTTATTTCCGGTAGGTAGTTATGTTTTTCCTTAATCCGAGGATGAAGTGCTAAAGGACAAACAGCACAGCGTCAATCAATTCCTATGGGGATGCGCCTATGGTGTTCGTCTTCAATTCAGAATCGTTTTAAGATTACGAACATGTAACTGGCCCAAACAATGAATTGAGGGAGCTAGCCGATGTGTCACATTAGTGTTTTTATCCTCCCAGACAAGTCTGTCTATCAATTTATCGGTTCCTCGGAGGAATGAAACGCTTAGTTGACACTGGAGCGGTTTCGAACCACCCATCGATCGTGCAATCACAACAGAACTTCTTATCGACTACACTACCCATTATAAGAGTGGTAAATCAATTATAAAATTCTATTTTCCTTAACATTCGACGATTTCCCAAAAACATTAGAAGAACATCAATAATTTCTTATGACCCGACTCTATTCTAGGACTTATTTTTATTTCCAAATGCTCGGATAAATCAATATTTCTGACAGCCGTAATGCAAAATTCCTCATTTTGTTCTTCTTTAGTCATTTCGAAGTTTTTTCTTCAGGCAAAGTGGCACAAATCCAATTTTGAAGTTTTTTGAGCACTGAATGATTTTGTGGAACGTACCAAAGAATTTACAACATAAATAACTGATGTCCATATTGCCGAATAGTATGGGCAGTAATCGGAGGTGTCTTGATAGCACCAAATTCCTCCAGCGAGGATTACAACTGAAAATATTTTTTTAAAATTTTTTATGCTGTCTTTTTAAATTGTATTACACTCATATTTTTCAGTATTTCTAGGCTCACCAGCCAACATCAGCTCGACAAGGCACAATCTGAACATTCCTCGATTCTCTCGACGTGGAAACCTGTCGAACCACAGAGGATTATAGGCGGGATGCTCATAACCGCCATACGATGGCGGAGGTGGTGGCGGATGAGGTGGCGCTGACAGCGGTGGTCGCCCTCGTCCAATTGGTCCAGGAGTTTGATAGGGATTTTTCGCGGAGTCTGCACCATTCTGTAAAAGAGTAGGTCTCGAGGCGAAATGCAATATTGAAGAGGAATTTTTAAAGGCATCACCCCACGAATCTGAGGTGATACGGATTTCAAGTGGAGTATTCGTATACGGGATCGTAGATTAAAGGGAGGGCGGTGATTCTGTCCATTTCTTCCTAATTGCCGTAAAAAACGGCCAGAAAGATACGGCTTCGAGCGTTCCGGCGCGCCATGTTTTCTACAAGGAGTTCGACTAGAGCGCGCCAGCCGTGTACACACGCTGCATCTTCCGAGCCGTTTTTTACGGCAATTGGGAAGAAATAGACGGAATCACTCCCCTCTTCATAATCTACTATCCCTTATACGAATACTCCACTTGAAATCAGGTTACACCTCCACATCAGATTGGTGGGCTGATGCCTTTAAAATCGTTGGGAAGCTGGGATGGTGCTACAGTAACTGCTGTCTACAATATATTCATGTTTGGAATCGCTGTGATTCTCAAAATGGACTTATCACCTAAATTAATCGGATTAAAATAAATTAGTTAGTTCAGTGAAGAAATTTAAAGCTTTCACCTAGGAATAATTTAATTAATTCAAGGATGTTCCGAATGTCTAAGGAGTCTCCGAATTCAAGATGTTCCGAATGTCTTTAAGTATACCTGGTTTATAGTGATCTCCATGCTTGGTGCTGTTGGAGCCTGCGAATACCCGTAATGATAACCACCATATTTGTAGTCTTTCCCCATTGTAAGTTCAGGTTCGCCGGCACGGCGACAAAGCGCCGAGTTCTGAAATCATTCTTACTGTACTCAAGTCTGTTTTTAAAAAATATATATTTGAGCAATCAACGAATGCAGTGAGTCGGAAACATTGGGACAACTTTCAGGCGCTCAAAAAAGGTAAAACGAGACAAATTCGAAAAGAAAAATTAATCGGAAAAAATTATATTAAGGTTGCGCTGAAGTGTGGGGAAATATTATGTCCGATGTGTACGCTTACGTCCGCTCAATTCTTGAAAAAAATCCCTTTTTTTTTGGACATGTGGTGATTGATGGAAGAATGCAATTCTTAGAAGGTCTTGCAGTACAGTTGATTTTGAAGAATGTCTGAATTATTAGGCTGGACCATTTGTCACCATTTGTCATTTTTTCGGCTTTATTTTTTTTTACTCAGCTTACAACAAAAATTAATCAATAATATATTCGTCATTGTTTACAACAACAATTACAAAAGTGTCACATCTCATCGGCAAATCGACGCCTTTTCCGAACGGGGGACGAAAGTCGAAAACTGTCCTGTTCGACTTGGGGAGATTTTTTGGAATTGAAGGGCCGGAATAAGTGGTAATCTGAGGAGACAAGGTGGGGGGGAATAGGGAGGATGGGGCACCGTGTCCCAGCCTAACTCCTCCGGTTTTTCATGGGTCTCCTTAGCGACATGGGGCCTCGCGATATCGTGGACGAGAAGCACCGAAGCTCATCTCGGCCGTTTTTCTCGGAAGGCCTATGTGAGCTTCCAGAGCCGACTAGCATATATGAAGTCGGTGACGGTGTGGCCTTGTGAGAGCAGCTTATAAAACGTCATTCCCGTCGAATGCCAAAAGCAACAAAGAAGACACTTTTTGGATTGTAGGTCCGATTTGGCTTGCGTTGGCGGGTCTTCTCTTCGAGGAGGACACACGGCACGGTGCGCGTTAGAGGACCCAGCTCTGATCTCCAGTAATAAGATCTTCGAGAAACTCCTTCCGATGCGGGCACAGAAAGAGAGATTGACAGATGGATATCCGGGTAAACCGGGTACCATCCATCGAGATGTGAGGGATCCATAGAGCCAGCACTTTTATGTAACCGACTGCCTGGAGGCGATTGACGAGTGTTGAATGACTACACCCCAGCCTCGTCGCAAGATCGCGGGTGTTGATCTCCGGATCCTCCTTGACAGCGTCGAGAATGGCGGAGTCTTCGACAGTGTGGGGGTGGGGGTCCTGACCGAGGGTTGTCTTCGAAGACGGTGTCTCCGCTTGTGAAATGAGCAAACCAGCGCTTGACAGTCCTGATGGTAGTGGTGCCCTCGCCCAATCTGCTGTTGATGTTACGGGCTGCCGCCGTTGCTCCAATGCCGCCACGCCATTCATAGAAGATGATAGCTCGAGGTTGCTCTTGCGTAATTGACATCGTGATTAAAGTTAAGGAAAGCCCCCTGGCTATATACGCCTATTGTGAGAAGCTTCGAGAGTGTTCTACAACTACAACATGGTGCAACATGGTTTCTTCCCAAAAATATGAAGTTCTGGAAATTTCGAAAAATGGGTGACAAGACTTTCTGTCCAGCTAATACAAAAAAAAAATCTATCGGAATCACTGAACGACTAAAAGATTTTCCATTTCTAATTCCCAATTAACTCATGCTATAAATCATTGAAATAATTTAAATTTGATCAATTAGTTCTCCACCGTAAGTGGAACCACAGGTTTTCTGGAAATTCGAGATGTAGGGAAACTGTAAACTTTCGATCGTCAGGAAACCACATATCAAACGACAGAAGAAACATCGTTAAAGTTCTCGGAAGTAGAATGACCACGAAAAGAAACTTTAGACAGAAAAGAATGAACGAATGAATACAGGGTGGTATGAGAGGAACGAGTTTTACATGGTTGGCTAATGGCTTAGTAGGAAATGCTTAGGGATCAGTAGCAAATATAATTCCAGGAACGGTACGCACAAATCTGTAATATTTTATTTTTATTAGGTTTTCAAAATGAATTAATAATACAGTAATATATAATAATTTTAAATAAATAATAATCAGAAAAAATACAGTAAAAGCATAGTAATTTCACCACCTCCTTTACCCAAAACATGTAGAAACGCTGCAAGTAATAATAATTTTATGAAGTTAGAGTACATTTGAGCTAAAATCCGGTGATACTGTGCGGCGTATGCGTGGGACTTCGCTACCGCAATAACAGACAGCTGAAATAAGTAAGGGTCCCATCGCGTCGTTTCGAGCGTAAATGCTCACCGCAACACCGTCACCGCCGATTAGGTCGTTCCATACCCAACTATATGAATGAGAGCTGTAAGAGTTTATTTCTTTAAAATCCTTTAAATTAGTGGTGTGGTGGAGAGATGTGGACGTGACTTTATCGTGTAATCCTAGTATTTCTCTCAATGTTGCCAAAAAAAAAATATTTTTTTTTCAGTGTGGTTGTGGATAATTGTCATCTGACTGTGGTACTCCCTATCATCATTCCACAAAAGTGCATTATCGCACAAACAAACATTATGATCGATTCCGCCTTCTCTCCATCTCTGCCTCCTTCATTGAAAAATAGACAACTGGTTTTTTATGAGCTTATTTTCTACATATTCGACATATCGAATGGAAAATGTAAAAAAAAATTTGCTTTCATAAACAAGTCGTTGATGTATATCAAAGCTCAAGTTGTAAAAAAAATTTGCGTTGTAAGAATAATTCTAAACTGTAAAAAATGTCCTTAGAGCTGTACAGCTTATAATAAGAATCTAATAAAAATAATTCCAAGTTTTAAGAAAATAGAGAGCTGCACTACAGTTTATTATATTAGAGCAACTAGAAAAAAACTGTTGTTTGCTCGAATTTGTAAGAAAAAAAGTGAATTGAGAGGAGAATAAAATGAAGAGAAATATGACAAAGACTGACAAAAATATGTCAATCGTATGAAAAGACACGAAATTTCATGGAATAGTTGTTACAACTAGCACAAACCCCAATTTCTTTGTTATAAGCTCGGATTTATGTCCGGGACAAGCTCCCAGGATATTCTTCTTGCCGAGATCGCGTGGGCTTAAAGGCAGCACACCACGAATCTGTGGTGGTACGAATTTCAGGTGGACTACTCGTAAGCGGGATCGTCGATTATGGAGAGGGGGATGTGATTCCATCTATTTCTTGCTAATTGCCGTAAAACACGGCCCGGAAGATGCAGCGCGAGCACAAGGTTGGCGCGCTCCGGTCGAACTCCTTGTAGAAAATAGTGCGCCAGAACGCTCGAAGTCAAATTTTCCGGGCCGTTTTTTACGGCAATTAGGAAGAAATGGACGGAATCACCCCCTCTCCATAATCTATTATCCCGTATACGAATACTCCACTTGAAATCCGGACCACCTCAGATTCGTGGGGTGATGCATTTAAAAGTGGTGAAACGGGAACGATATTAAAATTGTTTCGATTTCAGTCGTTTTTGTTTTTTTTTCTTTGAAATTTTTTTCCTGCATAATAATGCGAAGTACACGAGGGGAATTTACCGGAGGGCTGCTTAATTCGAATCGAATCGATGGCATATTATACTGAACAATCTCACCAATGAACAGAAATGCTCTTCATCCACCATCAACAACACTGTGGTTCCACTATGGAATTGATTTATGGATCATTTAATGGAGTGTTCGAAGAGCCGCGTTTGGAATTTAGGTGTGGCTAGAAGGAAACGTGTTTTCGCATCTAATGAAAAGGACTTAGTTGATTCAGAGGAATGGAACCCATCGAAATAAATCGAAAAGTGATGAAATTTCCCGAAATGAATTGAAAGGATATAAAATAAATATAAAAATACTAATATGATATAAAAATAAAATGTTAGAACTACTTTCGATAACTCCAGGTAAACGCAGAATTTATAGCTGGAAATGTTCATTTATTGTTATTTGTTTGTTGTTCGCTTATTTATGTCATGGCATACAAAACAGTGATTTTTTGTAGAACTGAAATTTAGTGCCAAAAAATAGTCTTAAAAATAAAAAACAATAAAAAATAATACATAACAAATCTAAAATAATGTCTCTATATGATTGTGTATATTACTGTATAGTCTCTGTATATTTTTATCATTGATTTTTGTCTTGTGGGGTATCGCGTTGCGGTCGTGAAGCAATGCTCAACAGGACAATAAATCTGAAATGGACTCTACCCTTGTGCATTCAATTTGTGATAATCTAAATACAAAGTATAATAAATAAAACAATGAAATAAAAATATAATTTGAAGCAATTCATTCTTATCCGACCAATTCCTGAATCAACGTAGGAGAAATCGCAAATATCGTAGAAAAATAGAAAAATGTTAACAGAGTTCAGTTGATTTCTTGTGGAAATCTTTAAGGATTTATCATGAGTCTCAAAATCCTCCTCGACGTTAGAAACTATGCGAACTAAACTAGGAACTCTAATCAGGCGATATCCATTAGTTTTCCTGTAATTTCACACCAGACAAGGAAATCCATATCGATTTATCTTTTTCATTCTTTCATTCATTTTCATTTCATCGACCTTACATTAATTACAATGGATGGGAGTGTATGGTGTTGGATTTTCCAATCAACGGAAACAGCTCTGAAGGAAAAAAATAAGAAATGAAAAAAGAAAGCGAAAACAAAAATCTTCCTGTTAACTTTTCCTTTTGAGAAAATTCATCGATTAGGCTAAATTGTTCGGATGAATTTTTCTTCACACCTATTCGTTTCCAGAGAAAAAAGTTTTCTAAACTCGAATGGCGGTCCGTTCATCTCAGACGAGCAGTAAACAAACAACAAGCGAGAAAACAACGCTGTTTTCACGGAGAAGGAGCGAGAAAACCGAAAAAACTTTTCCATTAACGATCGACTAAGTGAAATAAAAAAAAGATCTTGTGAAAGATATGCGCGAAAGCACGCATCGATGATGAAAACCGCGAGCTCTTTGGTTTTTTTACGCTACGCGGATGAGTGGTAGCGCGAGAACATTCTCGACTTATCGGATGTTGTATAGATCTGCGATGTTTCGCTGCAGGATTGTATACATTAACATTTAAAGCCGCGCCGTTGCAGCTAAAAGGGTCCCGAAGCGAATTTCACCCTACTCAGGAGCATCGAAACAACAAACGTTTGAAATGGATTCAAGCACACTATCGAACATTTAAAAAAAAAAAACAAAAGCAAACAAAAACGATGTGGAAATTCCAATAAATTTATAATTTCGAACAAAAACGAAAACCTGTGACCGAAAATAGGTGTCGCTTTCTCCGATTTCGAGTTAATCAATCAATATTTGGACTGTAAAGGATATATATTCGAGGTAATCAATTAATATTTGGGACGCAAAGGACGCACGCGCGCGACCGCACGCGTGGGCTGCGCTGACACATTACAAGGTTTTTGGAATCAACTATAAACTTCTAGCTTCTTCAAACCTTCACAATAACATTATATAATATTAAGATAATAAAAAATAGACTAATATTAATTAAAATCATCCTGCTGCTAACGGCTACTCCACACTTTCTGAAATTTAGGTTGTAAAGTGTATTAAAGTACGAAATAATGTTTATTGAATAATGTCTGCTTGTACTAACATTGTATCGCGCTGATACATTATGAAGTTTTTGAAATCAGTTTTTTGAAACCATAACTTCTTCAAGTCCTCAAAATAATATTACATAATAATAAAATAATAAAAATAGAGCAATAGAATACCATGTTCGTGTATACTTTTAATTGAATATATTTCTTTACCAACAGCATCCTTCCTTCATTTTTCCTTACGATTTTTTCCCTTCCTTATAGGAAGAAATTTCCGATCACGTGAATATTATATTTCATATTGGATGGATTCTTTGAAATATGAGACATTCAATTATGGAAATATACCGAAATCACTTAAACTTTGCGAGAAAATCAAAAAAACAAAGAAACGAAACGACGAGGTGACGTGTTAATCCAATTTGCGGTCACGGACGATTTCAAAATCTCTTAAGATCCTCATAGAATAAACTATTTTTTTTTGTAAACGGAAATTTCAAAAAAAAAAAACAACTCATTAGATATTTCTTAAGGAAATGATAATAAAACAGGACAATCCGAGGTTTTGTGATGGATGATGTCGTACACAAGTGGTGTAAATCTTTCCTCCGTCGAACGTCCTCCATTTTATTTTTCTATATTCTTCAATTTGAAAAAAACAAACTTTTCAATATTAGAAATTTGTACCCACGGAATGTCTATATGGATGTCATACACAAGTCGTCCATTTAACGTCCTCCACGAAAATATTTTTCAGTTAGAAAAAAAAAACGTTTCAATATTCAAAATTTGTACCCAGGGAATGTCTATGTCTACGATTTTTTTTTGTTTTTTTTTTGTTTTTTTTTGTCTACGACTTTTTTTTTGAAATTTTATGGTTTAATATAAGAGATATAAATTTGTTTGTGTTGCGAAAGTACATAAATCTAGAGGGAAAATTGAAACGATGCCAAGAAGAATGGAATCGAGAAAAAAAGTGGTATTCGCTTGTTTTAAACGTTCATAGAAATAGTTAGAAAATTTCATTCGTTGACGGTGAGTTCATCATAAAAATAGGAAAAACATCGCTGAATGGCTCATATTATCCGAGAGCAGAAATTTCATGGAATCACTGCGTCACAACTATCACAAATCCTAATTTTCTAGTTTTCCAACACGTTTCGATTTATGTGCGCCATGCGCTCAAAGGACACCCATGGTGAGATCCCAGGCTGTATAAAATTGGGTAAAATTATGATATTAGGACTGGTCCAAGTCATTTTCAACGAGAAAGTTCAAAAAAAACACAATAGAAATCCACCATGCCTATGGAGATAGGAGAAAAATGTAACCGAATCGATCTCATGTCAGGACGAAGCAAAGGTTTTCCGTAGAGCGATAGCAAGTTCCAATATATTATTGCGCTATAGTTATTCTTCGAAAATCTCATTCATTGACAGCAAGCTCATCATAGAAATAGGAAAAACAAAAACAACAACAAAAAAGGCACATTTCCAGATCCAAGTTGCAGATCGCTTCTTGAGTTGCGGACCAGCAAATTCGGCCAAAAATCATCAACAGAATATAACATACAAATGTGCTCCAGACAAAAATATCATTTATAAGGATTGAGAAGGGTTTCTGAATATTTAGCTGAATTGAATTAGCAAAAAAAAATACAGATAAGAAGGAGAAGGAATGAAAATTGAAAAGATCTGGATATAGGCTGATTACTAGATCAAATAAGGTTCATTACCCGAATAAGTCCGAAAAAACACTTGAAGGAAAATAGAATTAAATTAAAATCTCCAGTAAAAAGAAGAAAAGAGAATCATTAAAGAAAACAAAATCACCAATTATGTAGTCATAGTGCAGTTTTTGCTAGAAAAAGAAAGAAAACCGCTTATTCAGCAGGTAAAATCATTTTATTGATCAGCAACTACCAATCGATAAATCAATTATTTCAAACACAAAATCTCTTGCCTATAAATCGAGGTTTGTTCAGCATTTTTGCACGTTAATTTGGTCAAACAACATTCTTAAGAACATACATTGATTGCAGATCATGGATGATCATAGAAATTTCAAATAAAGGATCTTTTAGATAACGCAGAAACGTTTACTTTTAGTTAATAAAGAAATACCAAACATGGTTACAGCTCAAGCAAATCGATCAAAAACTAAGGATCTCTGGACTTTCAAAATGATTTCCACGAAGTTTTTCACTCAAAAATCGTCTCTGAAAACTCTCGACTCTAGAAATACCATCACAGTCACAAAATTATTTTCGTGGGAATCACTTTTGAGAGATCAATGCCAAACTTCTTCAGGAGTGGTAAAGAATCAGAATTGTGTGGGAAATATTATGGTTACTTGAATTTTAAAGGGTTTAAGTGAATTTTTCCTTTTAAAACAAAAAATAAAAAATAAGAAAAATAAAAATGAAAATAAATAAAATTAAATACAAAATATTAAATAAATATAATATCATAATAAGTAATAAATATTAATTAAAATAATAAAAAAGCTTTTAAAATAAGTGATACAACAATTGTAAAAGAAAAAGGCATCAAGGATCAACTTAGAAAATTCGAATGAAAATGAATGAATTTAACTGGATTGAAAGTAAAATAAATCGAATAAATGAGTTTAAATTAGAAAATAGAATGAGTTTTGTTGCAAAAGAGTTTCGCAGCTTCAAGGAACAGATCACGAAAACTGGGAAGATTATCCAAACACTGGGAAATAACACCGAGAAAAAGTTATGACAACGAGGTTTTTCTCGCTAACCACATGCGATTCAAGATGCCTGAGTCGAACACTTCGCTGAGTAATTTCCCGGGAAATCAATGAACGATCTGTTGTAGCGCGGAATGTGTGCGACCTAATCATATCGGTCGCTGAAGAGGTGACATGACGTCGACCAGTTCTCTCCGTGCGTGCGCACGTGTAACACATGACCCAACGGCGGAAACAACGCAACGGAGAGAAATGCGTGTGCGCGAAGAAATTGCGCCGACGCGGCGACGGCGAACAACGACGACGATCGTTGGCTTTTGTGGGGCGGGGGTGGGAAAGAACGAAGATGAGATGAGGAGTGAAGTTCACACACGAGTTGATCACGAGCTAAAATATCGCCAGCGCGTACGATTTAAAAACGCCGATATCGACTGTTGCTGGCCGAGAGCCAACACCGCCGGATGCATGGGACAGCAAGGAAAAAACTGCTCGGCTCATGGAATAGATTACATCAAAATAAGCGTGGGCGGTAGTTATCGTTAGTAGGTTAAGTTCTTATCAGGAAATGGCTAAAAATAGAATGGAAATCAAATGCTTTGTGAAAAAAGCGAAAATGTTTAAGAATTTCATCTGTGCAAGAACATTTGCTTCGAAAAAAAATTATCCCAAAATGGAATTCTAGGAAAATGGAGTTGCAAAAAGAAGAAGAAATTGCCCATGTTCGACTGTATTTGAATCTCGGCACGTTGAAACGTAGTTTTAAATTGATTTTCCTGAGCTGAGAAGAAGAAACTCTAATTAAAATAAAGTTGTAAAGAAATAGAATGGAATAAAATGGACTTTTTAAGGGTTACTGAGGATCGAAGGGGGAAAAATCCGGATAGAAACATTTCCACTTGCATTTAGTAAATAAATAAACAAATAAATTTGCTTCTTGATAAATTTGAACGAATAGTTCGGATGAACGCGAAAAATCAATGAATAAATAGATTTCCTCTTTCTAAATTTGAAAGAATAGATCGCAAGAACGAAAAACTGAAGAAAAACCATAGTAATTATTTAAAAATGAATATTTTCGAAATAATTGTCACCTGCTGCTTGCCTTCTTGTGCTGAAATCCAACATTTGAACCGGACAGCTGATCCTAACCGCCGTCCGGGAACAGCTGATTCATGGATTGGATTTTTGTTGTGAAGCAATAACGTAACGCGTGTTCTAGTAGTACGTAAGAACTATATGTGCTAAGATTTATGACAGTTATAGGGATTTTTATGGGGAATGACTAAAAAAACGAGAATGACTTGCTTGATTTCGTTCTCATATTATTATTATTATTATTATTATTATTATTATTATTATTATTATTATTATTATTATTATTATTATTATTATTATTATGATTTTATGGTATTGTTGTTGTTTTAGTGTATTATTATTGTTTATTATTATATAGTTGAGATTACTAAATCTAATTAAATATAAAATTATTGATTAATTATCTAAACTAATTAATTATAAAATCCGTAGTCACTATAATAATTAATTATTATATAATTAATTATTATAGTGACTACGGATTTTCTCAGTGTTTTTTCTGCTCTGACTTAAACAAAATATCTCCACTTTCTTTCATTTTTTGACGTAATATTGGTGCATAAACAGAAAAAAAATTGAATAGATAACTTGATAACAAATGAATTTTTAAATGTTAAAAATGATAATCCTTATTTGTTTTCATTGATTATTTTTTCTCGTTTATTTTATTGACTATTTTTTTATTTCCATTAATTACTCTCATTCATTATTTCCTTTATGGTTTTGGAGCTGTACAGAAGATTTATTGATCTATGATCTTAAAGAGCTGAGATAATGGTTTCGGTATTATCCCTATTCTTTAGTGATATCATGAGAGACTCGCTAGAAATTCACTTCTGCTCGAAATTGCTGAAATTTCCAATTTTTTGCATGCGTTGAATAATCTATAGAGACCAGCAGCACATACGAACATGGCCCTTTCAAAAAAAAGATGCAGAACATATATTAAAGTGTTTAAAATATAATAATGTAAAAATGTAATGTATAGTGTAAAAAATAAATGGTAAAAAATATTTGAAATATTAACATCACATGCATGTTATTTTCCTAATTTTATAGGAATTACACGAAACTCCGGCACGAAAACGATCACGTGCGTCCATGCGTGTGTGCGTACGATCGTATGACGTCGAATTCCTCTCCTATGGGCAGTACATAGTTACAAAGGCGTACTGATTAATGTTATTAATGATTTTATTAATTAATGTTATTAGTGATTTTATTAATGGCCAGAGGTTCAAAGGGAATTTTACAATTCTTGAAAAAAAAAGAAAAGAAGGAGCATTAGCCAGTTCTTTAATTAAATTGAGTTATAGTTCAGTCGAGTAATTAAAAACTACGTTGAGTAATTAACTGAAATAAATCTAAAAAAGCAAAAACGTATATAATTAGTTTACCATACACCTTTTAGCTACTATTCAAAGACATTGGATTATATTTTTCCTCAAAAACTGACGATCCTGAAAAATTGTGTTCGTTTGGTCATTGAATGAATCAAAAATTAATGAAATGCAAAAAAAAACTATGATGACAAGCTGCACGGAGAAATAAAAAAGTTTTTTTTTTATTTTTCTAACAAGCTTCATTTTCCTTCAGCTCCTAACATAACCACACTACTTTTCTTACAAATTCTTTTTTTTTGCGTTTTTATGGATAGAAAACTTGGATCAAGCCAATTTCATGGTCATCTGATCCACTTTTCTGCAAAACCGAAATCCTGAGAAATTTCAAAAATGTCAAGAGTTCATATGAGTACTTTTATTGAGAAAAAGAACCCGTATTCCTATGACAATGGGTATTTTGAGTTTTTATGTCCGCATTTGCGGACTAGATTATATGCCACGGAAATTTGTTCAAATTGTTCAAGATTAAAAAAATTCCATTAGAGTTGTAACAAAATCGTGTCCTATTCACGACACGTCCCTAAAAAGAGTTGATGGACGTAGGTGTTCGAATACGAAATGCTTAAAAACTGTCCTAAAACGAGCATATTTATTATGTATTGAAATTCAGGCAAACGTTGCTCTCCATGCAGAGCACATCGATGACTGGAAACTGAAAGCCATGCAGTGTCGTGAAACCTGAGATGACCGGAAGGATCGATTCACCAATTTCGCTCCGATGAAGGGAATTTATAGGAGGGTTTTCGGGAACTATGATGCAATCGAATCGTACCGTATCCGTGGATTATGGTATGGGATGGAGGTGAGTCAACGAGGGAGAGCGGGAGAAGGAGGAAAAGCTTCGAGAGGAGGTGAATGACGAAATCATCACGGGGGTAAACGAACTGCTGGCAGCGGGTGGTGATGGTGAAGCTCAGCTCTGTTTGCACAGTCAGGCTCTTTCTCTCGTGCTACATCTCGACGAATGTACGTGAACGAATAACGGCGCAGCGGGCGGTGCGGCATAGAGAAGTGGAGCCGCTACGGTTCGCGGATGCCACCTGCACATCCACATCCATGTAAACACAATTGCGAAATAACGAAACTCGACCAGGTTTGAGTAATTAATTGAGTCATTTTGCACTTAGAAAGAAAAAAATTTCCCAGAGCCACATTAAACGTCGGTGCACGACAAAAAACGGAAAAAAAATCATTAGAAGCAAAAAAACCGTTACAAAATTCGACATTTTCAAGAACATTCGCGCAAAACATCTGAGATAGTTGGATAGACTCCGCCCAGATTGCTTTTCCGTTAATGATCTCAAAACGTGTCATCTTTATCCTTCAGAAACTAGATATTAGGAAAATTTTTCTTAAAAAATTAGAAAAAGATAATAGAAAAATTGAAACTGGTTGAAAAAAAAGTTGATAAACTTGCTCGATTGATACTCGATATGAAATCGAATGGAAGTAGTACATTTTCAGCCAATCGATAGATCGGTCTCTGACCAATTTCGCTTAATTTGTTTTTTTTTGCACTAAAAATAAGAAGTATGGATCTATAAAGAATTATAAACAACTCTCTAGTAAAATCCAATTAAACTCGCACTCTGATGACTGATTTTTCCTGTTTATGCTAATGTTTTAAATTTAAATTTAAATTTCCAGCACTTTTTGTGGTATTTTGTAAAATCCCGAAAACGCACTGGAAGATAGTTGGTGTAGCTCACGAAGTCCATAACAATACTACTTTTCGGAAAGAAAATGAACAATGTGAACGGGAAACATTTCCAATATCATGACACACGAAGTTATCACAAAGGGGCGGAGCATTTTGCAAAACGGTGCACATTACTTCGTTTCTTACTTACTACTCGCATCTTTTCAAGTGCCATAAAATGCGTGAAAAATAAAATTATTTTATTTTATTTATAAATAAACAATTTAGATACATAATATAGTTTTATTCTATCAGGAAGATTCATCAGGATTTTTAGAAACTAATTACTACAAATATCTGTGGCTCCTTTCGTTCTACGACAGGAAATCTACAATTTTTGTTCGTAAATGAGAAAAAGAATAGCGGTTGAAAGAAAAGAAAATCATGAATAAATGAAATTTATGAACTGCTTCAGAGGATCAAGCATACTTTGTGATATTGGGGAACGAATTGAATGAACAAACAGCAGAAAAGCTAATTTTCTTGTAATTTTGAAAAAAAAAGCGCAATTCGAATTCGAGCGCATCACGCACCATCAATGAACGAATGTATCGTTGCTTTTTCTTTTCCACGACACAGCACAGTTCCCAAACCGTGTTCATATTCTGCGTGGAAGCAACATAAAAAGATGTACTTGTGTGAAACTGTTCTATACGTGGAGACTAAAATAGCTTTTTGTATACACAAATAATCTAACATGTTTCAATTAATCTCATACAAAATCATATTTTCGTTTGATTTTTTCTCTGAAAAGAGCTGAAAATTTCGTAAAAATAGCACAGATTCTCAGGCATTAGGAATCGACTACAGTACAATTTTAACTATTCGGAATTGAAGAATGAAGCACACACAAAAAAAAAAAAACAAAAAACAACAGACATGGCATACATAAGGAGATTTAGTCGGTTCAAAACGCTACGAAGGTCGATTCATTTGCTCATACGGCTGCGCTCGCAGCAGCGCGGTGAGCCCAGCAATTGCGTCAGTCATTGCAGTCCCTTCTGTGAAGGAGTAATGCGTTTGTTTGAATTGTTTTTCTCTCTGGATCTATAGTGTACCTCCTCAAACGCAGTCAAAGTTCCTGAGTTATAACTAGGGGTTTCTCAGTACCTGATCAAGTGCAGTTAGTTCGAAACGGCGTGAAGCTCGGCACAGTTGCGTAAGCTGGAAACGGCGGAAAAGGTTGTGCTTGCGGTTGCGAGCGACTCGGGGTGCAGGTAATTGTGGAGGTGGTGAAGTTCCCACCGCGATCGCAACCGCTTAGTTCACCACATCGCTTCGAACGCAGCTGCATTCTCAACTGAATCGCACTTCGTAGCGTTTTGACACGACTATATCTTCTTATTTATCCCATGTTTGTTGTTGTTTGTTCGTTTTGTTTGCTGTGTTGTATTTTTCTTGTTGTTTGTTTGTTTATTTTCGCTGCTATGATGTATTTCTCGATCGCACCATCTTGTTGTTTGGTGTGTATTAAGAGCAATTTTTCGTCGTTATTCTCCTATCACCAGCTACTTATTCTATATTTCAATATTGTTAATCTTATTGATCGTTCAATGGGAAAACAAACATAGTCACGAGACTCACTTGCGCGCCCTTCCCAGCAGTCAGCCAATAACGAGGCAGGAGGTAGGCGTCATTAAAAGTAGAACACCACGAAATTGAGGTTATTAGGATCTCACGGCAAATAATTGGGTTCAAAGTATAGCGTACGCCTCTGAGCTTGATCGCACTCAATTCCTCCTAATTCTCGAGGAAAACTGCGTGGGAAACGGCCTTTTGTCGACCGAATTCCCCTACGAGACACCCAACAACGTGCCACGTCCAGGTCCTGGTGTTCATACTTGCAACTATGTCAAATGGTGTGATGTGATATTGCTGTGTAGGAGAAAGAAGCGACGTTTGAATAACATAGAATCAAAGAACCCACGGCGTCGAGATGGTACAATACGGTGCAATGGTGAACCGTGTCTCCAGAAATCCGATATGTGGCCGAGCAAAAAAAAACTTCAGGGATTGGTCACTTTCCCAAAAATTTGGTTCGTCAACCAGCAGTTGAATGTTTCCTACTTGATGAATCGAAGAATGTTGAAAATGGTGAACGGTAAAAGATCGTGAGGCGTCCTAACCACAGCTGTAACAGCAATTCAGGACTAAGAACTATCGAACTATTGTGGATTTGTGGACTTCTTCTTTCGAAAAGAAGAAATGAAGAATTTTGATCATTTCTTGAAAATTTCAACTTGTTAACGCAAGGTTACTGTGAGCGGAAAGCAAAGGTAGCAATTGGGTGGACGACGCCGATGGTTTGAGCAGCGATCGCAAGCCATGGAGACGTCCCGGAGAACAACTGTGGTCAGGGGCCCGGAATTAGAGGGATTGAGAGAAATAAGGCTGAAGGAGCTCCTAAAACCGCATGCTTCTTCTTCAGGTGAATGTTTTACTGTGATGCACAATAGTAGAATGTTAGTTGGTTAATTTCTTCCAGAGCAGATCATTATCAATCAGCTCCATCTTTGAAAAAAAAAAGTTGAATCCTTTAGGACATTCTCCATTACGGAGGAAATCATGTAAAAGGAGTAGACAATAAAAAAAGTGGAAAGAATAGAGAAAGAGAGCAAAGGAATTAGATTGAGAGAAATTTGAATAAGATCAGAATTAAATTGCATCATAAGAAGACTTTCGTAGTTTTTGGTAGCTGAATTTCTTGTAAGTACTTTTTGAAAGTAATTTCAAAAGAGGGAATAGCAACGATCGTTCAGGAGTATTTTGAAGCAGCATGCCGTGGATTTGACGTGGAATGGATTTCTCATGGAACGCTTCTATACGGAGTCGTAGATTGCGGAAAATCACGTGGTTCCGCTCATCTCTTCGTGACCGTCGTAAGAAACTGCATGGGAATTTCAAACTCAAACGAATCAAACGAAAATTTTATTTCCTACGAGGTGCGTTAGAACGCGCCTCCATGTACACGTTCTGCTCCCCTCTACAGTCATTCATTAGTTTTACCTGAATAGACTGGTGAGGAGACCTTATTAAACCTCGAAGGCTCGCTCGTTAATGCGGCGCGTATGCAAGGGTGGCGCGCTCCAATCGAACTTGTTGTAGGAAATAGCGCGCCGGATCGTCCGTGCTGTTTTTTTACGGCAATCGGGAAGAAATGGACGGAATCACCTTTCTCTCCGTAATCTACGACTCCGTATACGCATAACCCACCTGAAACCCGCCCCACCCCAGATTCGTGGAGTTATGCCTTTAAGCAAACAGAACATCTACGCATTTGAAGAGTTTTCTACTCTCTTCCATACCGGCTGATCAAGAGCAGTGCTAGGATTGGAGACTCCTAGAGTCTGCCGAACACGGTGGGTAAGTCTTACCAACCATAAAAAGACCATTTTCGTCGAGTGCTTGTCCAAAATGTTTTTTTTTAGAAAGAAGAAACGATGAACTATGGTCAATCCTTGAGCAGTGCCCGAGGAATGATATAGAGGATTCAAAAGATGAAAGTAAATAAATATACAAGTACAAATATTAATAAGCAAGCGAACAAACATATATAGAGAGAAGGATAACGGTTGAAGAAAACAAGAAGCTTCATCACGCGAGGCAACATAAAAACTACTGGAGAATATACTTGGGGAATTCGAATGATGTCACTAGAAATAACAGAATAACACACAAAAATCACACGAACTGAGAATTCTCCTAGATTTTCTCATACTTCAAAGGTTGAAAACCTTCAAAGCCTTCAATGGGGATCGAACGATGTCAGTTTCTTCACCGATCGGGCACTTCTCGTTAAGCTTACAGTCCTTCGGAATCCTACCCACCATAAATTTCCCTTTCCAGTCAGTGTCTGCTTTTTATGGTCTATATCTGCTCAGTTAACCACGTATTTTACAATCAAAACTTCCAGTTGATTAAATTTCTAAAAAAAAATGTGAATAGTGAATTTGTAAAACTCTGAAATTATTCTTTAACGCTATGCTAAGAAACCATCCGTGTTCGGCAAAGCTGGAAAAAAATGTAAAGCTTTATTAGGGTCCCCAATGGTTTCATGGAAGCCCATGGAATCCTACTAAAGTTCTTCCTTTACGGAAATTCTCAATTCAAGCCGAAAATAATTGATAAATCATTCGAATTTCTATACATATGAAGTCTGAAAAAGGCAAAGAAGTTGGTCAAGAATTTTCTTAATACTTACAATTCTAAGGAAACCTGACGTCTACGTTTTGGAAGAAGAAACCTACTCTCGTCCTTAAAGCCATCACCCCACGAATCGGAGGTGGTACGGATTTCAGGTGGAGTATTCGTATACGGGACAGTACATTAAGGGGAGAGAGGTGATTCTATCCATTTCTTCCTAATTGCCGTAAAAAACGACCCGGAAGATGCGGCGCGTGCACAAGGCTGGCGCGCTCTAGTCGAACTCCTTGTAGAAAATAGTGCGCCAGAACCCCCGAGGCCGCATCTTCCGGGCCGATTAGGAAGATTAGGAAATTAGGAAGAAATGGACTGAATCACACTTCTTTCCCTAATCTACGACCCCGTATACGAATACTCCACCTGAAATCTGCACCACCTCAGATTCGAGGGGTGATGCCTTTAAATAGAATAGTACAGTTCTAGTTAGATTTGAGACTCCTTCAATGTTCAACGTGGGGGGTGAGGGTAGTCAGTTGTCAAAAAAAAAAACCAACATTTTCATCCAGTGACCATCCAGAATTCGTAGCTTTCTATTGATTTGTAAAAATAAATAAATCAAAAAAAGATCCAAAAAATCAAGGAAAGCTCAACAAATCATCAACAAATCAATAAAAAGCTACGTATTCAACATGATGAGATTCAACAACAGTACAAAATGGTCAATACGTCCAGAATTCTTTTTTGAAAAGGGAAAAATAGAGAATTCTTGTTAATTCTCGAATAGTACTAGTAAAGACATAGAGAACTGGTTGAATGAAAATAAATAAACATATGGATTTAAATAATTAATAAAATGAATCTAGACAGAGGGAGAGGAATGACAGAAATGTCTGATCTATCAAATAATAAGCATCGAAATTTTAGTTAGATCCCATTAACTGACTAAAAAAACGTCAGATAATTTGTGGTAGGAAAAAAATAGGAGCTAGGGGTAGAGAAACACGACCCGTTCAACTGTAGGAGTTGTCTGAAGAACTCTATGATGACCTTAGGCAACAAATGCAGACACATGGAAACTGAGCGCCGCTGAAAATGGAGCGCGACCGCAATCAAAGCTGAAATTCGATAGAGGAAGCGACGGGGGCAGCACGCAAAAAGAACATTTCTTCTAATCATGTGCCTCCCGCTTAGAATAGCTGCCTTTGCGCACTTGCGGCATCGTTGCCAGCTTTTTTTCTTTCTTTAGAAAAAAGGGTGATAACATCGTCGGCTTTTTTTTTCTAGAAAACATGGTCCTTCGGTTTCTGCAAGGAATAAAATCAAAGCTAAACGATCACTTTTCTGATTATTGACCGAGAAAAAACTCATTTTTGAGAAGATTGGGAGCTGTAACTGAACTGGATTAACTAACTGACTTTTCTCTTTTTTTTTGAGTATGTATAACTTGAGAAATTTCTAGAGCCATAGCTCAAGCGAGCTCCGCTACGCTGCGGTTCATTTGGATGCCATTTGAACTTTTAGAGAAATTTTGCATTTCAATTAATTTTAATTTTATGAAATTTCACAAATTAATTGTGAATTTGATTATTAAAATAGAAAAATGACTCCTACACAATGAATAATAGACATCTATGTGCTGGAGTGACTCTTGAAAATTTTTCTTAGAAAAATGTAATTTCTTACAAAGAAAAAGTACGTGGATCTTCAAGGTATCAACATGAAAACATCTACTTAGCGTACTAATGGCAGAAACTCACATTAAATTTATATGTGGGAATTTATTAATAAATCTGTTTACAGATAAAAGCTCTTAACTCATCGACTTAATCCTCTCTCAATGGATCTCTGGAAAACCCGAGCGGAAAAGCAAAAAGACGTCATCATAAGTGGCACTCCACTCATAAGTAGCTAACCTTGCGATCTTCTCGTCTGATTGCAGCTGTGAGTTGGCCCCCGAGGGAAACGGGTCGTTTCAGTCGCTGAAGTCGTTGAGCACTTTGACACTGGGATCCATGAAAATCCGCCGTAACCGCACACCAAAGTAGTAATGAAGCGGATAAATAAAGTAAAGCAAGCGTTAAAGGCAGCATACCAGGAATCTGGGGTGGTACGGATTTTAGGTGGAGTATTCGTATACGGGATAGTAGATTATGAAGAGGGGGGGGGGTGATTCCGTCCATTTCTTGCTAGTTGTCGTAAAAACGGTCCAGAAGATACGGCTTCCGTGTTCTGGCGCACTATTTTCTACAAGGAGTTCGATTGGAGCGCGCCAGCCTTGTGCAGCGTGGGGTGATGCTTCTAAGTGCCTCTCTCCCCTACCGACCACCGTTGGAACCCTCTTTGTTCGAAATTATGAATTTATTGAAATCTCGGCATCAAACAACGCGATTTTGTTTTTTCTTCCTCTTTTTTTTCGGCAGTGTATAAAAGTGCACGAATCGATCTCTAAAGTTTTGCTGTTTTGACGTTTCTGAGGGTTGTCTGGAATTCGGCTTTAGGACCTTTGGAATGCAGTTTTCAGAGTTAGTTCTACAATTTTTCTGCCCGTCAAACACCTACCTATACAGTCCTTGAAAATTGAGAATTTTACACCCACGAAGCTATACCGAGCTTGTTTTGTTCCGACTGTAAACGGCAACGGATAATGTTTTGGGGTTAATCAATCCGCTTGGGATACACCAACATGTTCAACATCAATTCAGAATAGTTTGAGGCTTACGAACGCGTGTCTATTCTATGTATACAAGGACTAGCGAAACCCGCCCGATATATCACTGTTTTTATCCTCCAAGACAAGTCTGGTAACAATTTATAGACCACGAAGAGATGAAGTGCCTGGTTGGCTCTAGGGCGGTCTCAAACCATTGACCGACAGTGCAGCGGAACCTCAGCAACTGCGCTACACCTGCCCCAGAATGAAGGTAGCAAACCGATTCCAGCCTTTTACATTCAACGAGTTCCCATGCCAAAATCACTAAAAGAGCAACAGTCACTTTCTGTGACAATTAAAAAACATAACTTTTCCTTCCGATCACTTTTCAACTTTTATTCGGGTTCTCAACGATTCTGTAATCGGAACAAAACGACCAAAACTCGGTGCAGGTGCGCAAGCGACAGTAGTCGAAGCGGCACAGTAGAGCGAGCGGTTGAGAGCGGAGTGGGACAATCCCAAGCTTCACTCCGACATTAGAGCGATAAGTGGAGCGGTCGAGGGTCCCACCTCGATCCGAACTGCAGGCTCCATCGGACCGCTTTGAGCACAGTCGCTTACGCAACTGCACCGAGCTTCAAGCTTCGTTTTGATCCGACTATAGTACCGGTTGCATAAAGTGTATATTTCAATATAGTCGCCTTACTGATTTCTTGACATCGAATTTGAACCCAAGACAATCATGTGCGCGGGAGTCACATGACATCGTGCCGGGAACCCTGTATAAGATTTTGCTCGCGGCCATACAAATCAGTCACCCAGTTGTTGTCAGCGGCATGGCATTCATCACCCCTACAACAGCCATAGACGGAGTGCGAGATAAGAAGGTAGCCGCTGTTGGGAAACCGCCTGAGCTACTGTAACCGCAAATTACTCCATCTGTCGCCGCTCCAACACTGTCTGCATCGCTGCGCGAAGGGCGGCGCGGTTGAGGTTGCTCCGATCGCTTTAATAAACAGTCCCGGTACATTAGGTTCACGAGAGAAAAACCAATGGACAATTTTCTTCCGTTTCTCAATGTTCAGGTTCATTTATACAAGGGAAATTGGAAAACGAGGTGTTACCGAAAACCGAGTTCTATGAACATTCTAGATCACTACCATTCAGCACCTAGAAGACCAAAAAGGCAGTCATTGAAAAGATGTTTAAAACAGCTACAGCGGTTTCATCTGAGGTCCAAGGGCGCATTGCATCTGTGATCATGGCAAATCACATTGCTCAGTCTAGTGTGTACCCATCAAAAGTTTCCCAATCAAAACAGAGCCATATAACACAGCGCCAGCACCAGATAGCAGAAGAGACGGCAAAGATCCCTTTCAACCTTGCTTTTATTTGCTTTTGAGTGTTATTTCGGATGATATTGTTTCCGATGTCATGAGCAATGCAGTGTGAACGAGCTTTCGACACGTGAGTCTACAAGACTCGATCAGAGTAGTGGACATACCACCTGCGAACCTGAAGAAGCAGCTGGTTTTCAATCGTGGCTAGGACAGACTTTGTAAATCACCAAACTGCTTCGTATGCCTGAATGGAAAGCATGGGGACTGCGTGGTATCGGAAGTTCTCTATCTGATCACCTGTCAACTATGGTGGGCTGATCACATTGGCGAAACAGGAAGAGAACTATGCACTCGAGTCAGGGAGCACCTAGATGGGCTCGCAAACTCAAAATTGTCTACCCCTTTAGATGCCCCTCGCAGACAGTGTCACGGAAACACCCATTCCAACAACAGCAGTCACGATCTTCGCACGCGAATCCGACGCTCTGGCACGGAAAACATTGAAAGGGTTCTACTTGACAGCCAAAAGTCCAACCATGAATCGTAAGGAAGAATGCATCACTGTAACCAACGAGCTGGAGCCGTGTCAAGATCTATGCGGGTTCTGACCTACGGGGTCAGATGCAATGGGCATAGTTATTAGTTACTATTAGCGGCGCAACTCACACAACCGGTGGTCCGCTAAGATGGCGACTTAACGACTATCAGGGTGAGCGCTATTGTGGTCTGCTTCTCTGACGATGCCTTAGAACTATCTCTTTGCTAGTCATATCGTGAAATGCTACGAGGTGTTTGAGGGGGTAGATCACATGTGTCTTTGATTTTCCAGGCCCTGAAGGAGGTGATAACGCTAAAACGTAAGCCAGAATAAAGGTGAATAACAATCTTGGTTCTGGTCAAACGAGGTAGTGCACGATTCAACTCTACAATGCCAAGATTCAAGGAAGATCGAACTTGGGACTTATACCACTACAATTTCCATTTGGAGGATATATTCTACTTCCTCAATTTTCACAAAATTTTACCAGAATGACCAAATTTTATTCACGCGATACATCGATTTACAATCGAAAAAACACACGGGAAATAATTTGCTCTTCATTTTTCTTTCTTTTCTCTCTTAAAAAAATCAAATAGAGATGAAGACAAATAATAGACTCTGCAAAATGCACCAAAATAACAATATGAGACAGAGAACTGTTTTCTAGCGAAGAAATCAAAAGAAAAAAAAACAGTGTACATCCAAAATTAAAAAGCGTGGGCGGCGTGAACACTAGCTGGATTTCTGAGAGTGAGGGTGATTTACTAGGGGAAAAAAGGAAATGGATAAAGATGCCAGTGTTCACGCCAGTTTGCACTAAACAAGAAAAAAAAAGACAAAACAAGCGCACAACTCTTAACAACCTGAAATATAAGTAAACACCGCTTAGTATTCAGCGTTCTGTACGTTGTCCGTAATGATATCGGGGTTACAGAAATTCGCTTTACTGCTGCTTTGCTTTCAATGTCTGAGGCGATAAGCTGACTATTTCAAAGATATCGTTAGCTGAGACGATGGGGACATGGCAACGAGAGTCGAAACAAAAATTTGAGACGAAACGAGAAAAAAAAACAGCTAGGAATTTGTATATAAGATGCAGGACGTTAGAATGATTAGTGAGATATACGGTCTGGACAATGTCGACCTCAATAAGGCTGACATCATTCGTTACCGGGAACGATAAGCCCAAGATTACATGTGATGTACATCGAGACCAGCTCGATATGATTGATTATTGAAAATTCGTTATTTGGAGGAAGAAAAGGGTAGTTAGAGCGCAGTAGTTGTTTGACAAATAAAAAGGTATTTGAAATAAAGAAAGGAGAAAAACTGAGGTGGCGACAAGATCAGTACACCATGTGGAAAAAAAAGTAAATTCTAGACGAAACCTACACCAAAAACTACCAGGAAGAAATGAAGAACTAATCATATTTTAAAGGAAAAAAATACAAGTAGATCTCTTTTAGACAGAACCGCAAATTACATTTTCGGCCGTTTTAAGCCCATTCCATTCGGCAGGCTTAAACCATTGATCAATTGCTGTGCTTGTGGTATGTACATGCTGCTGTGTTGTGGAGTTGACAACAGATCCACCTATAACTACCATACTTTTTGTGGAATTCATCTCACTAATGAATTTATAGAAAGGAATGAAAAAGTTCGTTGTACTGGAAAGTTTTATGCACATTAGTCTCTAATAACCAAAGCAGAGTAAATAGTTTCGCACAGAGTGGCAGAGGTTGTTATCCGGAAATGATTCGGTTGCTTCTAAGTTATGCTGGTAGCCGTACGAAAAAAAAACCCACTCATTTCGGAGAATTTAATTACGTCTAACTTGAACTTAAACTTCTCCACTGTACATTTGTACTCTAACATTATAACTGAATGTATCCTACAAAATATGAAATGAAAAAAGCTATGGATACAGTTTTTATATGCGCGGTGTTCTGTAGGCAATAAATTATAACTAGTATAACTTCCGGAATGAATGGAAAAACAAAACAAAAAAGATCAGAACAAATACCAAGAAAAACTCACCTCAACAGGAGAATCGGCCCTAGGATCCGTGCTCAACGGCATTCCTTTCAGGCACACACATCGAGCTTCTCGCTCACGTAGTAGCGCCGTTAACCGATCTAGTTCTCGTCGCAATACTTGATTTTGCGTCTGAAACATTTTTTTAAGCTTTTGGACACACGTATCATATCTGAAGAAATCTTTTTGGAAAGCGTGTTCTGAGAATAATGAAAAATTTACATTTAATTGAACTTTTTCTTGTTCCAACGTGTGCACACGGGAGATCATATCGTCGTGTTCTTCCTTCTTCCGCTTCCGGTAGCGGACAGCCGCGGCCTTATTCCTCTCAAGTATCGTCATTCTGGAACTTTGTGAGAAATAGGTAACAAAAATCAACCGCATTTATTTGGATTCAACCGATAAGGACATACTTCCTTTCATCTGGCGGCATATCAGATGCCAACGACGCCCGTCCCCGACCACGTCCTCTACCTGTTGTTGGAGCAGGAGTGGTACTTTCAGGGCTGAAATTCGTTCCAATTGCACAATGCTTTACATTGGAAGAAGAGACTCTTTCAATTTACCTAGTCTTCGAGGAAGTCCGATCATCCAATGAGAGGAGATGGGAGGCGCCAGGAGCAGCGACTGTTGGGGGAAGCCCGCCACAGTTCGAAGATGGCATCAACGTGTCCTCTTGCTCAAAGTAGCCGCTAGCATTCTAAATTTCTCACTAGAACGTAAATAAATGAAAATATGTAATAAACTGGGTGACGAGTGAGTCAGTGATGAAAGAGAAAATTATTCAATTAACTGGGAATGTTTGAAGATAGATTTGGTTAAAATTGGAACTAGAAGGAAGAGGACAAGGAAAAGATTGACAGAAATTTTGCTGTTGTTTTTGATGAATGTAATGATTTATTTCTGATGTATCTACGACCTACAGGATCTGAAAAAGTTGAGGCAAACATGTGTTTGCGAATAGCATAAAATTAGAAAAAAAAATTGAAGTATCTTGTAACAACTTCAGGAAAGAAAAAGAAAACAAACAATCTAAAGCGAATCAATCAGAAACAAGTGAAAGAACAATGAAAACAGCTCTCCTAAAAATGTTCGCACAAAACTTGTAAATTTAGTGCGCACCAACACATGTAATAAATACCAGTTCCAAAGGTAGAGTAATAAAATATGCCTATCAGAAGATAAACAGGAAACTTTTTCAAAAGAAAAATGAAAGAGAACTTCAAAATGATCAATAATAACAGCTTATCCGCAACGAAGAAATCTCTCCGATTATTTGCAAGACTATAATAACGTATCGATTTACATACATGTTTGCTTACGGGAGGCTTCACATCTCGCGGATCCCAACTTGCTGGATCGACACCACCAGTTGATGCTACTGCTGCTGAAGCCGCAGAATGTAATGCGGAAAGCAGATGAGCTTGAGAAGATGCAGGAGTAACCGTATCAGGTTCGCCAGGCGAACGCTTTCTGAAAATGCTCCACCAACATTGAAACAACCGAAGAGTTCATTTGAGTATGAGCTCAAATAAACATAATCAATTACAAAACAAATAAGAGGAATTACTCACTCAAGAACTGGCTGTTCCTTATTTCGTGGGGACTGTACAGGGCTTATGGTAACGCTTCGAGGTGGAGGTGCTAGCAAACCCCCACTCGTTGATGGAGTGCAATGTGCAACTGCGGCTGCTGCCAAAATACCTGCTGAATTCGGTGCCGACCCTGTTGGCGTCAACGAGGAGAACATTGAGAAGTCAGGTCTGCAAACAGCCATAGTCTACCATTTGTGTTACAATGATTCTTAAATATTGTGGTAAGGAACTATAATAATAATAACCTACAATTTTCGCATCCATGTTTTTGCCTTAAAAAAAGATCACAGAAGCGCAGACGCAAGGAGTCAGTCCTTATTAAAATTAGACTACACCTCCTGGCGCGACTGTACAGATTTCCACAGAAATTCCCTTACTCAATTTGAAAATAAGAGACAAAAAGTAAAGCTTGAAGACGTTTTGACAAATCAAAATAGAGGAGCACTTATTTCTTACAGCAAAGTCAAATTCAAGTCAAAATATTGGCAATCACGCTTAATAGGTAACAATCACTAAAAAGTGGATGAGATTATGCTTCAACATCTTTGCGAATTAAAAGTCGCTCCGAAATTTCTACGGGAATCTAACGTTAATATATGGAAAGAAACAACTTATTAGCCGCATTGAACCCCAAGATCGGTGAGCTTACGTGCAGCCGCCAAATCTACTTAGTGTAACTGAGTAAAAGCACTACAATGAGTTAATCGAGCATAGCATACGGCCAGACCTTCGTGGTTTGTTATGGACGAATTCAAATTATGGTCGTACATTCCGAACATTTCACAACGTTAGAATTCACTTTATGTGATGTAATCTTTTTTTTTTTTTTTTTGAAAAGATTGGACATTTGAAGTGACGCAACGCACAAAGTACACAAAAAAGCAAACGCATTATTTTAAAAGGGCTTAGGCAAATGTATGTCAAAAAAAAAATAAATAGAAAGAACAACAACAAGATCCGGAAGGTTGATGATAACTTTTTAAACTTGCTTGTTTATATAATTGATAGTATGCAGTCGATCCGAGTGCATATCGAGCACCGCGTTCAGGACATCGGCAGTTCGCGGCGCCTGCTGTGTGCTGGATCCATCTGAGATCGAGGAGCTTGTATCCTTCATCTGGAAACTAGACACTCTTTCCAGTACATCATTTAACTGTAGCATCCTGAATGGAAAACGGTTCACCTGGAGCAGCAACTTCGAAATATCGGCAGTCTTCAAGTTCTCATTGACGACACCATCCGCATCTGTTTGCAGAATGCTTATATTCGAAAATATTCCAGGTGAATCGGATAACGACGACGGTAACTTCAGCAGTGAAAACGCTGAAGTTTCACTATTACTGTCTGGAAAATAGGAAGCTAAGCAGTGGAATTGGTTGAGAATAAAATGCTGAAAAACGACTAACCATTAGTGTTTGGCAAAGACATTGTTGCCGGCACAAGACCGTTCGCCTCCAATGCTCCCGTCGTCAGTTTCCTATTCGCCTCTCGAAATTTCGCCTCGAATGGATTTACAGTCATGCACTTCTGCATCAACTCGGCAGTTAGCGGAAAGTCTGGAATCATTGGCCGTAGTGGTGGGAAACTGATAAAACTGTCCATGTGTAGATTTCTTTTGAAAAAAGAGGGACCTTGTTGAAAGGCAGCGCATCACGAAATTGGCGTTACACGGAAATCCCCGGGAACCCGTATAGTTCGGATTGTAGATTACAGAAACGGGCGTTGCTCCGCACATCCTCGCCTAATCGTGAACACCGGAGTGGGAGCCGGCGTTCTTCCTAACGAAATCAGTTATAATGCGCCACCCCTGTGCACGTGCCGCCTTCGCGATCGAGCGGTCGAAGATTGATATGGTCTCCTCACCAGCTTATTCAAATGAAAAAAATGAATAGGCTGCTGGGGGGATCGGAGCGTGTGCATGGGCAAGCGTTAGTGGGAACTAAAGGGGTTCCACGTGGTTTTCTTAGGACAACTAAGGGAAATTGAGAGGGAGTCGTTTCCATAATCAATAATCCGAACCGTATGTTTTCTCGGCGATTTCCGTACTATGTCAATTTCGTGATACGCTGCTTTTGCTTTTTCTGCTCATTTTATTGATTTTTCAAGTCAGAAGGTTGCAATAAATTGTATTATGAGATTTTGCAAGCGGTAAATGCAAGAGAAGATATGTGGGAATCCTTCGACGAAACTGAAATTTGCTATAAAAGAAAGAGAATTGTTAAGGAAGGCCAGTTGCACTAAAAACACGTTAGGCAGCCGTGACATTTATTTTCTGATACCAACTAGGAACGAGCGATATTTAAAATATAGATAAATTAGAATGAGAAAAAAAAAGAAAAAAAAACTTTAAAAACAACCGAAAATGGGTGTCTTGACCAGGGAAGTTGCACTAATGATGGCAAAAAGTCTATTCTTACAAGACAAGGCTCTCCCTAGCTGTTCTTTTCTCTCACACTTTTATTACGTAGTGAAAGATGCTGCTTGAAAAGTCGCAAAAGAAAGTAACAGTTGATGATGCTAATTCTAGATGCACAAAATGTACGAAAGAACGGAGTAGATACACGGAGAGGATATGTGAAAGGTTACTGTAATAAAGTTAAAGAGGTTTTATTTAGACGGTAGCATAGTAGTATAATAGTGAAGTGCATTGCCGCAAAATAGCAGAATGAAATGCTTCAAGCAGCATTATGAGGGTATTTTATAATATTGCGCAAAACAACAACTATGTATACTGGTCTGCATCAACGATCTACGATGTTCTTGTGTGCAGAGAAACAAGCTGAGGTTTTACTCTATTACAATAGGCCTTATTTTGATAGTTTTAAAAAATTATCAGCTCCCAACTATAGAGGAGGAAAAGGAAGAACGTGAGAAACTACTATTCGTTTCAAGACGATATGGATCTGTTTCTGTGAGCCTATGTTAATTTGACTCCGCATGTCACAATCTACCGCTCTGTGAACGGAGTAGGAAGTGTATCTTCTCTTGAAAGATGTAAAAAAAAATGTAACAGAATCATTATTTGAAATAATCAAATCATATTGCTTTTCTGCAATGATTTTTCTCTTCTGATTTTTACGACTCGAATGCAGAAACACAACACATCATGCAAAAAAGGACTAAGATGAGGGTGAACCACGAAACAACAACTTTCACCAAAACAAATTACCCACCTTACATCTACTACAACGCAGTTATTTTAAGAATCGATCATGGTAGAAGTTGGACCGGAGCAGAAAACAGAAAGAAAAGACACGACAATACTCCAATGATAATACAGTAATACAGACAGGTCAACGCATAGTGAGTGTAACAGCGCAATCACAGCACAAAGGATGGCAGCGTTGAGTCGTGACCACCGTTATTTGGCATCACACATCACTTTGCTGCTAATTAAAATGCAATTCATTCGATAGCAAATCGGTGGAATGCAGATGTGAGAGAGAATATCGCAGATACGATATAAGTAGACAGGGTTTGCGCTTGAATTTCTTAAAAACAGCACATGGGTTCACGCTCTAACCAGCTACTGACCATACAAATCGAAAAAAAAGATTAAAATTAAATGATCACCGACCAGGACCAAAACTCCCGCATTAATTGAGCCAATACCAAAAGAATTCATTAAAAAGTGTAACTTTGAAGAACATTTCCTACCTCCTAGTGGTGTGGTGCCGCCAAGCCCGAGCAATCTTTGTGGGTTCGGCGTCTCTAAAAGATCAGCGCCAGGCGAAACGTCGTTTGTCACGATTTGTACACGCTGAAATTGGCACGGTATAACATATATATCCGTTAAATTGAGGATTTAAGTACTGGAAAGAATGTATAGTGGGGTTAAAACGTCATGATGCACGGTGCAGTTGCGTATGCTGCTGCACTCGAAGCGGTGCGGCGGAACGTAGCGGAAAGCAGCTAGCGAGATCCCTGCTGACACTATTCTTCGTTGTATTTCACGATAGTTCCGCATCGATTCCAACTGCTACCTCATTCGCGTAACTACATCGCTCTTCATATCGTTTTGACCTTACTATAAGAACAAAATCATGATTTTCGGATTGCCTAAAATGATAATATTGTTAACAGATGTAGACGATGATATGAAATTTAGATGAAACACGCGTAAAACACCACCAACAACAACAAGCATTTGCAATTGTTAGACAACATCTTTAAATCATCACAATGATTTAAATGATCACAAATCGACATTAAAGTGTTGTCATACCGATTCGACGGTCGACTGAATACCCGATCACTTGTAGTACACAGTTGTAAGAACAAGTGGAGTTAACGCAAGAAGAAAAGAGGCAAGTGACTAACAGAGATGACTTGATCGGATCATTCTTAACATTCAATATCGGGAGAAGCAGGACTTCTTGTTTATTTCTGGATACAAGCAGTTCAGAAATATCATATACCTGGGTTATCCTAATTTTCCTTTTGATCCGACCAAAATACAGTTAGGAGATGCGCGAACCAATAAATAATAATATGTAATAGTAATACAATAAATGAAACTAGGGAACAATCGATGTGGTGTGGTTATGATCAATCCTTATGATGTTCTAGAAAAAATACTTTAAAATTTCAAACATCAAAAATAAAATAAGTGTTCGGCTTTTTTTGATCGACATTTCATTAAGGATTCGGTGGAGAACCACTAAAATGATGGCAAATTTCAAGACACCAATAAAATACAACTTTTTCTTTGAACGAATAAAGAAATCTTTGAAGAGGTTGTGGATGATTTCTTCAAATAATGTCTGTTGCGATGACCTCAGAAAGTTATCGTTCTCCAAATAGTCAATGACGCAACTTGACAACGTGGGAACTGGTTCGTGCATGGCGAAACGCCAAAATAATTTCCTTCGCCGACGTCACGATGAGAGAACACGCACACCACTCGCGAGTAACTGCATAGCGGACCGAACCGAGTCTAATGATGGATGAGAGAAGCAGCAACACTCGATAAACGATAATGGGACCTTACATTATTTTTACGTTTAGGTGGCACTAATAAAATGTCAGCTTTATTATCATTTATGGAGCAAAAAGAGCCCGTCATTAATAAAACTCCAGGTTTATTATTACTTATAGAGTAAGAAGTGCCCATTGCTCTACACTCCTCATCATTTCCTCGAAATCATTATGTTTCTTCTCCTTCTACATATCATTTGTTGTGGAAAATCTACCACTTCTGAAAAAAGGATCAGTTGTTCACAGAAACCTGTGATAGTGGCAAATCTTAGATGGTCCACAATATGCAAGAAAAAAACTATGTGCGTCTGTGATGTTGCAATATGTGGAAGCTTGTTCTCGGCAGAAAAAAGGATAGCATTCTACTGAAGAGCAGAAAAGAATGAAATAATTACATGATTTTGTGGACGTTCAAAAAAGTAAGCAGTCACTATAAATATCTACAATTTGAAATTCTACGTTAAAAAGATGCTTTGAACCATATTCACATTCCTCATCAATGATATACCTTTTATCTACTAATTCACGCAAATCTACGCTTGTCATTTCATTCAGAGAAGTCATTTGAAAGATAAAAATTTATTCACATCACTCCGTTGGAATTCGTTTTGTCAATGTACTATAATACCAAGGGGCTCTTTCATACTCACTCTTTTGAAATAAATCCGAAGAAAAAATCCTTCTTAGAAAACATTACTATTTAGGCTTAGGGCTTTAATTAGTATTATTAGTCATTCATATTGATTGAAAGAATGCAGTTAATAGAACATAAAGCCGTATTTCACCTGCTTTAATTTCCTTTTCAATAATAAAATAGCTGTAAAAATCCCTTGATCATGTCATAGAAAACATAAAAATCATAATGGTAAACTGCCAAAAGAATAAAACATGCCATGTCTTCTTGAAAAAGAAAAAAAAAACTCATTTTGGAGACTCAAACTATAGTTGACTCAAAGTACAAGCAATTGCAAGAAGACAATGAGTTATACTGGATTAAGTACACAACTTCGATTGTAAACAAGAGATCTAAATGAAAGTGACTATGACTTTATGTTAGTATGACTTTGCACTCTAGATTACATTACATTACCTCTACTTCCAACTTCATTGGAAACTGTGACCGAAGAAATTGAAAGATATGTAAGCTGTATCTAGAAAACTTCTTCAAAGTTCCACTAAAAACATATTTCGAAAAAAAAAGAAATCCGAAAGAGAGAATAGTAACAAAACTGGTATGAATAAGCGAACGATCATTCACCTTTTCCTTGTTAAGCGACGCTGTCGCAGCGGCATGACCGTTGGACGTGACCACAGACGACATCTTACACTGGAAACGGCAACAACGACGACCTTACACTGTCATTATTCTTCTTCACTCTTGCCTAATTATAATGATGAAATTAGATAGCAGAATTAAAAAAAAAAAAACTTTGAAAAGAACCAAGTGTGATTTTAAAGCCACAAATAAACGGCATGAAACCTCTAGAAATGAAACAGAACTTCAAGGATTGTGGACAACATTTATGCCATCAAAACAATGAAAATCAACAAAAAAAGGAGCTTGCTATTCGCAGGAACAAACTTTATGGTCTGATTTCTTTGCAGAATATGAGCCGGGTTCAATGGGAACTAGCACTAAGCTGAAGCAATAAAGCGTGAAATAAAACTTGAGGACTCAGAAAAAGAAGTAGGAGGGATCAATTTGCAAGGATTGCTGAGAAAGGAAACTATTACACGGGTAACGGAAACGGCAACAATAGTGCAAGATTATTATACGCAGATCATTAGAGACATAACGGAACCAAAACCAATAAGGGAAAAGAAAGAGATTTGCTAGATCCTCTTGTATGGCTGTGATTCTCAATAAGGAGACTGGTGTTCATCGTCCGGAACTCGAACGTCGTCAATTTTGAGTACCATACGAACAACCTGAGTTGATACGTACAGAATGATTGAGCTCGGTAGATGTAATTACTCATTCATACACAGCGATGAAATAAAACAAAGCTCCACCTGCGTTGCTAGCGAGATCTGCTCTCTCTTCGAGACGAGCGTCTCAACGACTTTCTGTTCTTTCATGTCATTTGTACCACAGAAAAGTGCATCAATCCCTAGATACGCTTTACCAGTTTCGATTTGTTTCGCCTGAATTGTATATACCAGTAAATATAGGGAAGAAATTTTCGATACACAGCAGCGGCACTGCTCGACGAACCTTCAAATCGGTAATTGCGTCGATGGGGCCCAGTCCGCTGTTCTCGGCTAATGCCATTGGAATTGCTTCCAAGGCATCTGCGAACGCACGGAAAGCGTATTGCTCCACTCCTTCGATCTGAAAGCAAAATGAAAATATTAAAGTTCTAGTAGTAAACAAAAGTATTCTAGGGTGAATGAAGGTAAATTTTGCACCGATGGCAAAGAACAGATCCCAGGAGACTCTTTCACTCGTGATCTAAAACCTAACCAAAAACTCGAAAAAGTCTAATTATCAGAGAAACGACTTATTGGAGGTAGATCTAAACTTCAAGGTCCTTTGGAATGAAGTTTCCAAAACTACATACATAAGTTACCGAAAAAAGTACGTAAATGAGTGAAAAAATAAGTAAGAATCCGAGTACAGAAACACTGCTAAAAAATACGCAAAAAAAAAACTCGTGTAAAAACGAGGCTATATGACATTAATATTGGTACGTTTATAAAATCCATAGAAGATGGTAATAGAGTCTGGATGGTTTCATTCGTAGATGAGCGATGAGGTGTGATACGATGCGGAAGAGCTCACAACACTAATGCTACGTCGGATTAGGAGCTCATCTTTCATAGATGTCTGATCCAGTCGTTAGTATAATGACATAAATGAAGCAAACAAGTTGTTTGTAGGAATTGCGCGTGTTCAACGTTGAATAATGAACTATCGGTAGATTCTAACCTTATCAGCTTCTTTGGCAACTTCGATTGCACAAGCGGTTTCGGCAGAGCCACCTCCGTAAACGATGCGATCGTCGCGAACCAAGTTTCGAATAACGCAAAGCGCATCGTGCAGCGAACGCTTAGCTTCGTCAATAATCTGAAATAGGAGTCCTTCCACTTTGCTGCCAATGAGGCATAAACTATAAAGGAGAACTGGCCATTTTGTTCCCGCCTCTCACGAAAATGGTCACTGCTTTGCTGTTGGGACATTCTTCGATGGATAGCATACGATCGCGCGCGGTTCCGAAAGTGATCTCACGGACGAGACCGGCAGAACCAAGTTTAGACGGAGTCAGCTCCGAGAATCTTAATTGATACTCATGGAAATCCAAAAAAAGGAATTGTGAATTTAAGAAGAAGAATGAGAGATTGACAGCCTAACCTTGGCACAATGCGTCCGTTTGTCGCGATAGCGAGAAGCTCAATTTCTGGACCTCCTACCCATCGAACAGCAGGAAGTTCATGGTGGTGTAGAAGATGATTTGCTTCATCATCAAAGCCCCATTGACAGATAGCCAAAGTTGCGCCACTATCTTTAACCTAAAATAAGGGAAATATGTAGTCTGAAGAAAAGCTGAAGAAAGAAAAGATATGGAAAGGAAGCGACGGAAAGAGTGCAATAAAATTTAGGTACGTAAGTTCACTCAAAGTGCAAGCCCTATTTCCAGCGCCGCATTCAGGAAGATCCATAATAGAGAGGGATGGAAGTCACATGAGCCGTAAGCGCGTAATGAGCAGCTTAAATAGTTCGGAGAATAGACTTTGCAGCAAGTTTTGCACTTATAGCACGCCTTCAGTTCCGTTGCGTTGCAATGCAGTTTGAAAATCGTTGGCATTGATAATTTCCTGTCTACTCCATCAAAAAACGCTTCCGCTAGTTGCTCGTGAAGGTAAAATCAGACTTTTTTTTTGAGTATTCAGAAAAAAAAATCGGTCGACATTCAAGATGCAACAAATTGTGTTGGCTAAGGCTAAGACATTTGCGCTTGTCTACAGCGGGACGTAGCGGAAATATCATTCCAAAATTACGCATTATTGCTATCCCCCTTCATACTGATTAATACAGATATAGATAATACAGATATGTCGCTCAGCGACCATTGCTTGAAGCGAATTCTTGATTGAATCCGGTCCAATATGAATAAAGGCAAAAGTACGATTAAGAACATATCCTACTCAATAGAAGAATGTACGAAGAGGATGGAAAAATACCAGCACGTCAAAGAATGTGTGCCAATGTGATAGTAAACATAAGTGCAACAGAATTCATAATAGTTATCTGCAGCCTACAAAGAACAGTTCATTGACAATGTAATGTACTTTACATGTGCTTACAAAAATCTGCGAATAAATACAAAAAATTGCATATACATTACAGTAGGGAACAATAGGAAATTGTTCATGAAAGGAAGCAAACACATAAATCAAAAACGCATTTTTGCAAACTATCAGCTTATAAGAGTGTTCGTGCAAAGTTACTAAAGCGTCAAATAAAAACAATGATTCCGACAACATAAATTTCAAAAGGCACTAGAAAACCAGTAGGACTAAACAATTCCCCAGAATTTACTCATTCATTTCCTATTCTCACGGAACAATCCTCTAGCGGAAGAAAAAGGAACACGTTACTGCATCGGAAGAAATTGATCATAGCGCAGAATCCTTACCACTGATATGCTAGAGGTGATATTTGATGAAACAGTTTCCGCCATGTTTGTGTTTCCGCGTACGGATAAGATTTTTGAAGAAGTTGTGTTCGAAACACAATTTATGCAGCTAACACACTGACCACGAGAATGTCATCAAAATCACATGAAATCTAGTAACTTTCCAAACACGCGTTAATGCGACACCCCAGAATACGGCGCATCCGTCACCAGGACAACGCAGCAAACTACCGGCCCATACTACCAGGCTCTTTCAGAAGCAGGAAAAAAAACCGAACAACGACAAAAGTGCGCAAAGCGATTTCGCCTTGTCATAGTCATGCCTGGCGACCTTATAACAAAACAAGCAAGCATGCTACGTCACACGTGAAAAAAGTCATAGTTAGACAAGTATTCATTAACTGCATGAAATAAGCATGAATAACGGACGAAAACGAAGAAATGAATATGAGAAAGACAAAATACAGGAAAAAAAAACAACTTTGATGGCAAATGCAACAGCAAAAAAGGTTCTGTTCACAAAAAATATGACCAAAACATTAGATACCTGTTTTATCATGGTTTCGAACGTCTCCTTCTCATAGTCACGCAATGCCTTGAAGTCATCCGAGGATGTGATGTCGAGCTTATGCTTGGTTTTTGGCTTCGGGGGTTCGAATGGACAGGTGAGAATAGCAACCTAAAAGAGTTCATCACATTTACTGAGGCACACATTTATCATTATTAAATTTAGAGTTAATATTAATTCAGAGGAAAAATACTCATGAATGAGATATTTTTTATGTTCTGTTGCCTACTATAACAATCGAAGGGTCCTCAAGGATCTCTTAGGTTGAACAACTACAAGAACCTACGATATCTAATGCAGAGGTATTTTAACATGTCCATATGAAATATACAAAAAAAAGAAGAAACAAAACAAAAAAACTGAAGTGAAAGAACTCAAGTAAAATTGATTTTCCCGGGAAAAAATTCACCGGCGAAGCAAAAATTCGGACAACGCAGCGAACAAAAGCAGCTGCAATCAAAAAGCCGTCAAACAATTGCATAAAATTGTGTATGTGTGTGTGATTGCGAAATCCCGTAGTTTAATTGTGTTTAAATCAAAAACGTTGCGTTCTACCTCATGCCAACCAATAAATATCAAGTTTTCTTCGTATGTTCTTGGCTATTTCCAGGCAACGGTATTAAACAAAGAGCAAAAAGCCCGTCCCCATAGATCCCCACCTTCACATCCTTCAATTCCTTTGGCATTTGCGGATGCGACATCGTCTTATCGATCACGATTCCTTTCACCAGCACTGTGTCTTCCAGGTGTCCACCAACCTATAAAAAACTCAATCGATGCTACTTTCAGAGCACATTCATTTCACCAGATGGCTATCGATTTAGTTTTTTTTAACCTTTCCACCAAGCACACTGCACTTTTGTTCATTTCGTCTGTTCCACATGAAAGTTTTGCAGAAAATGCAAAAATTGAACGTAGGAAATTTCGGAAATAATCGAAAAAAATATATTTTGCTTTCTTGACGATGACGAACGTAAATTCTATTAATTCTTTCATTACGGAGTAAAGAAGCAAAACTCAGACATTAGCAGCTGGCATTAATTGCACTATCAAAACATCTGTGCTAAAGGTGTAGACAGTGGTAAAGCGCTATGCACAACACCACCTGTTAGATATTCCATTCTAATTCCCTAACCAGACGGACGGTGTTCGTTTGTCAATGCCTGCAGCATGGCAGCTCCGCTCTTATATATGCGCGTGCACTGATGAAACACGCTGGCAGCCTGTATGAAGCTGATTTGAATGCAGCGGTTTAGCCATATATTCATGTTTGAGGTTTCGTGACATTCTCTATGTACTTGTACGAGTTATACAAAACCTTTTTAAAGGCATCACCCCACGAATCTGAGGTGGTACGGATTTCAAGTGGGGTATTCGTATACGAGATGGTAGATTATGCAGAGAAGGGTGATTCTGTCCATTTCTTCCTAATTGCCGTAAAAAAACGGCCCGGAAGATACGGCTGCGAGCGTTCCGGCACGTTATTTTCTATAACGAGTTCGATTGGAGCGCGCCAGCCGTTTGCACACGCCGCATTTTCCGGGCTGTTTTTTTACACCAATCAGCAAGAAATGGGCGGAATCATCCACCTATCCATAATCTATGATTCCGTATACGAATACTCCACCTGAAATCCGTATCATCTCAGATTCGTGGAGTGATGCCTTTAAGAAGCGTACAAAGAGGGTTCCAAAGATACTCGAGCCTAGCCGATCTGAGCATGGGATCTACAAGAGCTTTTCAAGCATAACGCGATCATGTCTCGAGAAAACTACTTGTGTAGCTACTCCTACATAGAACCGTGATGAGTACTGGACAGCAGGAGCCCCTAACCCATTTCCCCCGCAATTTTTGCAATTTTTTTTTTGTTATCTTGTCGATCTATTAGGATGGAATAGGTTAGGGAGCAACATATCTTATTATTTTAAATTTCGTTCCAGAATGAAGATAATGGAGACTTCATTTCTACAAAATCTTCGGAAACGGAAACTATAGCGCAATTCTTCTTTCGAATATCTTTGTACCGAAGTGTAATCTTATACTTTCTGGATTTCTTTCTCTTATAGAACGTTACCGGAGCCACATGAGAGAAGTGAGACCCAACTGCTTGAGAAAACTTCATGCATTAGCGGAAAAAACCTATTGGTTGCATTTCCGACAAAATGTTAATATCACTTTAAGTCTCACATTTGTATTCCAAACCGTGGGGAAAATTGATGGAGCTCATATAATTAAGTCTTCATTCGCTTGACATTCATTTAATGCTCTTGTAAAGTACATATGTGCTTACGACGTGCTTTTTATTACGCACAATATGTAACTTAACCAATATGCAAAATGAAACTCTTTAGTTAGAAGGATGGGCCCCTTCGTAGTTGAGCTCACGAAACGAATGCAGGTGAAATGCATGCATTTGCAGCCTTGCAGGCTCCCGCTGTCAATCTCCCTTTCAAAAAATGTCAGTGTGAATATTTGTGCGTTGCCAGAACTTTACAAAAATTCGCATGACGTCATGACCGCTTAAGGACAGCGTATCAAAATTTTCGATGTTGGGATCTCTGCATGAACAGAACCTCCACAAATCCAGAAAAAGGCGCGTAGAGTAGCCGTGTGTGGTTTCGTCATCCCGACTATCTTCTTACGAAACAGGACCGAGACAACCCTGTCGTCGTCTAACGTCCAGAATCCAACTATTATAACTGAAATAAGTAGCAGGAGGTGCTCCAGCCAACCAATCGCGTTGCGGATTGTCCGTGTCCCTATCAACCGTAATAGGTTGCATCGTCGGGTAGTGGGAACCAAAAAGGTCCAATATAAACGCGTTTTTGGCTGGACTCGTGAGTGGGGACAAAGATAATTACTCTCACGATCGTGAGCTAAAACTACACCTCGACCACTACTTACTGGTGCAAAAGATAGATGGCAATATCGAAAATTTCGTGATAGGTTGCCTTTTATGTTTAATTTACGACATTGAAATTTGAACAACGTTCGTCTCGTGTCGCGCGTAAAAAGCAGAATGACCTTAGTTGGAAAAAGTCACAAAGTTCGCACTGCTCGTTAAGTAGGTGATATAAATGGGACAATTATGACATTTTTCTATCATTTTTTTTGCGAATTATTTGTGAAGAAGTAGCTAGCACCAGCTATCTGGTTGTAATTTTGCAACAAATTTAAGATGAAGATATTTTTTCTCGATCATTCAAACATCACCTTAGCGAATCACTCCTCCACGACAAATAATCGAGTTTGTTTTTGAATAGCAAGTACACCTTAGAGCTACAGATTACAGAAACATAAACACATTACGGCATCAAAGATTGTGACTATGATTCACATGACAGAAAATGCGTTTTTGAATAAATATAATTTACATAGCTGCTATAAGGGAATAAGTCACAAACAACACGTCGATTTAAAACGGGATTATGCATACATTTAGAGAGTCTGTATGTCACATTTTCTACAAATAATAGGCAGAAAACAACAAATTATGTGTAAATCTTCTGAAATAAAGATCACTTATGTGGTAAACCAGTTACATTTACCCCCTTCAACGCAAGAACTCATTAGAATATAGGGGCTGTGAACGACCAAACGTAAACATAACTTAGCAAAAATAGGATTTAAAAAAATGAAACTAAAGGATATGATAAGAATGACTATACGAAATCTTAACTGCAGCAAAGAAGAAGATCCATTCATAAAGGATAAGTGGATAAAGGATAAAGTGTCCGGCGTTAATCAATCCGCTTGGGATGCGCCCCCACGTTCACTTCAATTCAGAATCGCTTGAGGTTTACGAACGTGTAACTGGCCTACCTATGACTTGCGTTGACTTGCCTTGGCTACCCGATATGTCAAGTCAGTGCTTTTATCCTCCCAGACAAGTCTGGTACCAATTTATCGACCCCGGAGGGATGTAAGGCTTGTCGAGCACTAGGGCGGATTCGAACCTCCGATCGTGCAGGTAGCGGAACCTCTAACCGCTACACTACACCCGCCCTGATCCATTCATATGTCAGCAAAATCCGAATCCAAAGTGAAAATTGATAAACAAAGAGAATGAAAAACAATCACCCCGTGTTAAGTGGAGATATCTTTAAATCCTAGGAATAAGTTAGCAATGGAATTAGGTAGTTGCGAACCAGTGTAGGTGATTCTCAGTATCTTGAAATATCTTTGAGAAGAATTTGCTAATAAATAATTGTTTGCCGCAGAAAATCGTTAGTTGCGGGAGAGAAAAACCATACGGACGCATAGGAGATTATATGAAATGAAGCCTTCAGGCGTTTGAATGAAAGAAACTTTTTTCCTCCAATGACCTTTAGCAAACTCATTATTACTGCATATGAAATATTCCATATATGCTTCACTTTCATCAGCTTCAGAGAATTAGCTTCACATTAAAAAAAAAATCCATTCGATACAATTTCTCTTAAGAGACGGAAATATTTATGTGGAATAATTCTGCAGCAAAATTGCTTCACATATCAGTTTTCCTTCCAGGAAAAACATTGGCAATATTGGCAAACATATCGCAAAGCATGTCTCGGCATTCCGATCTTCTGATTTAGTCATTTGTTTCCACGAAAAGTGCACAGTTCATGGTGAAACATGAGAAAAAGCACCAAGTTTTGTTAAAAGTTCACCGAAACAAAATCCATAAATATACATTTAATGAGAAAAAAGCAGTTTCCATCAGTTATGATTAAAATTGAACACGATTCGAACAAAAACCAAAAAACATACCTTCCCTTCCACCTTGATCAACTCAAAATTTACATCTCGCGTGTCAAGGTCCGCCACCGACAGTACGGCATCAACAGCTATCTCAGCAAATTGTCGTATGCATTTGTTCACTCTGCAACTCATAACTTTGAATGGATGAACGAGCTCCGACTTTTAGAAAAAAAAAACAATAAAAATAAAAATGAGGTCTCTGAGGTTTGAAATAAGCCTAGTTTTAACTCACATTTTGCTCCCTAAAGACGTCTGTGCAGTTTCCACTAAGCGTTCTCTGTCAGCCACAGGGAATTTGTCGGCTATGCTGTCGAGAGTTTGTAGTGCCTGTGATCAATCACGCGTGTCACAAACGGAGAAAAAAATTGCCAAAACCCCTCAATGAACTCCGAGAAGAAACTCGTACGAGATTCTCTTCGATCAATGCTCGTTCTCGGGTACGGGTTACACTAATAGTAACTCAACCACAAAAGTGCATATTGTGCGAAGCAGCGGGATTTGTAACTACGATTTGAAACCACATAATCATATAATTCTATACCTTCTTGCATGCTAGATCGAAACCGTCGGCAATTTTTATTGGATGGATTCCACGGTCCAACAATCGTTCGGCTTCTTCGAGAAGAGCGCCAGCAAGAACTGGAATTAAGGGATGTTGCCTCAAATGGAGCAACCAGGATGAAAGATAACTACTAAAAATCGGCGAAAAAATATTTATGAGAAATAGGATTCAAGATTTAATTCTGGAAAGAGATAAGATGAAAGACAGAGCCCTAACAAATTTATTATTTATTGAGTCCACACAGATAGGATCAACATTTTGCAGAAATTATCGATAAAAATCACTACCGACATTCAAAATAAACATAACAACTGAACTTGTAATTAATTTTCGCACTCGCACCAGACATCTTATGGTCTTGAATTTCCCACGAAAAAAGAATACAAATACAAACCATCGATTATCCCGTTAATCTCGTGACCAGAATAAATTTTCAAAAATGAAGGATGGAATAAATAAGAGGTTCTTTGCTCTCTCAAAGCTCACCGAGCTAAAAAAGTGAGAAAAAAATGTTCAAATGACCAAACGTCCCGTGTAATAACTACAGTGTTTTCGATAACGATAGGAAATGTGAAATTATCGGAAAGTAATCTAACGATCACTTCAAGTGGACAAAGAAAAGCAAGCAAAAGAGCAGTCATCAGACAGTTTCTTTTTTTTTTCTCAAACTAAAGACGCCTCCATATTGTTAAATAAAACACGAGAAATCGTTTTCAACGGCGTATTATAAGGAAAAGAATGTTGTGTGGCTGAACGAAGAGATAGCAGTAATCGATAAGCGAACATGAGCTTGATTTATTTTTTGATCGAGCAAGCGCTACGCTCTCCAAACTCGACGTTGAAAAACATGGCAGCAGTAATCTCTGATACAAAACGCCGCGTGAACGCAGCTCGTTACAATACAATCTTCGCACGGGAATAAAAAACTCTCTTTTCACGATAAAGTGAAAGTAATCTTTTCAGAAAAACCTATTTCAATGACCTTCTTTCGAGAACTAACCTTAAGAACTAAAGCGGAAATAGCGAACAAACGCTTTTTCGAACGCACGAAAGGGAACGAAATGAAAGTCAGTCTGACTTTCTAGTCAATCTACTACATTACCGATGAAATTTCTCGTTATAAGCACTTCCGAAAAATCAAATCCATGTCTGCCGCGATGGCTAGCGGCTAATACAGTACTATTCTGCGTATTCTTTTTCTCCGTATCAGTTAAAGGCAGCGTATAACGAAACTGATGTAGTTCGGAAACTTGAGGGAAAATATAGAGCTTGTCGTGTAGATCAGGAGTATAAGCGTGGTCAAGCTCAATTCCCCCTAATCGTCCTGAAAAATGACATTTGTTCCTATGAGGTACGTTGGAACGCTCCACACTTGCGCACGCGTCGCGTCCACGAGCGAGCGGTCAAAGATCAATGAGGTCTCCTCACCAGTCTATCCAAGTAAAGCCGATGTATAGGGGGTGAGGGTATCGGAGCGTGTATGTACAATGAGTTGTGTTCTAACAACGTAATTGAGGTGTGTTCTAACAACGTACCTTGTGGGAACAAATGCCTTTCCCATGCCATTTTTTTTAGGACAATTACGACGAATTGAGTGGATACATGCCTATACTCGTAAACAACACCCCAAGCTCTATATTTTCCTACAGGTTTCTCAACTACGTCAATTTCGCGATAACGATCAATGATGCTATTAATCGCAATTAAACGGGGGCGACTAACAATAATAAACTAGTTTAATCAAATTGAAAAGGCAAGATAGTTATGATGTGGTCATGTACTTCCTCATCGCCCCTAATGGAATCCCGAGCGCTGAGGGCAAAGCGAATTGAAGTATAATGTAAACATAATGTTCAACTATGTTATACCCTAATAATTCACATATTTCTTAAGCGATACTGTAATGATTCATATATTACTTATAGGGATTATTAATAATTGATACTTATGGGATATGAGCAAAACTGAACAAGTTTAGATAAATGCTTGATAATTAGTTAAGCTCAACACCGTTTTTCTCTCCAATCGTCGAATTCACAGGAAAAATCAAAAATCTAAATTCTCTCATTTCTGGCAGGACATATTATGGCTCTGAGGAAAGCCAAAAAGAGCACAAAACAAGAGAAAAGAAAAGAGGAATGAGAAATGAGAATCATGGATACTGAATCTTGAACTGTCTAGAAATAAGAAGAGGAGGAGACGAATGTGTGCCAAGTTTGTGCAGGAAATTAAACTTAGAAGACGAATTATAATGGGAATTCAAACGTGAATAAAACACAAACAATGAAGAATAACGGCTTTGCCCAACTTCTCCTCTATCGTTGCACGAATCGATGACCGAGAAAACTTACGAAATCCTCAAGAAGAAAACCAAATTGCTAAATTGGCAAGGAATTTTCAATGCATAGAATATTCTAAGCGATGTGTTGTTATATGTATAAGTGCTAAGATGTTTTATGAACATTCAGAAATACGATACGCCATATGCAAACATTTCGTTCAGAACATTCCCCATATATTCTATTTTTGCAGCAAATTTCTTGTGCATGTAATGATGTTGCAACATTTAATGTTCGTGGAAAATACCACATTTCAGTACACAGTATTTTTCCTTCAAACTGAATCCTAAATTGAATTAGGATTCGAAAAGGTTTAAATTGTAGTCGGTTTGAGGAATTGATTGACGAGAATAAAGTGCACTTTCTACTTTAGCAGGTTAAAAATGCATCAAACTTAATCATACGACATGAAAGGATGTTTTCGTGGTGAAGAGGGGTTTTCTGGAGGAAAAATTCATCCCTACGGTGTTTACGGAAACAAACGGGGATGAATTTTCGCAGTAAAAGCCTAAAAGGTGAGAGAGGTGAAGGTTTACACTCTTTCTTTAATGACATGGTACCCACCGTATTTATTTACAGTGCGTAGATTTAGTGACCAAACATTATGTTCTGCCTAATGCTCTGCAGCTCGTAAAGCTCGTAAAAAGTATCGATATTGCGTTTCTGCAAATGACGTTCAATATTTCATATCCATACCAATACGTGATTAATTTCATCCTAGTTTCGTGCTAATGCTACCGAACACAAAAAAAAAACGTGTGGTGAACGTTAAGCTATCACGCCCTTTAGACCTTTGGACGAATCCAGCGTGTGGAATGAGAAAGTGCTTCTAAATGATTCAGCGTCAGTAGTGATCGCACGCAGAATTTCTTCGGAAGAGGTCCAAAATTTCAGGTAAAAAAAAACTATTTCAACGGATACCAAGAGCCGACCAAGAGGTGGTTGATGTTTCCCGTAGGTGCCATTCGGCGCAAGATACTAGCAGTTCCAGCTGTCGAAGCGTGAAAATAGCGCCACCGCAACAACAGGACGCCTTGAAAACACGTGGAGCACGCGGGAATTTCTATCACAAAATCACGTTCGCAGTGATTTTGTGATAGAAACTGCACTTCGAGGACAATGATGAGGGAGCGGCTTGAAAGTGATACGAATCCCCCGCGAACATCTCACATGTTGACATTACAGAGGAGTGGTGACACATTAAATGAAGACGTGACAAGCTTATCCCCACGATTAACGCAGTATCAAATCCGCCGACTCCGAGTGATTGGGAATGAATTAACTCTCAGCTTAGACCCCATACGTCTAACAATTTACACTAATGGCAAATTTCTACGGAACATAAATAACGAAATCAATAAACGGTGGCAAATTTCTTAGTGGATGCATGCAAGTATGTTCCATCGTCGGTCCAATCTTGGATGAAAATAGAAATTATTCCAAAATAGAATTTAGATAGCAAACAGAGATGAGAAGACGTTAATATGAGAGCGATTAAAATCTGGCAAACCTGGCAAAAAAAAACCTCTAAAACTCGTTTCTCTACTTCTTTTTATGGTTTATGGCAGTGCAACTACTATTAACCATAAAGAAAAACATCACGTTGAGTATGCGCTAACTAGTTACTCTATTCTCTTCCAGTGAAAACACATTTCTCTTTTTCATTTCTGCAATCGATTACAACGAAGAATAATCATATTTAAGGCCGGGTTAAACTTCTCATCATTACTGAATTGCTATTCGGGAGACATTCTTTTGCAAGAGGTACAGAACTAAGAAAAATTTTGCGTCTCATGGGGTGAAAAATGTGAATGTGAAGATCTGGCGAAAAGTAATTGAAGATAAAAAAGAATAGTAAAGAAGAGTTAAACAATTAAAAAAAACCCGAACTAACTCGAGCCATAGCACTTCAACGCCATATCGAATTCAATAAACTACAACAGAGCAATGGAATATTTAAATAAACCGAGAACGCGTAAAACGCCGTAAAAAACGGTCCGAAAGATAGCGTTCTGGCGTCTTTCGAGCGTTCCGGGGCGCTATTTTCTACAACCAGTTCGAATGGAGCGCGCCAGGCGTGAGCACACGCCACATCTTCCGGCCTGTTTTTTTACAGCAAATAGGAAGAAATGGACCGAATCACCCCCTCTCCATAACCTACGACCCCGTGGAGGAACTCTCCACCTCAAATCCGCACCATCCCAGATTCGTGGACGAAAGTAAGGAAGTATGGACGTAGAGATGAGGTTAAGATATTAGAGATATAGGAAACTCGCATACGAAACCACGGGGTGTCCGGCGCACAAGACGCGCCCGTTGGAAGTGATATGGGCGGGGGAGCCAGGTTGAGATGTATGCATAAGTAGAAGAACCCACGTGCGCTACTGCTTGGGAATCCCACTTGTCGCTCTCGACCGTACCGCGTCGGACCTGCGACCCCTAAGGTTGTAATTTTTTTCTTTTTTCTTGTTGTAGGTTTTAATATATATAAAATAAGGTATGGCGCGTAGGTTTTTTTAACGTGGATAATACATTATCTGAAAGAGCGGTTTGTTTAGAATGTGAAAAAATGCTCTTCCCTACTACCTCTTCAATCATTTGTGCTCTCACATAAGTCATCGCAGTTATGTGTTACTCATTCATCCGTTAATTAAATTGCATAGCTCTCAATCCACTTACTCTAAGAGTTTGCGCATAATTTTATTCATGAATAGCCCGTTTGTTCATTGCTCTCTCTCCCCCGGGCACCTAAGTTATTAAACAAAGATTAAGAGCAATTTAAACCCATTTGGAAAGATTAAGAGATTAAATCTAATGAAACATTAGACACAATCTTTGTGTTCTTAAGTTCAGCATGACAAAGAGTTGTTATAGTCCTTTATTATTGGCTAACGTTTCCGCAGGTTCGCCTTCTTCAGAGCCTCAGGATCGGGGGACACCTTATCACGGGGATCTGGCTGCAGCATGAAAATCCTCCGATTCGAAGGCTCTGAAGAAGTCGAACCCGTACAAGCCTTTGCCAATAAGTTCCAATTCATTGAAGGTCGTACATAGGGATTAGATACAATATTACGAAAACAGGATCAAGAATAACAATATCAAGGAAACAAATGAAAGAGCATAGTAATCGCTGGGAAACATTTTTTCATGCATGAACATAACAGAAAGGGAAGCCTATTGCTGCAATTCCCTCGTGTCCACGCAGTCGTTCGCGCATCAGAGAGTAATTCTCGTTGATCCCGAAAAAAAAAAACGGCGGAAGATAAAGTTTGCTGCTACTAATGCAGCGACGGACGGATATGGTGGCTATGCTTTCGCAAAAAAAGTGCATCGCTATGCGTTGTGCTGCCATTTCCATTACCCTTCGCTAAATGGCACCATGTAGGGTCCAATTTCGTCCAATAAGACGAGGAAAATGTGTCGTTAAAAATATTTAACGGCTCATACAGCTACACTTTACCATAAAATATATGAACAAAGCGTAGTTTTAGCATTTCTACCATTATATTCATCTTATAAGCAATTCGATATGGAAATATAAGAAAAAGTAGATGGACCCTGGTGGCCTTGGTGGTAGTACGGGTCTTACGGAAAAAGAAAAAAAAAAGAATAAATCCATCCAAGATGAATATGATCCTGAAGAGAGGAACATCTCAGCCAAACTTGCAAAAACACCATGTAAAAGCAGGCATTTAATTTCACTACTTAGAGAGAAAACATTAAATATCTGGAAAAAAGACCCGCATTTTCTCCTCTTTCCCTCACAAATATTTTACTCCTCACAGAATCAATAGAGAGTGTCACATGGCTGAAGTGCACAAGTCCACAAGCAATTTAATCTCGTGCTCGTTAGAATCGTCCCATTTCCACGTGAGTTTTATTTTAAAAAAAATAGTTTTACAAACAGATGAGTGCAAGGTAGACTGTGGGAACAGGTACGTGAGAAATAAATACCACGTTTAGGAATTGCTGCCAGATATGTACGTTAGCGTAGTTCATATCCAAAAAAAGAGAAAGTAAGGCACTTATCAATGCGGATTAGATTAGGAGATTTAGCGCGAGCTGTCGAATTTTCTTAATACTTCATTTTACTTAACACTAACATTCTTTATTCAATCAATACTTAATTTAGTGAGCTGTTGAAATTTTCAGAACGAAGCTCTCTTCCTATGAGATAGTGCTGCTTATACGTTGTGAATGAGAAATGAAAGGTTCAAACAACTCACATATATCTTTGTAAGTGTTGAGAAATTAAAAGGTGGCAGAATTGTTTCCTAATTATCTAAACGATGAGAAAACCATCATCATAAACCCAGTGTGATAGAATTTAAATAGTAAACTACGATGAAAAGACGTTAATATGAAAGCGATCAAAATCAAACGTGGCAAAAAAGACTCTAAAGCTCGTTTCTCTCCTGTTTTTCATGGTTATGGCAACGGAACTACTATTAATCACAAAGAAGGATAGATGATAGAAGGAAAGCATTGGATTATTCGAAATTTTATTTCAAAAAAGCCTATACCGTCCCTCCAGTGGTTGCAGCCTAGACGAAAAAAAAAAGGCAAAAACACCACTACAGCTCAAAAAGATGTCACAATACACCACCGTTCTCTGGTTTCGTATAGCCTTTGACTGCTGCATTACAGTATGTTTTCCATAGAAAAACTAGTAATATAAAGGTTGCCTCGGGACACGTATAATCGTACACATACATTTATAGTATTTTAAAATAAATATCACGAGTTACACGCGTACATTTGGACAGATCATACAAGCAACTAACACTACAAGCCATTGAAAATGGTTTGATAGAAATGATTTTCGAAATTTTATAGATAGATGGATGCGTAGGGTATGAGGCCCACCATTTATTATTTCTTACTATTATCTACATCTTATTTATTTTATTATTTTCATTTGAAAAAAAGAAAAGAAATGAATAGCCAGGAAAATGAAATAAATGAAACAGATCCAAAATGATTAATGACTTCCTTGTTGTCCCAAAAACGAAGAAAAATAAAAAAAAAGACGTAAAAATGAACAGTTATGTATGAATAAAGACGTCTTCTAGACTTCCAGCCAAGCAAATTCAAATTTAGAAACTTAAATAATTAAAACAAGTACCAATGATACAAGGAGTTAAAATAGAAAATACCAGCGAAATCGAATGAACGGGAAATTTTTGCGGCTACCCGACGACGGTTTGAACGAGAATAACGACAGCTCTGTGTATGACGTGATACAGTGCGTTATTTTTCGACCATCAATCAGTGTAACATCACTGCTGGGACGTATCCGCACACAACGCACGATGCTACGTAAAAAGCGACGCAAAAATGCAAACATTGCCATGGAATCGATAGCGGCGGGCAGCCGGATAACCACAAGATGTCTCACCTGCACGCTCACTACGCCACAACTCCACGATAATTCTGGATCTTCAGGTGAGAAACATAAACCGCTCGCATACACACACACACACACATGTATGTATAAATACATGTCAATCATGGGCCGACAGACGAATTACGAATCCTAGTAAGCAATTGCGTATGCATAATGCTCTCTCGTCTAAATAAAAAGCACCGATTCATGCATCAGAGCCGCCAACAAAATGCAATATTGCATGCAAATTTTGGCGGCAAACAACATTTATCTCTGGAACAATCCGTGAGCATCGTCGTTCGGAGGCTGGAGATTAGTTCTTCATACAAACATGGCATTATTTGGGTTCCTCCCGATAAATCATTCACGTGAGGAGGGGAAAAGTTGATTTTTGTTTCTTTTTTCGGGATGAAGAGCTTCCGAGAAAAGAAACGGTTCAGTAGCAAGGAATAAACTTAAACCTCCCTCACCTAAACACGTGAGCATCATCAATGTTCATGTGTTCAAAGCGTAGCGTATCACGAAATTGACGTAGTACTGAAACCCCAGGGAAACTGTGTATTTCGGGTTGTAGATTGCGGAACCCAGCGTGACTTCGCTCAACTTCCACTAATCGTCCTAAAAAGAGTGGGAACTTCGTTTGTTCCTACGAGGGACACGTCCCTTGACACACATTCCGGTCCCCTCGGGATCCTATTCATTGGTTTTACTTGAATAGAATATGAGGATGCATAAACGATCTTCGACTGCTCGCAGATGGAAGCGGTGCGTGCACAAGAGTGGTACGTTCCAATTTGTCTCGTTGGAAGGAATTCCCTCTTCCACGCCGTTTTTCACGACGATTAGGGCGCGGTTTAGCGGGGCTAGTCTGGATTCCGTAATCCACAACCTGAACTCTACGAGTTCCCTGAGGTTTCCGTACTACGTCAATTTTGTGATACGCTGTCTTTAATAGAGGGACGGAGATGAAAGGAAAAAAGTCACTTTCAAATGATATGCGTACAAATATAAGGAAGCAATATAACGATTAATTACGTCGTAAATTTCCACAGCAAGTGCTAGTATATTAACATCTAGGAAATCACTTTTTTTTCTGGAAATGTGTTTCGATTTCTCGTAGAAAATCTTGCCATAACAGTTTATTATGGCGCTTGTAACAAATTTCATTTGTCTTACAATTAAGAGTGGTCTCGAAAATAAAAAGGTTCTACCCCCCCCCCCCCCCCTGATTATACGCTTCGTAGAAATTCCGTGAGTCTAAATCAAATCCTTTCTATCTGTAGAAGGATAAGAAGCCAGAACGCTTCTCCTCACAAATACGAGGTGCAATAGAACTACGAACGCCGTAAACATCAGAACTACAAATCCCCTAGGAACAACTTGTTAGTGCAGAACTTTCATTAAGGCAAGTTTTTCTCGGAACAACAGAACAAGCAGCTTGAGAAAAACAAGACATCCAATTAATTTGAAAAACTCGTTTAATTTTGCAACTAAAATTACTAGAAGAATGCTCTTTTCTCATGTTTTCTTACAAAGTCAACCCTATGCAGTTGATAAACAGTGATAGTACAAGATATTAGCAGCTAACAGCATTGCAGGCAAGTGATGATTGTTTATTAATAACTCCTTATCTGCTTCCCACACATAAAACATCAATTCATTTACTCGTCTCCGTTGAGTGCACTTTGGAACTGATAAAGGAACAGTAAACTTTCAACTTCTGACTTTAGAAGCCAGATGATCTACGTTTCCTTGAAGGCAAACAAATCACAGATATGTGGAGAAAAAAAGAAAATTCCCACAATAACATTTTCAGCTTACCAATGTAAAATGTTACCGTAAACTTGCAGAGATGTTTTGAACTGAAAACATGGTAACATTTCACAAAATGTGAGACATTACAGGTGACTTGGTCTTGAACTTGTGAATTCGGGCATTGTTTGGCAACTCTTCATCACGGAGAATAGAACGTTCAATGATAACTTATGGTAATAATACAATAGTATGAAGGTGAATATGTGGCCGGTTTCAGTCACGCGATTTGTAGCAACAAAAGCGTTCCCGAAAAGAACACAGCACAGCACAGCGAGTGCTAAGGTGATAAGCGTGGAATGTCTAATTTTAATCAGTCTGCTTAAGATGCGCCAACGTGTTCGACTTCTATTCAGAATCGTTGGAATCGGCTTGCGAACGTGTGTGCAGGGTATACGATGAATTACGGGGACATGTCGATGAATCAAGTCATTGTTTCTATCCTCCAAATGTGTCTGATACAAATTTATCGACACTGGAAGGATGAAAGGCTTGGCTGGCCAAAGCGAGGTTTGAACCTTCCGCCGTGCAGTCACAGCCGAACCTTTTACCAACTGCGCTACCGTTACCTCCACAAAGAAACTTTCTAGTTATCAATGTGAAATGACGTTTTCAACTGAAAACGTGGTAATATTTCTCAAAAGTGAAACATTACAAGTGGCCGCGGGGACCGAAGCTGTATAGGTATCAATTTTTCAAGAAACTCCGTTTCCCTTTACTATATTGCCTCTTTGATACACAACATTTCCCCGGGAACCTCCGAATATGTTAAATTTTTTAATTTAAATTTTAACTTCCTACCACATTAATTTAATTTACTTTATAATTCACCATGATATTTTCCTTCTACCATTCATATTCGATTGGAAAGTCGTCTTTTCAACTATACTTCGAGGTACTGAATGCTCAGGCCTCTCATAATTCAAGACCAGATTAAAAAGAACCTTTAAAAAAAGAAAAAAATCAAGAATAATGCTGTAACAAGTTACGAAAAGAACATCCTACAGAAAGAAACCCCAAAGACTAAGAATGCTAGCGGCAAGTAGGCGCAAAAACAACAAAGATGCCTGCACCACCTTTAGAAGTACATCTTTTGAAGGCTTTGTGCTAGAAAATCAAAACTAAAGAGCACTTAAAATATTTCTAAGCAAACCCGCAACAGATCAGGACAATCCCTTCAATTGCGGACTCGTAAGCTCTTTCATCAAAAAAACTAAAAACTTCACTTGTACAAACAATACCGATTCAAAGCCTAATTAAAAATTAACTCTAGAACAAGTTGAAGAGTGACCGGCAGGAGAAGTGCAAATCCTTACGAACAACAGAAACTAATACAGTGCGTTCATAAGATCACAAAAGAAAACAAAATTTTCCCACTAATCCTATTAGTTTTTTCTGACATAATCAGCAACAAAACTACTTAAAACCATTTTAATTTTAGCTTGGAGAATCTACTATCACAGGATCGAAGTAAATATGATTAGTGAGTAGTATAACTCGAAACCACATCTGGTTCAGTCATTTACCACAGCAATTTTGTTGAAAACAACTCCATTTCTATGAATGAAGTTAATTCGTAGAAATAGAAGTTTTTTGCTATGAAATACCCTATAAGACTACAAAACATTACAGGAATTAACGCTCCTTTAGGAACGAACAACAAATGTTTCATCGGCAACTAAGTGCAGCGTTTAGATTGAAAATAGAATAGATTCAAATAGAAAACTTCAATAAATAGAAGCTCGAACCTGGTCCACATGAAAAGGATATCAAAATACAATCCGCATGCACACAAATCCAAGTAAGCTCTACATTTCTTTGCTCGGATTGAAGTATGGCTACATGAGCAGGCTGCACTAATGGAATCATGAACGATCGCAGCAGCAACGGTACATATATCAAGAAAAAAAAAAGACCTCGATAGACAAGCAATCCTATCTCGTTAGACAACACAGCGGAAACGATGCAAATCGCTGACGATCATGGACTATCATCATCATCAGCTATGAAGCGGATGCTAATGCGAGATGAGGAGACAACACACCGAGTTACCCTTCTCTCCACAGCCCCACAATCGATACAAAGGGGCGCCCGGAGCAGAAATGCATGCCTGCACCAGACACGAACGATCAAAACACCACACTAACCGAGTAGTGGGAGGAAAAAAAGTGGAATGTTTACGTGGTAGAGATGGAACAAAGATCTCGAAATACTCTACAAGTCAGCGCATCGTTCACATGATGGCCTGAATGATCATCGCAAATACAAGTGACGAGGAAAAAAATATGAAGGAAAACAAAAAGTTGCAGCGATGGTGATCAGCGCAAGAGATAGACAGCGTAGTTCAGGAGGCGAAAATTTATGGATCAAGTGCAAACTTGCACTAGAAACAAGCGTGCCCGTTAGAATAGATTAGAGCACCAGCATAATTAATATGCTTCCATATCGGAATGAAAGGAGGACTGATTCGTTACGAAGATATGGTAATGATCCTAGCCTTCCTAGCATATATCAAGAATAGCAACCTCATAAAGCACATCTGGAGGAAAAACACCGCAAGCATTCTGTGAGATTTCTAAAATTTCCATCCTCAGCGTCCTAGCAACATGGATAACAGAACCAAATTAAATTTATTTGATTGATTTAACCCTATTCAACCAATACTCAATTTTGTTCCCCTTATGAAGAACAAAATCCTGAGCTCTTTTTTTTTTTCAAAAGAATGATGACCTCACTGGGATCCATTGCAACGGTTTTTTTTTGGGGAGGGGAAAGAAACTCCTATGTGAAGCAAAAGTTTGAACGGTTTTCATCCACCATCATGCTATCTTTAAAAAATCAAAACCACGAAAAATCCCGCTAAAAAACTAAATAGAAAATAAAATTATCTAAAAAATTATTACAATATATATATATCGTAAAACATAACTGAAATAAGATCCTGAATAACGTAGCCAACGATAATTATCGGAAAAGTCTTCCGGCAACATCATAACGCTAATCTATGGAGAAAATAACCAAAATGATCATACGCAAATAAAAACTACGAGAGAACAGCTTCCTGACTTTTGCACTTTGTAGCCACCGCTATATTTTGTATCCACGTAGTCGACTGTCGTTTGCAAGTTCACGCAATTTATTTCTACTCCACTACGTCAGCAGCTGATTTCGCGGCAATCGAGAAATAAATCCAAAATTTCATCTACTTTATCTAAGTGCTCTATTAAATTAAACTAGATCCAAATAAGTATCGAGTGGAAACGCATAGACACAGACAGAAAACGGCGTGCGTATCTGCGCCGCAAGTCTAAGCAGATCTTATCAGCGACGAAAGCGGTGATAATCGGGCTATCCGCTAGATCCAACCGCTGTTCCACTAATTACTGTGACAACCAATGACACCTTTCGCTAGATGAAATCAGGGTGTATTCTAGAGGTGCCAAGAAAAAGTATAATCGAGAACAATCAAAGTAAAAATGTTGGCGAGTTTTTAGATGAGCAAAAAGGACCTTAAAAAACCAGGAACTTTACTTAAAACTTTACTTCAAAAAAAAACTTTAACATCCCTATAATATCCCTATAAATATTCTAGAGCCTTCAGATTTTAAAATCTTACTGGGAGAAGCGATTACTACTGAATTAAGGTTCTCCGTCAAATCACTCTCAATTATAAAATAATTGAGTCTTTAGAGCGCCACTACGTATAACCAGTCATCGACTGCCGACGGCAACGGAGACAGTGATGACGATTTCACTTTCAGTAGTATTGACTATGGAGAGAAACCGAAGATCGCTATCGATCTCGTCCCAGCCACTATCAATGGCTATCGAAAACAAATCCGTCGTCGTCTGGTCGAAACAACACTTCATAGTTGTCGCAGAGTATAATTGCAACATTAAACACACGTTTAATAAAGGGTGAACGAGTAAGAATTATAAGTCAATCATAGTCATCTCAACATCCACGAATACGTAGATGCCTTCAGAACATAATCTATTGTTTACTGATACGATTTTCACCAAGCAAAGACACTAAAAACTTAGCTAAAAGTGATAGACGGGTGGAGGTGAACCAAAAACGGCTTTTTCTGTCAAATGCTGCTTTTTCCAATTAATAAGTTACATATCAGCCGAATGTGTTTTAATCAGATGTCTGAAGCATTGCTTAAATTTCAATAACTTAACGAACTCACAATAGTGTTCAGAGAACCTATTGACTTAATGTCGAACTTTCACAAATGATTTGTTTTTATACGGCACATTAGGCGAAGAGAATCAAAGCAACAAGCGGTAAATTTGCGACGACCGTTGGCTTAAGAGGTTCTCTGATAGTGAAAAGCTGCATTTACGTCGAACAATGACGTAAAAGCAAACAAGTGTGACAACGAAAACTTGACGACGAACAGCAGAGAGAACGACGGGATTGTGCAAGGGATATAAAGTGCAGTCTTTAAACGAGGTGCTCTCGAACATTATACGGGAGTAGCTAGTTTCATTCGAACATGAAACGAAGATCTCGTCGCAAGTATGAAAATCGCTGCTACTCGTCAGAGTTGAGAAGTACTGCGAAGAGTGATAAGATCTTCTCAATTTCACAAAGTTGCCAGAAATAATGAAGAAAACAAATAAGAAATCCAAAGAGCTGGAAAAAAATGAAAATTCCGAAGTAAACGCAGACACTTGACACAGTAGAATGAATATATTGGTATGTAAGAACAGCGCAACAGCTACACAACTGTAAAATCTGTCATTTTGAAGAATTTTGAACAGAAACTAAAAAGTAAGGTGAGCACAACACTTACTCCGGGTGTGACAGCAGATAGGTTCAAAAAGCAAAGAAATGGTAAATTTAAGTCGGTAGGGTAAAAGGAAATAAAAACTGAAATAATTAAAGGGAACCTCATAAAAGGTAATGATTCCTCTTTCTTCGAAACTCTCACTGTCAGTTGTCACGAACACGTCTAAGGACAGTGTTTTCGTTTGCACATGTGAACATTTGAGCAGATAGCAAACAAAAAAGTACATCTCATTCAGCATTCATCGCCGCGCTAAAGCAACACACCCAAAAAAAGGCCAAAATGGGAGAGCACGATCATGCGAAGGAAGCACGAAGGAAGTAGCAACAGAGAGCAGAACTCTTCTAAGGAAATAAATCAATTCAACAAATCAATCAAGTTCGAAACTCATAAGTTCCTGTGAGGATGATGGAAAGTATAGCAGATCTAAAAAGTTCAATATTCTTCGCTTAAACGCGGAACTACTCCATTTTTCTCCTAGCCGAACGCTGCTATCGTCAGCGACAACAAATCTTTGAGTGGTCATTGATTGATCGGCTTCGCCGTAACAACGATTCGTCAATAATCACTCCGTAAAAATCGCTAATGTCAACGCGTTTTGGAAATTAATAACTGAAAATTCAGAAATTACGAGTTATGTCCCTTATCTCGGCAGAACAAATGGAACCCAAAATCAAAATCTTTCCTTTTGGTGAGGAATCACTAACTGCAATATCACTTATCACTAATCTAAAGTAAATAATGACGTTCAATGAAACGGTGACGTATCACAGAAACGTCCGACGAACACTGCTAATCAGACAAAGAGTGTAGACATCAACACTTCCAGAAAAAAAAAACTACTTTACTGCATTACTAATGAACTTCCACAGTTTCCAAGGTGTCACGTATTGCAGGTTCAGAAAAAAATGTTCAGACACCACTGTTCAGAGCTACCGCAAGGCCATGCATGTTGCACCTGCATGTTATCGTTGACTAGCGAGCTGGGTGAGGGCGAATCAGGTTGGTGGAGATAAGACAGACTGGCTATCTCAACTCCTTGGACCTGGCTGAAGAAAATGCGCTGTTCTTGCCCAATACCGGTCGTACGGAACAACATAACTACCGGCACGATTGACGACAGCAATTAACCCACAAGAGTGAAACATTTACGGGGAAAGAAGATGGGGTTGAGAGGTTCAATCATCTCACACAACAGTTATAAATTTTCTTAATGGTGAACTGAAAAAAAGCACCATTCAATTAAAAGTTAAAACAAATTGACTAAAATGGTTATCTCTAATGCGCCCCATCATTTCCCAATTTGAAAAGCCTGAAATACTCTGTGTGGCAGGAAAAACGCTTGAAAACGTTTGTCTGCTACCTTTTCATTGCTCTAGTGACATTGAAACGGAGCAAAGGAAAAGCACAAACAATTCTGCTTGTTTACTTGCTCACATGACCGAAGTCTAAACAAAACCACTGTTATTAAGGGTAGGATTAGAAGTACAAGATGTATACGTATATGTATCAATTACAAGATGTTGAGTGCAAAGGTCTAAGAACCTTGCATTTATGTTCACCATCAGCAAATTAGCAGCTATTTCTGAGACGGAGCAAAGGGATCGTAAGGAAAAAAAATGCCTCCTGCTACGCATAAAAAGAACAAACTTTTCTAAGAATATTTACGATCCCTGCAGTAGATCATCCATAGTTAAGATGAAAAAAAAAAACAGTTCGATTAACATACCCTTCTATAACTCCACTCTGACCAAGAATGCAATTTCTAACGTGGTATCGGTTTATTAGGCAGAAACTTAACAACCGTATAGAATTCGCAATAGATTTCGGATCGCAATTATGTTGTTCTACACCGAGATCACAGATAAAGCCGTTTTGATTTAATCGCAAATAGACAACTTCACACTTTCAATCACAGGACCAATCAGAATTTTTTTGTTTCTTGTTCGCAACATCACTTTCGTGATCATTCTTCAAAATAGAACTTATCTGATCGAACTTGCCATTGAAAGCGAACGTGGCCGCTATTATTATGAAAAGTACCGAACAGAGTTCGCCTGTGAAGTAATTCCCATCGCCTTTAGTATACTTTCAGCCAAGCCCAGCAAACGACGACAATATCTTCAGTTGACGAATGAAAAAAAAAATAACCCAGTTCTCTGGAGCTCGTAAACTAAAGCACTGCTGACGAGTTTGGCAACGAAAAGTGATAAGCAACTTTAGCATTCGATGAACCACCACTTAGAAAAAGCAAATAATAACTAGCAAACTCCTTTAGTAGTTCCGATTTACTCGGTCTACGGCTTAATAACAGTCCATTTTTGTTTCCAATAATTCTCTCGATTTCTGGCAAAGGAAAGTAGGCTTAGAGTCAGGACCTAGAGAAACTGAGTTATTTTGTACTTTTTTCACTGCCAACGTGTTTATAGGCATGAGCACGATTTCTGGAAGAAAGAAAACATCAAGCTTAGTACGTCTTGAGCTAGGACTGATTCTGCAAAGATTCTGCATGTCGGTAGAAAGAAATCGTAAACTATTGCTTTTGCTGAGCGAAGTAACCTCCAACATCTCCAAATGTTTCGACCAAATTTTAAGATTTTTCATAAGGGCAAAACGCATTAAATGTAACCCATAAGACACCTATATTTCAAATATATGTATAAAAATTACTCTTATCGGAGGCAAGAATAAGAAGAAAGAAGTACAACAATACTTTCGAGACATTACAAAGTCTTCAGACACTAGCAGGTTGAAGATTTTCAAATTCCACATCCAAGGCAAAATTTCCACTACATCCGAAAAACTGCGCCGCATCCCATACTAGGACAAATAACAAAAAATTGTGGTTTTATTGTTACTTTGGTTACAATTACGTCGGGTGAAAAAAACTAGAAGTTCGAAAAATTTCAGGATTTCTGTTCGATAACAAAAGGAATGTTTTGTTCTGAGTACTAGTACTGAGTCAATGTCTCTTCGAAAAATGTCCTTAGATTAGTATCCTCTGCTACACTTGGAAATAACTTCTAGGCTGAGTTTCGGCAGTTTTTCTTTAAAAAAAAAACAAGTGAACTTTCCAAAATTTCGATCGATTTAGTACAAATTTAAAACTGAAAACATATTGAAATTCATAGCAGCTACTTTTGACTACTTAGAATTCATTGGATGAATCAGTCAATATCCGCGCTGTGAATCTCCCCATCAATGGATTATCATATCATATCAGAATCACTTCACTAAGAACAATAAACAGCAACGTTGAACAGGTTCCACGCCTACGTAACAGTATTTTTCTTCTTGACAGTTCTAATACTGATATGTTTTGTGATCCCTCCAAAAATTAACGATGTCACAGATGTGACGTGATGATGCAAGACTGTTCCTCTCGCTTCGGACAAACTCACAGAGTGTTTCACATGCCGTCACGTACTGGCATCAGCAGAGAAGGCGATATCACGCCACAAATGAGAAATAGGGGTTAGGAAACTTGAAAAGGTTTGTGGAGAAATTCAAATCTAGAACACTACCTCTTAAAGTGTGACCACTGCGACGTTTAAGGAATGTATGACAAAATAAAAGATATCACTGCTGGATTCGTACAAACCGAAAAGAGTAGTGCTCAATCTTCAAGCGCCAAACCTTGAAGTCGTGAAAAAAAAGAAAGAATAAAATGAAGGAAAGAACTTCACTAACCAACTCTGACTCTGCAACTATCTTTGACGAAAATTTACAGGAAAAAAAACTGTTGAGATGTAATTCTTCTCAAGCAACAAGGACTACGATATGCGATACGACATCTCTGCTTTCACCACGCTAACTGATCGGCAAGCAAAAAGGTTTGCTGAACCGTATCATCACACTCACAGTGCTGGACGCTAAAACTGCTCTTGTCACAGCTTATCAAATGCGAAAAATGTGAAGTTGAAATAAAATCACGCACAAAAAACCACATAAAGTTACTGATAAATTTGAGAGATTTTTACAGGGCATTTATAGTGACACTTGACTATTGGACCAAAAAAAATCTGGAAATTGCAACAGCGATTAAAAAAGGGAGAGGAATGTGTAATCAGGAAAAATAAACTTGATTTTCACCACATTAATATTTAGTTCTCGTAGTTGATTCTACCGCAATGTGTAGCGACTTTAAAATCACAGCTGAATAGGGCTGTATTCTGCTAAAGAACTGAAATAAATTACCGTTCACAAACTTTACTGGGGATAGTGAGCTGCGATAACGTTTGAAAAATCTTCATTCTCATCGCCCGTCAATATAACAGGTGAGTGCACCTTGTCCAGAATTGCACCTACCAACTCCATTATTAAAACGTTACATATCAAGCAGTGACTATACTATGAACGTAACATCATAGGAGCTTAACAAACATAACGAATCATATTCACACCTCTCTATTTCAGGAAAATCGCCGACAAGTGCACTATGGCTGCACAACATGTAACCGCACGAGCTATGGATTCAGTATGAATGGTGTATCTAGGAGATGCATCTAGGTAAAGTTCAACAGCACATTAAGTGCTCTGCTATTGTTATTTGCTTGACGAAGCACAATAACCAGACTTTATTAGGTAGCCACAAGTACCTCCAAAGACACGCTACTAATCTAGACGACCCTTTACTGGTAGAAAAATGTAACTGTTCGATTTCTCGTTTGAATGTGGGATTCGAAATTCTCTTTATTCTCCGCATCTCAGGCTAACAGCTTGTCACAAACTGCGCCATAACCATGACTTGTGCGACGAAAAAGTCGAAGTATGGATGGGAAAAAGGGAAACATAAAATGCCAGGACTATGGCAGGACATCCCAGGAAAAAATGAGTCAATATGGAGAGCACTCAAAAAATGGAATGAATTTTCGTTTGAACATGAATTCGAATCGATGAAATGGTGTGTAGAATACACCGCATAAAATTTGATCAAGAAGAAACTTTGACAAGAAAATAGACGAAAAGACGGGCAAAAAGTCAAGCTTGAAGCCTTCATGAAAAAGGAAACAGATACCAACCTACAACGCCAGTAGTACCATCACCAATTTCAGCATCCTGGGATTTACTGAGCTCAACCATCAATTTCGCCACGTGGTGTTGCACATCCATTTTCTCCATTATCGTTGCCCCATCATTTGTGATAGTGACTTCCCCATCTGGGGAAACCTGAACAAGTCTCGTATAAGGCACGGAGACAACACGGTGTGAGTTAGGGAACAAGAGCTAAGATTAGTTTGAAGAAAGCAGAACGAAGGATGAATGAAAATGAATTGAAATAGTATAAATGAGCATAAGTGAAGTGAGGTGAATGTATGGATATGAGAGGGAAAAATACAAAAGAATCGAAGTGATGGACATTTGAAAATAATAATTATCTCAGAACGCTATAGTTTTACAATCCCCCCTGTTGGATCAGCTCAAATTCAGCCTTTTCAAGATTCACAACGAAATTCGTTAAAATTAAGAGATTCGACGACCGAGTGATCGGGTGTTTAAAAATTTTGAGGCAGAGTGAATGGAGGTAAAGAACGAAAAAAAGTGTTATCAACAATCAGTTTCGCTCGAAACGTAAAGATCCTTCCTGTGATGTTCGCTAAAAAAAAACTAGTCGCAAAAACAAAAACTTTGAAATCTCTTGTTCTTTATACAGGATGAAAACCTTCTAAGACTCATAATTATACAGCATTATCAAGAACTCCAACGATTATTATAATTAAAAGGGAACAAACCAGCATCTTATCGAGACCCCGTGGCCCAAGTGAAGTACGTAGTGTGTTCGCTACAGCACGAGCGGCAAGAATGTGGCTCTAAAAAAGTATTGCAGATGAGCAAAACACAAAAAAATAGATCAATTTGGCGAACTAGAAAACTTCGATTATCGCATCAATACAAAAAAAGCTAAACTAGAGGGTAATTTGCGGTGTTAAGGTAGTTGGAGGGGGGTGGGGGAGAGACCAGCAAGCAGGACCCAAAGAAAGTGAGGCGTCTTTTGAGGTAACTTCAGCTGTGGAACACAACCATAACACCAATTTATGTTTAAAAAAAATTATTTCAAAATGTAAAATTTAAATCCTTACGCAAAATTCGCAAAATAAATGCTTAAGTTTTCAACACAAAAAGCAGTTTTCGGTGATTTCGGTTTTTTCTTCTTTGAAAACCGTAGAAGGATTGCATTTATATGCCGGAAAGATGTCATGTTCGTTTTCAGTGTATGGAAAAAAGAAACTCGGAAGTAGGCCAGGACGAAAAGAAAAAGAAAAAATCAGACCAGCTATCTCCAACTACCATTGTATCTAAATTACTACGAAATGACCATACTTTAAGAGCCTCAATTCCAGTAAGTCGCTTCTGTTTCTCCTGATCACGCATGACGATAAACGGTTGCCCGAATTCGTCGAATAATAGTTGCGCCGTTGCAGCCATCGTTGATGAGCAATGGAGAAGTTACCCCTAAAACATACCGTTAGAGCAAGAAATAGAACTGAGTGTAACAAATACTTTCGGTACGAGATTCACGAAAACATGTTATTTTAGAGGAAAATGAAAATAAACTGAGAAGAAAACTGTCATTTATCAAAGAATTCGAATCAAATTGTACAACTAATACAGACAAACCTCTTTGGAGAAGTGGAGACCTTTTTGGTAATAAAACTCATTGGAATATCATAGAAATAGAATACATTTATTCCAAACGCAAAGAAAAAGAAAGACATGCATGCAAAACAACCAGGAATGGATGAAAATCCGCAAAATATAGAAATACGTAGCCGTTCGTTTCCACTTCCCTCCACTATTAATGAAAAAGGAAAGAATAACCCCAAAGAAAAGATTTCCAAAAACTCCGGAGAGTTTCTCGAACCTCCTTGACGTCAAAGCACGCGATCGATGCGGGACCAGCATGCGGCACACCTTTAAACGAAAGTGCTCGTTCGTCTTGCGCCTAGAAAAATTGCAACGGAGGGAAAACGGATAGTTGTGGGATGAATCTCAGGTTTTTCTGTCTAGTAGGGTCCCATTTAATGGTGGTCGGCTTTTGGTATGTATCAGTTGCAGGAAGTAAAGAAAACAAGAGAGTAAAGGTGACGACTTAGTGTACATTGCTATGATGGAGTGCTTAGTTACTGTGGATTTCGCCCAAAATCCTGCGATCAGGTTAGAGGGATCATCTCGTTTCTCCAGAGACAAATGGTGTTCTGTCTTCCATTACAGTTCTGGGGGAAAATATACTGGGGGCACTTAGTGGAGTCCTTATTTCCCCGTTCTAACTTACTTCTTTCTCTTAATAGGTTTAGCTTACATGTTATGGATCCTCTAAGACTAATACTGAGGCTTTAGGGGTCCCGATTGATTAAATTATTTACTTCGGGAAATAAGGGGGTCGGAGATTGGCCTTCCCCCATCACGTTTTACCACAGTTCTGGACTAGCCCAAGGGTTGGGATCACTTTTCCAATAGAAAAGAATACAGTGGTTATTACTGGGATGATTTTGCTTCCCAAGTTGCATTAAATGTTTTAGAAAGAGGATTTCTGAAATTTCTGCGAAGTATGGCTGACGAGGGAGGGATCCGGAGAAATACTCTGTCTGTACGGAGAGATCCTAAGCACCAGCTCCAGCTACCTGTTGTTTGTCTGAGTCATTTCAAATAATATTCACAGGAAAAAAAGCTCTGCCCAGTCCGTATTTCATTCCGTACACGTAATTCACAATGAGAAATCACGAGAATTACATCAGTTATTAATTGCAACCCATTCATTCTTCAAGAGAATTCAAAGATGTTCAGAGTGGGAAATCTTCGTTCATATTCTTGTTAGTTTCACTTGTTTGAATTGTACGGAACTGTAGAGTTTGTCTCAAGAATACCATCATGGAATAAAATCGTCTAATACTAGTGTTTTTCCTTTCCTTCATAAATCCTTTTATCATTTGTGTGTGCTTTGATATGTAACGTATTACCTCTTTAGGAAATTTTCTACTGGCGGGATTTCAGGGATGAATTGCAAAATTCTCACTTTGATTTGTGTGAAGAGTATTATCCGTAGATGATTTCTCGAAATGAATAAGCTGATTTGTAATCAGCAAGATTATTGTACATAGCTTTAGACAGAATATCAGGATGCGCCTCTCCCTCCATCAAAGGCATCCCACGAATCTGGTGTGGTGTAGATTTCTGTTGCGGTTCCTGACGACGTTCTCTATTGGAACGCGCCACTCTTGCCCCCCGCCCCCGCCTGCGATTGGTCGAAAATCCATTAGGACGAATCGCAAGCGGGGCACAAAGGTTGCGCATTGCAACAGAACCCGTCGTAAGAAACAGTTCTGGGGTTGTCCGTTTACACTAATTAAGGGAGAGATGATACATTCGTGAGGTGATGCCTTTAATTCTTTTTGCTTTGTCTATTATAGAATTAAATGTAGTAGGGTCAAAACGGCATGAAGCACGGTGCAGTTACCTATGCGGCTATGCTCGAAACGGCGCGGTGGGTAAAGTGGTTGAATCGAGGTGGGACTATCGCGAACTGCAGCGAAGAGCAAGGATCCCACCTAGATTCTAACTACGCTCCACCGCGCCGTTTACGCAGATGCACTGTGCTTCGTGTCCTTTTGACCCCACTACCATACTATAGGTATTTTGTAGCTGCATCCTTTCACCCTTAAAAGAATAAAAATGTAGTTGGGGGGAACCGCTCAGTGGCGTCCTTATTTCTCGACGCTCCAACTTACTTTTTTCTCTTAGTAACTATAGTTATATAGTCGGGTCAAAACGACATGGACCACGACTGTAGTTGCGGTGCATTTGCGTACGCGCTCGAAACGGCACGGTGGAGGCAGCAGTTGGGACCAAGTGGGACCCTCAGAAACTACAGCTATGGATGGTGCCAGCAAAGGTTTCACAAACTCGTAGCCGCTACGTTTCACCGCACCGCCCTTGTACGCAATTGCGTACGTGCTTCATGTCGTTTTGATTGTATTTGTTCAACCCTCGACTCCTGGAGAACTTATTTTTTAGTTATTTAGACATATTCCCTATTTTGTCCATTGCTCTTTTTAGCTACTTTCTGAATCCATCGTCATAGTGTAAGAAATGTTTTGAAGTGTGTGATCGCGATGCGCTTTCGATTCTAGCAAGGTACAGGGAAAGGGTGTGGTCAAGCAGTAAAGCGAGTTTACAAAAAAAATTATTTAAAATTAGGTGATATTACACCAATTCAGTTCAATTACTTTAGAAGAATGCTTCTCTACCATATTTTGATAGTATTTCAGATCGCTATGCAACAGTTCCTTATGTGCGGATACGGATGCGTCGTCTTCTTCTAGTTTCCACCTCGCATAAGGTAACGAGCAAAGAAAAATGTCGACGACAGAAAGTACGCTTGTACGGCAAATTTAATGTTGTGGTAATACTATTATCGCGAATTCATATCGGTCAGGTTCCGATCACAGAAAAGCCCCTCAATTACTCGGATGTGAATTTCTTGGATTATACTCTGTTAATCCCTTCCCATTTCCTCATCTACGTGCTATATTGCTGACTCATTGATTCCTAATGAATCTTTTACGGACACTCATCAAGAAGTCTTTCAATGTTCGACGAGGAAACGAGGAACTCCCTCATACCTCATACTTATTGGTGTCTGCGCATAGAATATGCAAATCGATTTGAACATTGCAGCCATTAGGGATTAGGATCTTAGGGAAGAGACGCTGTTGGATGCGCTGAATCCCAGCAATAAGCCGCTAATCTGCATTGATTTCCACTCATACTCTTGTTATTCCGTGGATGACACCCATTTCCAGACAACATTGTAAATGTTCGATAAACTCAATTTTTAAGATTTATGGTTTATTTACACGTTCCTAGCTCCTACGGGCATCGTCGTGTTTTCCAAACAATTTTTCCTCTACTATTTTGTGGATCTCAGCATGGATACAAACTTGGTCTTTTCCTTTGCTCTAATTTCCTCATCCTTAGGATTCATTCGTTGTTTAGAGGTAGGATCATTTCGGTTGAATTTTGAAAATCTGAAAGTTCAGGAAAAGCGCATCCGACTCCCAAGTTGGAGACTCCGTCGGTGTCGTCGCGTAGACCGATTCGCGATTGGTCGCTAAAGCGCTCCGCGCTCGCTCGTAGACGTCTCGAGGAGCGAGGGGTTGCAGTGTTCAAGCACCGTCGTCGTACCTACCTAACTTGTTTCGGTGCAGTCCATGTCAAGGTAAGCATCGATCCCTAAGGACATGAAGCGTGGTGCGGTCACGTAAACGGGTGCGCTCGAAGTGGCGCGATGCAGCGTAGCGGTTATGGTCTAGGAAGAGAGAGGGCGCCGGGGAGGGGGTCCCTTGCTGGATTTTTCGCTGTATTTCCCGATGATTCCGTATCAATGCTCCCAACCGCTAGCTCCACCGCAGCCGCTTACGCAACTGTGCCGTGCTTCAAGTCGTTTTGACCCGTCGCAGAATGTGACATGAAGAAGCGTTCCCATTTATCTTCAATAACTCTTATCAATTTTACTTGTATTATAGAGGATTTTGTTGTTAGCACTGTACTTGTAAACCACACAGATATATAAGTTTGGCGGCGCAGAATGTATTCAACCGGGTAGGCGCGACGCATCTACCGCATCGCAAGCTCTTTGCGTTCTCAACCCACGATCCCACGATGCCATACCTCAATTCAGGACGCACCGCACTCAGCCAGTTGAACAGATTCTACGATGACCTTCTATGACTATAGGAGCCCAAAAGAATTCCACTCATTCCTATGCAATCCACATAATTTTGTTGTCTTCCCCCTCTTTGTTGTTAGCTTTTATAATTTAGGTCGTTGCATGTTTTACCGGTTTCAATGTACTCGTGGGCGTTTGCTGCGCACTTTTCTACTGCGTGATCACTTCTCAGGAGGTATTATTTTTTAGTTCAACGTTTAATCCTTCAAAGCTTAATTAAATCGCAAATTCATTTGGAAAAGTAGACTTTTTAGATCTTTTTCGAAAAAAATAAACTACTGTTTTTTTAAGCAACGACGTCCTAATCTCAAACTGTGGTTGATTCCCCTGGCTCCTGTGGTCATTTGTCTGCTTTTCTTATTTGTGGGGATTATACAGCGAAAGCCAAAGCTGCTGTATCCTTTTATAGTTCTTCAGGTGGGTGACTTTTGGAAAAGATTTATGAGTGGTGAGATGGTTTTGTCACTCGTTCCTGTCAAAAATCCGGTCATTAATTAACTTTATGGTTTTCCTAATGTTCGACATTTTTGTGGTTTACGTGACTTATTGCAAGTAATAGTCGGATAAAAACCACCTGTTGCGCGGTGCAATTGCCTAAACTGCTGCGATCAAACCAGCTCTGTTGTTGCGAGCACTCGGACTACAGGGATAAGTGGAGCTAGTGAAGGTGCCAACTCGATCACAATTGCTAGCTTCACCGCGCAGCTTCAAACGCGGCTGTTTACGCAAATGAACCGAGCTTCATGACTCTTTGACCCGACAATAACCTTCATCAATACGGTACCACAGCCATGCTACGACCTTTGCACTTGACTAAGCTGATAAGAATTCAAATAAATACTACTTAATTCATAACGTGCTTAGAGTAAACATCAACATCGACCAAAGCATGTGAGTGTAGGCGTCCAGAAAACCACGCAATATTCGCAAAAAAAAAGAATAAAATTTTTAGCGGAGGTTATAAATGTACTTTTGTAGAGCGATATCTCACTTTTCAGACCTGCAATATCTTTCTTGCTTTTTAATGTGCATCACCTTCTCACTACTTCCTTCCTTTCTTCCCCACCCAAAGTTTTGTATACTTATTGACAAGGATTCTAATGAGATCATTTGTCTCTGATGGAAAGAGGTTGAAAGGGGAAAGATTGTAGAGATGAAATTTGAAGCTTTCTGTGTTAAATGTCTTAATGCAGATTTTCTCTGGTTTTGGAACTGCGGTATCAATGGCAATGATTATAATATCAGTACCATGTAATACGAAACATATTCTACGGTTGATTGTGGATGTGAATTTGGAGGAAGCAGAATACAGTAAGTTGCTCAATTTCACGTCAGCGACCCATTTCTTGAACACGCCATGTTTTCAGAACGGTCAGCAATGACAATATTCTCTGTCCTTAGTCTTACTCTATTTGTGCAGATATGGTACCTTCGTACGGTTTGCAATTGTTTTCGATATTTTACGGATCTCCAGAAATTCGAGGAACGAACGGCGAATGTCTGATTGGCACTTCCATGACAACTTAGGGAAATTTGGGGCGTTTCGACTCTTTGGAATTGATGATCCATATAGTTCTCAAGAAGTCTGTTTTCCAAGGATACACTGACTGCAAGAATGCAGCTTACTGCCGCTTGACATACTGCTTCCCTTCTTTGTCCTATTGATTACTACAGTCACGTTGTAGTGACCGTGGTGTAGGCATTCCGCAGGACAACATCAATAAGCGGAGTACAGTCACTAATCCACACTATTCATGCTGCATCCATTCTCTCATGTCTCCACGCAAATGAATTTTTCAAATAAGATGCATTGGAAGCCAGGGACTTGAGGCACCGCAATTTTATCAGCGAGAAGGTTTCGAGATTGAAAGCACCGCCGCTTTGTACACAAATAAGTGCTCATAGAATCGTGCACCATCTGGTTCAAAAATTTTGAACGAACTATATTTGATAGAGATGTACATTGTTCGCCGTAACTATTAAAAAATAAAGTGATTTCTGACTAAAAACACTGTCTCTATGAACATATGATTAAAGTGCTAGATGAATCTTATATCTAGTATTAGCTTTACACTTCCTTTCGCGGGATTCCGCTGGTTTGAGGTACAGATGAATCTTTGAGAAATGCTCGAGTATGAAACCCAAATAGGAACAGTTGCGATAACTCTTCATTCACAGAAAAGAAAAAAATTTACAGAGACTGTCTGAAACACTTTGAATCGCTAAGCGAGATGAAGAAAATGTACGTTAAGACAAATGACAAAGAATGACACACCTTATCTTCAACAATACCTGTAGTGATTTGTAATCAGTTAATATTAATATTAATTCTACATTGTATTACATTTTGATAAAAAAAGTACAATGCACAGGCTATGTTTTCTTCGTTTACAATAATATAAAAACAATTAAATAGCACAATCTTGCTGATTTGAGGGAAATGTAATTGCCTATAACCGTAAACGGATCACTTTGTAATCATATGAAATCCTTAGGATTATGAAACGACAGTGAGGCTATGAAGGTTAATGGCCAAAACGACGCCGTTTTGGCGGTCTGATGTAAGGGAGCAAGGTTTCTGCGTATGTCCATGCAGCTTCTAGCACGCGAGTAGTCAATTTCGGATGAACATTTTTTAATTCTATCCAGTCCTAGAAATAGGGAGAGATTAAGTAAGTACTGACATTATAAATTTTAAAAAAAAATTGTAGAAAAAATTTGCAATCTAGATGACTTCTTCTGCACACACAAAGCTATGCAAATCAACGTTGTAAAATTACAAATTATGACCATATTCACTAAAATCGAAAAGAAAACACGTCCCTCATAAAAAAACGACATCTACGCAATCACAGTCGCGTGTTTATAATGACTATAGCTAATAGCTAGGTGACCATAAAGATGGAAGAACACTGTGATACCATAGTTTGAGTTCCTGTTCCTAATCCCTGCAGATATTCGCCACAGGAGAGTTAATTTTCGTAAACGCACTTTAAACTGAAACGCCTAACACAATAACCACGTACCGGATGCGTAACTACGCTTTTGCGGTTGCTTGCCAAAAATGATACAAGTCGTCTGAACAATCGGTCATCCTGAAAATGCTATATTCATTCGATTGAGAAGATATCACTGTTTAGAAGCAATGATTCAAATACGCACATTGAGAAAATCCGAGACTTGCAATCGAAACGCAAAGTTCGAAATATTCACATCGCGCAGCAATGCAGCGCAGCAGTGTGTTTTTAGGCTATCCATCATGAGCCTGAAAATGATGGTTTCAGGCAAAACAAAGTGTTAAAGATAAAAAAATGAACAAATCAACTTCAGCACGTTTACTACGAGTGTCAAACCAAATGGATTCCAATAATATTTGGTGTTTTTAGAAAGCTGTATAAAGGAATTTTTGAGAGAGAAAGAGAGAGAGCACCACTATCTTTAGGAATTTACAGCAGCTCTCTTACTATATCCCTAACAATTAAGAGTTCCAGTAAGGTATATACGAACTTCGGTTTCATTGTATCACTATAAAAGTCGGAAAATCAATTCCAAAAACCCTACATGTCCACTGCTTTGATTAAATCCATGGTGATCTCATCAGCTTGAGGTCGTTTCACGTCATAAGTGTATCGAACAATAGTTTCGAACACGTCAGCGGAAACATCTTTCAGTTCCACCTGCAGTAAATCGTAAATAACATCTAGAAAAACCACAACGATGAAACTCACTCGGCCCTCAGATGCTTCCAATGTTTGAGCCTTGAGCATAGCATTGAAATATTGTGATGTGGCAGCCAGTACACTACGATGCAGGTTGAATTCGCGACCTTCGACGACAACAACAAAATCAGCAAAACGACCACTGGAGAGCATTGCCGGCAGCACGTCTGTAGAAGATCCATTACAATCTGTCAATATACGGTAACTGTGAATCCACGTTTTGAGAAGAAAAAAGTATAGGAAGGGCGGGGTATAAACAATTTCTTTCTAAAAAGCAATACTCTCCAGTCAGTGACAGGTTTGTTGCCTCGCGGTACGCAGCATCACAGTCACAACTAAGAAGGACAAAGTCACAGCAGTATCAATCCACTTGGGATGCAGCAACACGTGTTAATGCCATTCGTGATCGTTGAGGTTTTTGGAACGCGTGTTGGTCTATACAATGAATTGCGGGGACGAGCCGATGATCAAGTCAGCGTTTTTTATCTTCCCAGACAAGTTTGCTACCAATTTATTGACAATGGAGGGATGAAAGGCTTGGACTTGCATTGCACTAGGGCGGTTTCGAACCATCGACCATGTGGCTACAACGAACCTCTAACCGACTGTGCCGCACCCGCCCCAGCCAGGATTAACTGACAGCATTTTGCAAGTACTCGAAGCCACCTCGCGCTGAACAAGCTCATTAAAATAGTGGCAATAATGCAACCATTAGGACAATTACATGCTCTTAAATAGCATAAATAGTATAACTATCACCAAAGAAGTGGAAGATCCACAAAAACTCGAGAATGGAACAGAAACGGAAAAAGGCTCATTTCTCTTTTGAATTCCCATCCCAAGATATGAAATTTCTATTTTGATTAGTACTGTTCATTTTTACCAGAAATTTGCGAAGTTGCAGCACATTCGACTGGAAGATCGTACGAACTCGATAAAACCATTTCTTCATCGTCCCAATCTCGGTTGATTAAGTCTTGAGTCTGCAACAAAGCGAGAAAATATGATTTAATTCAAAAATCCAGTACTTACAGGAAAGCGTTTGAAATACAGAGTTTCCAAGATCTAAAAACAACGAAGCGTGATACAAATATTACCGAGGTAGTTTTCGACTCCAGAAAAACGGTGATATCAGCATTTACGTTCAATGCTTCCCGTGGTCCTCTGCGAAGGAAACGACTCTGAACCAGGCATCAAAATTTCCCAGATAAAATGTTTACTAAATACTAAAACAATACCTTTACTATATCGGAATGGAAAAATTTGCTAGCAGTGATAATACCACCACGATTTATGGATAACACACTTTTGTTCAGAGAGCATTCTCTAATACCTTCTGGTGTGTCCACACTGAATCGAATTCGCAGCTGCACTTTCTGATTTGGGCAATCTTAAAAGAGGAACTTGCGTTGCTAAATAGAGATTAAATATGCCTAATGCGAGAAGTTTGCCCTCTTCCTACGTTCCCTTGAAGCAAAAAAAAAGCAAATTTATCATTCACGCGTATAATACAACATAGTTACGTGAATAACCATTATAGGGCAAATACAATACAAATAACATTGGCTGTCAAGGCAGGCGCAAATTTTCATACATCATACTGTATTCGAGAGTAAAAAATGGCTAACTTTTAAGTATAATATAGCTGTTGCATTATAGACTTTTTTATTTGGTTTCTTTCCTAGCTTTCACATGTTGCTTTTCTTCAGTGAGGAAGACTAGAAAAGCAACATTTGTACATTTGTAGAGATGAACGAAATATACCGCTGAAAGCGCCAAAATCATGGTTTGAAACAAACGGAAAGTACTAGGTATTCTCAACACTAGTAGAGAAAATGAACGATTCACTGCAACCATACAGAAGATTCACATCATACTCTTACCAAATTTCGTGAATTTTGAAGAAGAGAAACATACTAATGATCTGAAGATAAAGTGAGATATATCCACCACAATCGTCATCCTTGCCTGCCGGAAACAATTTCAGCACAAATTCGTGGTTATTGTCACCGAAAGACCTACAAGAAATGACGTCCTACGGAATGAAATATGAAAAGTTGCGTGCTCCTAAAAAATACAAGGAAAAGCAGTCTTACTTGCTTGTTATGTATTCTCCAATTGCGTGCAACTCCATTAAAGCGCTGAAATCTTCAATCACCCACGTGTAATGGAAATCGGCAGTATCGAAACGTGTCACACACCCGCATGTAGTCACCTTGCTAGGTCCACAAGTAGATGGCCTAAACGAATGCTCAAAGATATCCTCAAATGGTCAGCTATATAGAGTACCGAATCCCGAAAAATTCCTAAACATATGATAGTCATGACTAGAAATCAACACGTATGTGCTTGTGGTGAGACTAATCTGGTGAACGCTTCGCCCTTGATGTTTCTTTCAACTCTTTTGGGAAAAGTAAGATTAAAGCAATAGTTCTATTACGATGGAGATAATGAAACTGTTCGAAAAAAGAAGATATGTTCCTGCGCACGTTCGCTCTAACATAAATTTCGTAAGAAGACTTAGTTTAATTATGATAAAGAGCAAAAGGATAAAGCGTAGTATTCGAACGCGTGGGCGCATCCCCATAGAAATTCATCAACACCGCGCACGGTGCTGATGAATTTCTATTGGAATGCGCCCACGCGTTCGAATTCAATTCAGAATCGTCTGAGGTTTTATGAACGCGCACGCAAATAACAAATAACTTGCGAAAATGGACCGATGTGTAAAGAAAGTGTTTTTTTTTTCCTCCCGAACAAGACCGATGCCAATACCTCGTCTTCAGAGGGATGAAGAGTTTGGTTGGCACTAAAACGATTTCGAACCATCAATCGATCGTGTAGTCACAGCCGAACATTTAACTGACTGTACCACAGCCGCCTAATTATGATGTCTCAATGAATCCAGCTTTATTACAGTAGCTAAACATTGGCACGTCAAAACCAGAACCAAGTGAACAGAATGTTCATATGTTTCATGAAACACTTCCTTCACTATTAAAATGTTAATTTGGAAAGTATTGAGGTTTCATACTTTCGCGACTTTTGGGCTGTAGACAACATCTTCAAGATGGTGAGAGATATCTATAGATCTGCAAGCATCTCCTCGGACTTCACCAGCATTTCCAGCTAATTTGTCACATCATTATACCTGGACTAGCTAACGAAAAGTCATAATTTTATGCATGGAAAGCAAAACCATTAGGGAATAGAATAGTTGAGTGTTAGACAAAACACCAATAATTCTTTCTAAGCTCTTTGTGATGTTAGAGCCATGTTTTAAGAAAGTCTTGCCCAAGATTCGTCTGTACTCGTGTCAAAACGACATGAAGCACGACGCAGTTGTGTAAGCCGCCGCGCTCGAAGCTGCGCAGTGCAGATGGCGGTTCGACTCGACCATCGCGAACTGCAACGATGATGCTAGCATGGGTCCCCCATCAATTCTAACTGGTACGGTGCACCACACCACTTCGAGAGCAGCTGCTTACGCAACTGCACTGAGCTTCATGTCGTTTTACCCTGACTATATATAGTCGGATCTAAACGATATGAGGCTTGGTGCAACTACGTAAGTAGCTGTGTTCGGAGTGGTGTGGTGAAAGTTTTACTCATCTCTGCAGACCGATTGGAGCAAGAGAGTAGCCCACTTTAACCGTAACTGCTTACGCAATTGCTCCAAGTTTCAGGCTATTGTGACCCAGCTGTTGGTACTGAGTGTGTCGCACCACAGTATCCAACTCTATTTGATAACAGGAGCGCAACTCACGCACATACAATGGCAGAATTTTGGCACATTTGTCCTACTTATCCTAATCACCGCTCGAAATAACCCATTACACTGAAATGATGTTGATTCGCGTTGACCTGAAGATTTTGAAAGATACTGGAAGACCTTCCAACTACCTCATTCAACGCTGCCACCATCCCTGTTGTTGACGTAACGCTGCATAGTGCACGCACAAACTACAAAATAACCTTCATACGTTCGACTCGTATGTGCTCCAGTCTGAACCCTGATGAGGTAAGACCAAAATTTCTGACATCTATCACACTTGAGTGCCTTGAGGATGAAAACACTAGCTTAATACATAGGTTAGCCCTCGCAAGCTATTGTAGAGGGTAGTTACGCCTTCGTAAACCTCAAACGATTATGAATTGAAGTGAACGCGGTGGCGCATCCCAAGCAGACTAATCAACGAAGGAAACTTTATCCACTTTATTACACTTAAGAAAGAGAAATAAGAACAGAATTCCTTCTTATTTCAGACGGATCATACACCTCTTCTACTGCAAAACACTCGGTAGCGCAAAACTATTCCTGTATGCATTCATACTACTATACATACCTACCATTACTCATCCATACTACAAATTATTTTGACAAACACAATCAGTTCCATAAGCTACGTATGTGAAGAGTAGAAAACTTGTTGTTTGCAAAGTAGGTCACTCAGATAATGAACGAACTAATTGTCTCGATATTCATCACTATTTAGATGAAAAAGAAGTGCAAGAGACTCCAACAAAGTGGTTGAACCGGTTTTTCTCTATAAAGTAACATTTTTCTCATTTAAATCGGATCATTTATAAATAACTAACATAAGATCTTCCTGATGCTGTTCAAATTCGTCAGCAGAAACGACACTCGACGACTGAGACATCCTGAAGTACCTAGCCACCACCTGTCGAAAAAGCACATTGCAAAGATCGTCCACATGTATTTTGCATTGAAACTATATGAACTCCATCTTATTGGCATCCAAAAGCACTTCGCAATATGAAGTTCACAAATGTCAGGAGGTAGCGGGTCTGCTAAGCCGTTTACGCATCCATGATGCGCTGAATTTTAACTATTTACGCTACTGTCAAATAATGAACCGCCTGAAGTCTTTAAACACGGGATCACAGTTTCGGGGTTTGAACACAACTGCGTCATTGCAAAAGTGATATTAGAGGCTCTCTGACCATATATGAAGAAAAACAAGAATGAAAACCTTTTTTTGCGAGTATATTCAACAAAGTACAAATCAGCTCTACAATTTATATCTATTACAAATTATACCATTTCGATATTGAAGCAATAATCAAACATGAATTGAGAAAACATATCAAAATTAAAAAAAAAAGAAAACACAAGGATTCACTGGTATAAGGATCAGGTTGGAAAAAGTGGGGAAAGAACTGACTACTGTTAGGAGAGTGAACAGGAATGATAATCTCAAATACATTGAAGACAAGTGCAGCAACAACACACCGATGTATCTCCGATAGAAAGCGATGATAAGAGCGGAAATTCGGAGAGGCGAAAAAAGAGGGACACTTAACGCAAGACTCGTTAGACTGAAAAATGAGTAATTAGGAAACAAGATGAAATGATAAAACAATCCAATACACCCTTTAAATGTACACATATGTAAGAATTTTCACATTATCCTCAATACGACATAGCTCGGACAGGTTTAATTGACGCATACTCGAGTAGTGGCTTTCCTGCCTCGAAATTATGGGAGAAAACAATCCCTGACTTAGAAAGAGTTGGTGGTACACTCGTCAACTGAGGCAAGAGCGTTGTTGCTTTGGGAGCAACTTCCTTTGCACCAGGACTGGACGCTGGTCGATTTGTCCGAGCACAATAAGGTACGAAAGATGGATTTTCAGATAAAACTTCACATTTCTGTCCAATACAAGTGATGTAGTCCTCTTCCTTACTCGTATCCTTGTTCAGATCCATCGTTATGGAACTCTGCGATGAACATGGTGAGGATTTCAACGAAGTACTTTCCACTATAGTTTCGAAATGCTGCGAACTATGCATGTCGATCGATTTCGGATCAATTCGAGTGGGAAAGCCAAGTAAATGTGGATGGTCGTTCGCGGCTTCGCTTAATGCGCTTTTCACAGCCTCCAAATCCGGAGCTACCGGGATCACGTAGTCGCATGATTCGTCAATACTGTTCTGCCGAGCTTGTTCAAGAACGATTTGGCTGGGTGTCAGCTCAGCTTCCGACAGGTCAGCAGGGTAGGAGAAGACTTCCGTATCTTTCCGGATAGCGCATCCAAAGGAAGACGTGCGAGACCTTATACAGTTGCTGGGACTATCCACGCTAACAACGGAGCCGCTTCCAGACCGTCTGATGTCGTTACCAAAATCCATTTCGACGAAGTGGTCAGCTCCATCACGCTGCCCCGCTGACGATCCACCTTTACGATGGTGTGGGGTGCTGCGACCTGATCCGAAACTTCCAGAGCGATTTCGCGAGTAATCATCCTTATCGGCACAGTTCACTGCTGACAAATGGTTTGCGCTAGAAGACGGTCCGAAAGACGAGGAAAATTCAGAAGAAGCAAGTGATACACTGGAGACAGACGTCTGTGAGACGCGCTGTTGTCTAGAGGTGTGCTGTGAGATTTTGCGAAACGGTCGTTGAAAAAGCGTCTTGCTTCCAAGAGAAAATGCCCGTTTTCGAGGATCCTCGACTGGCTGAAGAAGTCCTCCCCCAGCGTTTTCGGTGTTTTCAGTGCGTGCATCTGCGCTCTCAGCAAGGCCCGCGTTGGCTCCAGGACGAAGATTACAACGACCAGCGAAAGAATAGGCACGAGGTGGGTTTGCTGGGCTTTGTAAATCGGTGCTACAATTTGCAGCGCCAGCCGAACTGCAGTAGTCACTACTATCGGACACATAGGAGCGAACTTCTTCCAGCTTGTAACGATCAAACATTGGCATAATCAGATGGCTGTTACTTCCAGCAGATGTCCATTCTGCTGCATGCATTGGGGTGTAGCCGTCGTCAAAGGTGGTTGAAGTTCTGTGGAGATCTGGAGTAGGTGTCAGTTCTCCAGATATGGGATGGTGTGTAGCAGAAGATAACTGGTGAGAGCTCTGGGCTTCATCAAGAACCTGATCCTTTGGTTTCGCAGTACTGATGGCATCAACGTTATCCGTAGAAGTTTCATTAGCTGTCGAAGTTGATGGAGTTGTACATGAATTTTTGGGCGCTACCATAGCCTGATAAACTCCACAGTCTTCTTGAGAAGGCTGACGTGGAAAAACACTCATGAGAGTGTTGAGAAGGGGCGGCTGGTTTTTCGATGCTGCCTGGGAACCATAAGAAATACTGTACGCCCGAGATCCTAGGGTTGAGGTGGTTTGAGTTGAAGGTGTCGACGGTTTACCGCTGATGGGGCTATTCGTCGAATAAGTGGACGTAGCAACACGTCCACTGAGGAAAGAGGTTGCTCGCTGCCTTTGCGGTTGTGTGTGGCATCGTTCGCGGTGGTGTCCTTGATGGGAACGAAGCGTCAACAATCCAAGAGGTTTCACGACACCATTGTTCATTTTCCTTTCTTTCTCAGACTCCCTTTCAATGATAGCGTTCAGTTTATTGTGAATGTCAAGAGCGACCTCCTCACTGTCACACTGAGCCCACAATTCACTCGCCCCTGAGGGGGCGCCTCTTCCTAGCCGCATCAGGAAAAATCGTTCCTGACAGCCAAAAAATGCGACACATTTGCGCGGAATCTCAGTGAATTCGTCTACGCGAAAGGGGGGAATTCCTGATGATGGCAGACCATTAATAGCAGGTTCAATACGACGTTTGCAGAGTATGATGGTGTGAGCGTAGAAACATAACCGTTTAGGACCTGCTATTTCCGGAAGACGAACGCAAATGTTTTGCAACGATTCCTCTGTGCGAGGAGGTCTTTTCAGTTTCGGCATACTAGCTACGTCAACGTCCCAGGCACACTCGAAAAACTCCAACGGCTGTACCGGCCTTCCTAAACGAAGGGCTCTCGAGGGGATAAGAGCCGACATTATGGCGTTGTACCACTCAGTATTTTGACGGCCGTCCTCACCATTTTTTCCGCCATCGTCTACTTTCAGACACAGTGTTTCATCGGGACCCATAACGCAGACACATCGCTTGAGCTTTGGATCAAAGTGTTCGTTGTGAACATTGAAGGCCGTGGACAGATCTATGAGATGTCGAGCCGACTTACGCTTTCGATACGTTTTCTCGCTCTCGTGTAATTCCAAAGCACGCTCACAGAGGACCGCGTAGTAGCACTTCCTTGACTTGATTGGGGCGAAGCCAGCGATGACTGGACCCGACTTTATGACACCGGTCTCCTCTTCCAAGTTTACAGTTGATGCCATACCGCTCCCTTCGGAACTGGTGCGACGCAGGACGCAGGCGGTCGAGCGCTGTGAAAGATCACATTTAAGAAAAAAAAGACAATGATGGTGTGGTGACAACATTGTTTTTGTGATATGGTTCAACCAAGGGTAACTGGACCTCAGAATTTGATCAAATAATTCATCACGAAGTGATAAGGATTCATTTTAATAAATACCTCACAAGTACTTTAAATACAGGAACACAGTTCCAAACAGATCAACCGAATACGATAAAAGTCATGCTGAATTTGGAATTCAAAAGACTTATAGCTAGCTCTTCAGTTCTAATGGATAACATAATTATCAAAACAAACAACTGAAAATGAAATACGAAGAGAAAGCGACAAATGAGCGAATGTGATGAGAGTATACACGTCCAACGAAAATATGCATAATAGAATGGCCTTAACGCGGAATAAAATACACGTCTGCTCCCAGCAAAGCTCCTAGAGACAGAATTTGAACAAAATAAATTAACGTTATATATACTGGAGTTAGCGTGCAAACAAAAATGGTTTGCGAAAGACACTTACAATAGAGAGTGATTTATTTAAAAGACATAAAAATTAAAACAATTTTAAGGTGGAAGAAAGCAAAAAAGTAACCGTTGGCAGAATAATTGTAACAAAACGAGATCTGAGCGGTGGATCTGAGCCAGACCTTGCAGGGCGCATTCTCAAAGCATAAAGTGAGGGGAGATATTCATCAAGTATATCTAACCGTAAAGGCATTTTTTTCAAGGACCGAATATGCATGCTGTAACAAATCCACGACGCATTAGAGTTGACCTGAAATGCTGCACATAAGACATGGGAAAGAAATTCACAACCGTGAAATAATAAGTTCTGCGTTAATCTACTCTTTATTCTAAAACCAGCGGAGGCATTCACAGATTTCACACTCCCACAACACTTTGATGCGATAATAATGAATTTGTCCAAGCAAACGAACCATTTATCGTGGCATTAAGAGGTTTTGGAGATGCTATGCATCCAGAAAACTACTGTCCATTTCCAAGGCCAAAACCGACAAGACGGCGCATGAAGCCATATATCCGCCGCATTTTTGATGGTGGTTCTCCCAACTCCAAGGCTCCCGATGACTCCTCCTTTAGCGAAGACTTTCCATCCAATTTCGACAACGACCATTTGCTTCCCATGCGAAAAGAGCTACTGCATGCCTGAATACACAGACATTTTCATTACAGCCTTTCAAAAACAACAACAATGGAACTCACTTTAGAAGGTGTAGATGGCGCACTTCTCACCTTTGGTGGAACAGCACTGGACCCTGTATCACTTAAATCTGATGAGTTTCGTCGGGCTGTATCCAGATTAAGCCGATGAACGATAGGTGTGACACCGCAAGAATCCAAAGGCAGCACACGATGTGATCTCTTTCGACTGCCGGTCAATGGAGTAGGTGGAAGCGGTGAATCGGTTTCATTTAAAACCGATCGGATTTGTGGTACCGGAATAGCACTTCGTTTCGCAGCACTCCGCGGAGTCGGGGAACGTACATCAACCACCAACGTTGTCGAACTGCGATCGCGCGATCTGAAAAGGTAGATGTACCAGTATTATAAATAAAAAGGACTATTGGGCTGCAGTCAGGGGAAAAAGAAAGCAGAAACAGAGAGAAAAACGTGAAAAATCAACTGAACGATTAATACTAAGTTTGTGCGGGACAAGTCAAAACTTTCAAGTAAATTTGCACTCGATAAAGCTGTTTAAGCTAATAATTTATAGGAACATAAATTTATAGGAAAGTTTTCGTGCGCCATGGTTGCCGATCACTATGGTCACTGGCAACGGCAATTTCATTCTGATAAATATTGACTTTGGGCGGAACAACAAAGACGATTGTTCCTCTTACGATCAATATCTGTCAAAAATGGAAACACCACTGTCGAGGTGATGAAATATGAAAAACTAAGTTAGAGAAGTAAGAATAGAGAAAGAAACTACATTAGCTCCCACAATAAAAAAAGTGTTTGGAAAAATTAATCAGTGAAAAGATTACCTAGTAATCATTCCAAAAGTAGGTGTCATTGAACTTTCGACATGTATCTTGATATCGACCGATCCCGATGGAGTAATTACCTGGAAATCAAAGCTGCTAAGGATAAAAAATAATACGGGAATGACGAATAACCTGTTTACTAGGGGCACATTATAGAAAGAAGAACTTGCGAAGAAAGGTGAGACTAATTGGCAAGAATGCCTGTAACCTAATTTCAGCACTCACGTGAAAAACATCCACGCGGAAATTAGAAAAGGAAATTTTCGGCAATGATCACACTTCATAAAATGACGCAGCAGCTTAATCTTAGAAATTAAACAATCAAATACATAAACATGAAGCCTCTTCTATAAGAAAACCATCATTAAGCTATTATTCTCCTTCGCACTGTGTTCACATGACAGACGTGACTTTCATTCATCTTGAGATTTGATTATCTATTCTTTTGCTTGGTCGAAACAGGCGCCAGTGAGCGAGTATTTATGAAAGTGTTAGCAATCAATCCAGATAATTAAATCAATTTTAGCGTTCTGCGTCACCGTAGATTTTTCTCCCTTTCTTCTGTCGTGCTAATCTTTGTTTATTGTGATCGCAGGCATTCTATGAGTCTTTGCTTCCTCTATTTTCAAATAGTAAATACCTAATCAACATTATTTGGGTGGACATTTATAAAGTAACTATGAAGCTGTATCTAAAAAATTAAAGGAGAATGTATTCGTTGGTTGCAGATATAAACATATTTGACTGCTAACCTTATCCTCCACGTTAACACAAGCTGATCGACACGGTCCCCTTCTAGTAAGTGTCCCTGATGCACGTCGAACCGCAACACCAAGTGTGCGAGATGGGGTCGAGCAGTCCTAAGGCAAAAGCACATTTAGTAGTAAACAAGGAAGTAATAACAATAACCGCACCTCGTTCGGCGCTCGGGAGGCGGATCTAGTGATCCGCTTCTCTGGCACAATTGTAGCGTCATCTCTACTGTTCGGCGACTTGGAAAGGCGCTGAAATGTGTTTGATCGAAACCAATGGACCCGCAAAGGAAGGGAAATTTGAGCTACTAAAAATATGATAAAGATGGACTCCATGGACCCCATTAACTACTTTAAGTTCATTAGTAAACTCAATAAACCTTATTGGTTCCTTGCGACATCGGAGCCGGTTGCATCTCCTCTTCTTCGTCTGTACCATCCTCATCTATATCAACAGCTTTTGGAGTTGTTTTCATCTTAAAAATAAATATTACTTTTGAAATAGGAAACAATGAGCTCTTTGTGAACCTCAGTGCTGATGACTACTGTTTCCTCATGACTCTCGATCAGTAAAGGTGTACCAGATCTAGTCGGCTTGATTCGATCATCACATCCCTATAAAACAAAAAATTACCAGCCTAATTAACGTCTGATGTCATTTAGGAACTCAAATTATACAAAAATTACGTTGGATTTTGGCACGGTAATTGTAGGTTCTGCAACGTCCGAGCAAATAATGCTAGCGTCCATCTGTGAACTTATCGCTGCCTCTGATGCAATCTCAAGTCCGTTATCAATTCCATCAGTGGCTTCATGATATGATTTTCGATATCGTTCTTCTAATAAACGTTCTTCAGTGTGTGTCATGAATCCTGGCCCAGTGTAGTCGACGACTGAAACAAAAAAGAAAGCAGTAGCGGGATAAAACATAAATGACTCAAGAAACTATGTAATCACCTGAGAAGTGCGGATCTCTGGCGCCTTTGTAAACAATAGGAGTCCGGTATGTGAGCAGTTTCAAAGTTGCGGATGGAGAGATCCTAATCATACATTCTGGATCGTCTATGAATACTTTGTCGATTGAATAGTTGTTCTCAATGTATTCTTCCACGCAAGGGTGATCCGGTGGCAAGTCGGCATAGGGCGAGTCGAACATTACCTGAGACCCAAAAAGATTGGATAAGAAGTCGTGATTTAAATCACAAAGTTGAGTAATAGAAGTAGAGAAGCATTCTTCCTTATCTTCGTAGGTGTTTCTCACCAAATAAAGTCTTTGTAAAGATGTATCTGTACTCACGGCTAACATAACTTCTTTTTTAACATCAACATTCAGTACTCTCCCTTGTTCTGCTTCCTTTCAGTGTTGAAAAAAAAAACTCCAAAGTAAAAAAAAAAAAAAACTAATAGTGTTTGGTGTCGTACAGAGTGCACATGCGTTTTTATTGCATTGGTCACTTGTAATCAGTTATGTCGACTGAGTTGATTTTCCTCGTTTTCATTCATCATTTCAAGTTCATTCATCATTCATCATTTGGGTGCTACGATCCACATACACACAGATGTTGAAATTGAAACCTAGTTAATGAGGATACCAGTGCACTCGACGTTCCACTTAGAGCTGATGCACAAGAGAAAATTCCATGGATTGAATGACAGTGTTCGACAACTCATTAGAGTAGCTTGAAAAAAAAAACGTGCTAACGAAAAAGTACATACGGTTATAGCCGTTACGTTGTCGGCTCTAAGATGTCGCCAATTGCGTATTGCATTTGCAACCAGAACTCTAGCCAAGTTAGTGTGCTTGTCACGATACTGTAACAAGACTTATAAGAAATAAACAATGTTACAAAACTTTAACCACTTACAACTAAATCTTCACATCTGTCAACTCCAATTTGAGTGACACATTCTTCCTCATCAATGACTGCAGCAACCTTAAACGAACTCGTTTCCAAAGTAGCGAAAAGGTAAAAGAAGTAGACAAGGTTTCTAGAAAAAGTATGATGGACATAGACAGGAAGAACGGTTTTTGAGGATTTCACAGATAAAAAACAACTGATAAAAATTGCTATCCTGTAGAAAACAGCGTACCTGAATTGGTCCAAGAACATTTGTCAGGCCGTCAGATGCGAGAACAAGGCATACGTCATCCCCTGTAAGGATATCGCTAACTATATGAACAGTATTGGAAAACAGCATGTATTCAAATGTAGTAGGTAAGTGGAATGAATCTAAAGTTGAGGATAAAAACATAACGACTTCCTTCGTCGAGACCTCTCACAGCTCCCTTACCCACGACATTTACTACTTTACTAGGTGGGTAGTGAGACGTCCCGATGAAGGAAGTCGTTGTGTTTTCATCCTCAACGTTACGCTGACTTACGATGAACAGAAGGCATGTACCGATGTATGTATGTAGCCCAAAAATGATACCTTGTAGCTCATGCTCGTCAACATTAGCACACAATGAGGGGGTATGAACTGCAGTCTCATTTCTTTGTGCATATACAAAGAGTGAGAAAACTTCAACTGCAAGTTGGAATCGCACAAGTTTCGATGCGCTGACAAAACATCATTTCAAGTTTGTTTGTTTGTTTGTTTTTTTTTTTTTTGAAAAATATCATGTCTGCTTGCCATATTTCTATTTGGCCTGTTGAAATACATGCTTCTACGTGTGAAGCACTCCAATTGTTCTATTAAATTGCATGACTACCGTTTTTATCAGTGCGTACGCTCCTGCTTATGGTGAACGAGTAATGCAGATGGTGAGTCAAAGGGTTGAAGAAATAGAAACAAACGATCTGTGAGACAACGAACATTAGACACATTGTCTTGGGAAATCTGATCAACATGTTCGACTTTAACTTATATACATGGTTAATATCGACTAGAAAAAATGGACAGTGTTTCCAACATGTCTCAGCTTTTCCATTCATGGGAGAACTAACTGCAATATTGTATGTCACCCAAATATTGTAAATCATATTTCACATTATTAGAAAATAGAAAAAAACTTCAAATTTAAAATAAACTTCACTAAAGCAAAAACGTTAGAGGTTGGAAACTGAGGAATGAGAAAGCGAAAATTATGGAATGGGCACAAACAGACAGAGAACAGCAACATACCAGTAATTTCTCGAACCGCCAAATCAGGTTCCGGAGACACAATAAATTCTTTGGTATCTTCGCAGTAGGACCACACATCACCTAAGAATGAAGCATTTTTATTTGTTGCTGAATACTAAATGATATAGAAGTACTGAATACCTAAACTTCGAGCAACTGCGAGAAAGGGAATACTCTCCGTTGGCGTACTGCGTCTAACTGGACCTATGTGATGCTTGAGAGGACGAGTCCATACAACACGTGCCACGCCACTCTTTAAGGCCACCTAAAATAGACTTTCAATATGAAAACATGAGGAAGAAGAGAATGAAAATATCAGCTAAACTAGCTGTATGCAAAGAATCACCGATCCTCCTGCTATACGGATCCTAGCCTGTTCATCTTCACTTTCAGGCTTGTGATCTACCGTCAACCTAAGAGGAACAAGATCCTCGGAATTGTCCTTGAGATCTGTAAGGAAATTCATAAAATAAGAAGAATACAATACCGAAAGAAATAGCTGGAGTCAATAAATTGTTTTAAAAAGTATGAGTTTTTGACACAGACCAGGCTTGAATATTCTTCATTCTTTATTCATTCTTTATTCTAGGCTTGAATATTCTTCTGAAATTCGCGTTCTGGTTATTGAAGGTGCTGACCACGAAAATTGGAAAAGTTGTGATGATAATGTCGATGTTTTCCGATAATCCAAAGGTTCTGCTCTCTCGAAAGTTGTAGAATGAGCCAATTGTAAGCACATGAGCGACAGACAGGACCCGGACCCATCAGGTGAAGGGGTCTAGCTCATCGGGTACAGCTCAACTGATGAGGATCCTTTCGACAACACCCAATTCTGAAGGGAATCGAAGCACTGGGTCCGACTACCACATTTGTGATTGTAGAGTGTTCAAAAGGATAAAGGATTCCGTAACAGATGTGTATGAAAATTTCGACAATATCGACTTTTCTTTAAGATGACCATCATACCAAATCTCTCCAAAAAAAAGCGTGAATGTGAATAATTTGAGGTGCAGACTGAAGACTTGTGGCTATTTCATTTGACAAAACTAGGTATGCATCAAAGCACAAGAATAGCTTTAGCGCGACACTGCATTTTCGTAACTTCCTTCGCCTTTTTTTATTTTTAGAGACCTTTTCAGAAACCAAAACACTATTTAAGTTAAATAGGTGAAACCAACAGTATCAGTCAGTGACACTTGCATAGAAATTTCCAAAAAAATTGCTCGATTTTTATGCTATTGCTAGATCCGCCAGATTCTTATACAATAACAGAAAATCACCAGAATTGATTCTTTTCATTCTGGGAAAAATCAACTCAGCAGGAAAAAAATGTTTTTGGAAACAAGTCTATATCACCAGTATTAAAGCAAAGGAACTGATTCTATCCTGAAGAAGGTCAGTGAAACGAGTTCGGATACTTATGGTAAGAAGCTTTTTGCATGAAAACAACGAGATGCTACCAATAACTTGCAGGAATCTTATCGCTTGAGTCCACGATGCACGAACAGCAAGACACTTTACAATCGGAGTTCTATAAAAACAGAGGTATGACTCACATGATCGCTTCAACAAGATAATCGCAGAATCGCCAACATGGCCAGTGTAGAGTTTCCCGTTTCTAATAATAGCAATGCTCACTGTCGTTCCAGCAGTGCTAGGATATCCGGAAGCAGTTCGGGGCCACTCAGCTAAAATTGTACACCAATGCAGCATCAGAATCAGCACGAATAAAGGAAACAGAAAAACGCATTGTTAAAAGTTATTTGATCGTTCGCCACCGTTACAGCAGGAGGGTTTGGGAGCTGTGAAGATAAGATTAAAGTGCTAACAACAATAAATAAATAGTGAACATAATATCCTTAGAGTACTTTTACGGGAAACTTCGAAAAGAAGGTGAACAACCCCATCCTTGAAACTATGTGTATCATGCATTCAGCTTTGAAAAAATTGACTTATCCGGACGGATTTTCTGCAATGCAATGGAAGTAGTGAAATAAGCCTATGAATGGTAGATAAAGTGGCAATGCAATTTTAGAAAAGGCAAACGAACTAAAACTGAAGCAATGTCTCACAAAAAAAAGTTTCAACACAAAGAGATAACGGTGGATTACCACAAATGCAGGATTAAACTAAGTGAAAAGCAGGCATGCTTCATTATGAAAAAAAAAACGTACAGACTATTTTCCAGATTCCATGATGTGTAGCGAGGAAACCCAGACGAATCGCTTCCAGTACATCATCATCGTCGTCCGAGTCGAATAGATCACTTGCCTACAAGAAATTTAATACTTTGTGAACAAAAAAATAGTTGAACGAAGATAATACATACCATAATGTTGTTCAACAAATTTCTCCTAACATATTCACTAGCTTCGTGTCCTCCGTGGCCATCAAATATACCGCAGAATGTAAATTTAATAGAACCATTCTTGTCCCTAACAGTTTCAATATGTACGCGATCTTCCATATATTTACGTCCGCCCTTAAAATAAACAACACAGTAAATTTCAGTCTATCGTGTAATCAAGACAATCAAGACAAATTACCACCAACCTGATTGGCAGCTACTGTTATTCGTAGATTCTCTCCATGACGTATGCCCAAAGAATGTATTGAGTTTTTAACTCCATTTAAATTTGGAGCCATTATACGAGAAGTCGATCTACACAATTGTTGCTAATGGCCTTTTAGACTCTGAAACAGATAACAAACATCTGGAAAAAAGAGAGCCAACTTGAAATCAGCGAGAATAATACTAGAAAAAGTCAACTGCGAAAAAAAAAACCCTTCATCTACGTAAAACACAATGAGAAGATAGCGATTCCAACGTAGCCACTCGTTTTTTCGCTAATATTTAACGAGAACAATGAGATACAGTGCAATGATGGAATTCAATAAGTATAAATCAAGTTATTCAGCTACTCGTAATCTTTAGAGGTAAAGCGATAAGCAGCCCCAATTATTTAACGCAGTCTAGTACAATATTTCGATAAATTGTCTCAATGTACGCTCAACTTTAATTTAACAGAAGGCATCAAAGCAGTTTCAAGAATGATACTGGAACAGCTAAATGGGATCAATGACTGCAATGAAACCGCGCAAACATAAATTTTCTAGGAAAAGTCTTCCGTTTACGTTGTACACCTTTCCCATTAATTTCCGGGAGCACTTTTTTTTCGAGACCTTCGAAATACGACTACTAACTCACTACCCGTCTCGATAGTCGCTTCGTTCAAACAGAACCAAAGACTATTCAGGGATTCTGGGGTGGAATAAATCCGAGATTGAAATTAGGTACAATAGAGTCTGAAAGACCTGAAGCTCGATGCAGTTGTGTAAGCGGCGGCGAGGTGGAACTAGCGGTTCAGATCGAGTTGAGACCATAGTTAGTTCTACTCAGACAGCAGTGATGAGTAAAACTAGTGTGGGTCCCACCTCGATTGGAACCGCTACCCACATCATTCCGCTTTGAACACAGCCGCTTAGGTAACTCCACCAAGCTTCGGTCGTTTTGACCCACTATGATCGTATTCTTTAATTGAATGAAAAAATTGCGTCTGCGCGAATTTTCTTTTCTAGAGATGCCTAAAATATCCTTATATTACCATATTTTATCGCTTCAATGATTTCCCTGATTTTTTTTTTGGAGAAGACTCAGAATTTCTTCGTTTACCTACACCCCAAAACGATTGCAGTATTTTGTTGCATTTAAAACTTTACTTTGAAATTGAAACCCATGGTTTATTCTTTTTTGTGGCTTGATAACTGGTTCCATAAATTAAGTGAATCGCTCATGCAAATCGCTGCCCTCACTGGAAACAAAAAATGAGGCGATCCTCGCTTGAAAATCCATCCAAAAGGTTTCCGTTAAATCATACATCGGAAGAGGGAAAGGGGTAGATGGCTCCATCCTTGAGTATGTCCTGACATGTAGGTCTGCGCACCCTCGTAATCAGTATAAAAAAATATGAAAAGTCAGAAAAATGTCGTTGATTCCCAATTAAAGCAGCAAAATACTTCAAAAGAAACGAGTAAAAGGTCCCAGTCAGGTGAATAAGTTACAAGCTCTGTTTTATAGTTATTTCAAGGTGACGAGTGAAAATCGACAGCCTGACTACAATGAAAAACTTGAATACGATTAGCTCAACTAAATTGATTCTTCTCATAACCTTTCTTTAAAAAAAATCGTTCCAAGAAAGGTTCTGATGTATCTTCTAGAAATGACGACGACAATTTCAACTAATATTCCTTTGAAGCTGCGATTCATATTATCTGAACTTTATGTTTTCGGTCTCTTCTTTTCGAAAATATGAGATTAAAACCTTTAGTACCAACGTCAGGTTCAACAAAAAAGAAGAAAGATGAAAGTCGAAGAGAAAGAAGAAAACGAATGAACTATTGGGAACGAAAATGTGGATTCATATATATGATGGTAAAAGAAAGTAAGCTAGGAAGCAAAACATTTCGATTCCTAAGTCGACTCAGTCTAAATAAATCGGATATGAAAACTGGAAATAAACAAGAGAAACAACAACAGAACAACAGAGTTCTTTCCCTTGTCGATCACAAAACCCGCGACGGTCGCATAAAATCAAATCAAGACGTACCTTGAGCACTCAAATAGACACTAAGTACTGGAATGCTCTTTACGGAAAGTAAGTGTTTGATCCTCGAAAAGTCAGCCTCGGGAAACAAATACCAAAAAGTAAAAGTACAAAAGCGTAAAAATGAGACGGCGGTTGTGAAGCGTTCATAGACAGCCGCGACGCTCCATCGACGCAACAGTGGGTTCACAACGCATTACGATTAGAGCACTTCAATCAATATCGGGACAATCCGTGCACAAATGAGTCTGGGAGAACTTCCGGCCGGTTTGGGTTGGCCAGAGTCATTGTTGAATGATTTTCTACGGATACTATTAGCTGCTGAAGTTTTTTCACGACGTTATGACTCTCCAGGAACAAATTAAATGTGCCAGGGAGAAACTGAAGCCGACCACCACCGTGTGAGTACTGTTTACTTTGTACATTCCGTTTCTTACATAATCGTGTCTTATCTCAAGACCTCTTGTTTTATTTTACTTCCGTTCTCGTTGCTTTATACTCTCCCTCTTATAATATTTGCACTTTTGCTGCCACACGTAATGTTTTACTGTTACATACGTAATTGAAGAGGAAGCTTGCGTCGTCATGTAAAGAAAATCTTGATGGCTGGTGGTAGGATACTTGGATGATTGAGTGGTTCTGTGTGATGCATTTAATCGATATCAAAGCACTTCAGCACACAAAATAAATAACCCTATACATTAGTCAGGTTGTGTAAATGCACCATACATCGTAAATTTTTGTTTCGACCATGATTTCATCGCATAAAACTAGCTATTAAGTCAGATTTTTCATCCTCTATGGTCGTTCAATTGGTACCAGACTTGTTTGGGAGGATAGAAGCACTTTTCTGATATATCGGCTCGCCTCCGCAGGTGATTGTAAGGCTGCACACGCGTTCATAAACCTCAAACAATTTCGAATTGAAATCGAACGCTCAGAGGAGTTCCCATATGAACGAATAAACACCATGCACTTCATCACTTTTACTACGTCAGATTGATAGAGAGTAAAGATAGCTGAGAAAACATCATCTCATAATTGTGTTTGAATTGTCACCCAATTTTTATTTTCTTGTTGTTTATCTTGTTGATTGGCACTGTTCATGTTCTGAATATAGCCAAACCATACAAAAAAAAACAATAAAAATTATCAAAGAAAGAGCCCGAGGAGTTTATCGGTGCTGCCGCCCTATCGATCGATCGTCCCGTCCATCAGCGCCACAGCATCTGTCTGCCGAGGACGTAACGCGTCAGTCAACAGAACACTATGGGATGCAACTATTGGTATAGTTGTGTGAAAATGACATGTAGCTCGGTGCAATTGCGGAAGTGGCTGCACTCGAAGCAGTGCGGTGCGTAACGCATTGCGATCGAGGTGGGACCTTTGTTAGCGCCATTCATCGCTGCAGTTCGCACTGATCCCCCACGATCCCAATCCCTAGGTCCACCGCCCCTGCACCCCTGGATAACTGTGCCAAATTTCATGTCGTTTTGACCCGGTATTAGCAGCCATACAAAGAGTTGTTGTTGTACTAGTTCTAAAATTTTGGAACTGCGTTTATCTTGACTTCTCTTGACCTGCAACTAGATTAGTTTGTGTGATGTCGGCTGAGCATATTTGATAGTATGTTCAGCGAGAGAATACAGAACAACCTCGAATTCATGAGTATGTCATCCATCAACGGTTCTAAAATTTTCTTCTGTTGAATCTAGGTGATCTAAGAAGTTCAACTCTTAGAAGATCTAAAAACCTGATCCTTAAGTGATAAGTGTCAAAAGTTATGAAAGGATCTTAGAGCTACTCCACTTATTCAACTAGGTTTTTATCTAACAATTAGAATTCAGAATCCTTTTGCCTGTTCTAGTATGGAAGATATCTTATTATCGTGTTAAACGAGGAAATAAGAGAGGTTTTCACGTAGTCCTGCTTTTTGTCATTTATTTCTTCTCTTATTCGTTCCATCTTACCTTTGATACATTCTTGCGCCGGCACCCTGAGGATATGATTGCAGTGATTTAATTGTCTCTTTCTGTTGAAGGGTTCTTCTCGAAGATGGTCAGGAGGCAATCGAACGTAGAAACCTGGATGGCGAGTTTGTTCGTGACATCGTCGATGCGGAAGTTTCTGAACCGGGAGAAGGTACTTTAGGTCTGCGGCATTCATAAAGAACCACCTAGAAAACGAAATTTGAATAAAGAGCGTTTCATAATGATGAACTGTTGTAGTAGACCGGTGTTCTATCTCTAAAACTTATTAATTTCATTGAATTTACGAAATTTACTGAGACTCGCAATCTTTGATAATTTTGAGATTCCTTCAATTTCCATTTTTGTAGTTGTTTCGAATCGACGACGGAAGAAGGTTGAACGGATGCGTCGAATGGGTTTTGTTGTGGATCTGCAGCCGGATCTTCAGATTGCTCGGATTTGCCCTGGAGTATGTTTAGGTGTGACTGCAGAATCATTGCGTGACTATTCCATTCGTTCCAGTTTTTTTTTCTTCAGAAGAAATATATGAATAATTACATACTCAGAAATAGTACGATCAAACGAGAAATATACCCAATCAGTTCAATTTGGATGTAACCATGTGCTCTTCGGAAAAAAAGTTGTTGGTCTCGTCCATTTTATATCTATGTTTGGAACTCAAGCGCAATAATGTCCAACAAAATCCATATCTGCTTACTTCATAGTGAAATATGTTTCTTTGATTGCCTACAAAAATTTGTGTCACTGACCAATAGATAGGAAGATTTTGGGTTGCCTCAGAAGCGAAACGTCGAAAATTTCAAAATGTTCTGTTATCTGCCAGTACCATTTTTTTTATCCATCTGCTTTCCATGCAAGATGTCAAATGTCAAGTGTTCTAGAATAACAAATTCCGCAAGTTGAGGAGCTGAGTCGTTCAGTAGGCATTTGTTATGCTACACCTTGCATATTTTTGGAAGCATAGAAGCGATATTCGGAGCCGTTGCTCCGACTCTTTTCATTATTGGACGATTGGCGAAGGTGTCCTCATCACCTGAGCTGTACTCGAAGAGCTAGACTCCCTTCACCTGAGGAGAGTCCGGCTCCTTCCTATAGCACCCACGTTTGCAATTATATTTCCTAAAGGCAACATTTCGCGAAGTTGACGATCTTGGGATCTCTTGCTATTGGGTTCATGGTGTAGATTATGAGTGAAAGCCTGTTCATGGTCAATTCATCTTAATCGTCCTCAAAAATGGCTCGCGGGCGCGACGCGTGTACGGAGAGAGAGAAAGAAGAAATAGTAGGAATTTCTGACGCCGTTTTTAGTGAGGTTGAATTGAGCGTGAACACGCTCATACTCGTAGTCTAGACTTCGAAACTTAAATTGTTCATGAGAGATCCCAACATCGTCAATTTCGTGATACGCTGAATTTAATCATTGGGAACCAGCCACTGGTTTTTCTCAATCTCTTAGAGTTGCAGGCGAAATCTTAAGCCTTGTTAATTTTGACAAGCATTTTCGTGTTGTTCTTGTTCGCTGTCCGTGCACAACATCATTCTTCAGGAAGCCAGGATGTCGCCGGTGATCTAACACTTCTCGAAGGCGAGGGTATCACACATATCGTTAATTGTGCAACTGGGGTCCCCAATTATTTCCCCAAAAAGTTCAAATATCTTCACCTGGAGGTACTAGATCTGCCCTGGACCGACATAATTCAAAGTTTTGGGGAGGCGCACGAATTCATGAAAGATTGTGTGGATAGTGGAGGAAAGGTATGTAGTGAGAGAATGCACGCTTTCCAGTTACGTCTCAGGTGTGGAATCTTATACAATTCTCATCTCTTCAGGTTTTTGTACACTGCAATGCGGGAATTTCTCGTGCAGCGTCATTTGTGATCTCATATTTGATGGTTCATCACGCTATGTCGCTACAACAAGCCATAGAAGTTGTTAAAAGCGCTAGACCAAGTGAGATAGTTTCATTTTTTTCAGTTCACTTATATGTTGTATTCCATACTTACCAACTTTCCAGAATTCTACACCGCTTCTTTTGGTCTTGGTCATGTTTTTTTCTTTTCGAAGTGAGAGTTCTTGTTTTTTTTTTCAAGGAAATTTTCTAGAGGTGCGGCCGAACATGGGTTTTATGCAGCAGTTGAAGCACTTCGAAGAGTCGCTTTCTAGTCACCACTTATAAAGTACAAAAGTAAGTCTTTTTTTCATTATCCTAAGTAGATCCTCATCCACATTCGATTCATTATTTTGATCCATGAAAAAGCTAATATTCACCTGTTTCAGTGTGCGAGATTCGTTCAATTTGTGGGTAGGAGAACAATTTCATTGATATAGCTCCATGCTTTTATATGTACTGAATACAAATCACGTGCCATTACATTGTTTATATAATATACATATATTCTTTTTCTTTGTATATGCATATGTTCTTTTTCTCTTTTCCTTTTTCAAAGATTTGAAAGAATGTGATTCCTGCATAACTACGTGAACATGATTTGATTGTTCATATAGTCGAGTTAAAAACGACATGAACCACGGTGCAGTTGCGAAAGCGTTTGCGCTCGAAGCGAAACGGTGGAGATAGCGATTGGAATCGAGGTGGGACCATCGCGAACCGCAGCAATGAACGGTGGTAGCAGGGGTCCTCACGCGATCCTAACCACTGTGCTCCATCGCACCGTTCCGAGCGCGACGGACCGTGCTTTGTTGTTGTTTTGGCCGTACTATAATCTCTCGTGTGGCTTTTACGTTTTGCTCAATCAGTTCTCTTTCGCTAATTAGTTGTCCTCAAATAAAATTGCTATGTCGTGTCCTATATCGTGACATATCTGTGGCAATCGCTCCAGCTAGGGGAGCCCTCCTAAATTCCATGGATTCGATTATTGAGCTGACCAGGTAAGGCGTGCTTTGAAGGTCGGTGAGATCGAATACGGATAGTCATTGTACGGGAGGTCAATGGAACGAAGTTTTTGTAAGGAAATCAGTCTAAAGTTTGTGTATACAAGGAGCCGATGCAAGGGAAAAAGAACAATAGACAGATCGATTCTGTGAATAACTAGAAAAGCCGCCGAGATAAAATTGTGGTTCGGCCCTACCGCACGGCACAAAGGGACCAGAGAAGAGATGTTCTACGTAGAAGTACCACGAACGAAACGCAGAAGAATGCTGGAACGTTCGTTCGTTCCAGCATTCTTCAGCTGGAACGAAAAGCAGTCATCATAGGGATAGCTGATTCTTGTCGGTGTATGCCACCCGCCTGCAATGTATCGTCCATTAGCAGCTTGACCTAACTTAACTTAGCAGAGAAGATTTGGCAAGCACTTCTTAAATTTAGCAACCAGCTAGTTATTAGTACACAGTACGCGTCACGTCTCGTAATTAGTGTCAATCGCATTTGAGGAAAGGCTATTCGCCTAGTTTTGACCAAACATATATAGAACATGTAGCGACCACATTGAGCTTCATATTCCAAGATTACAAGAAGTCTTTGAATCACTTCACTACTTCAGCACTTTCTGCAATCAACTGCAAAAAGGACGAATGCGGAGATGTCAAAGTGGTTAACAGACGAGGAAAAGATACAAAGGAGAGAAAATGAAAGAATGAAGGAAATAGTAATAGCTTGTATATAGTTTGAAGGAGGAACTAGTAGTCAGTTAGGAAAAGTGGAAGTGCTATGTATGATTCCAGAAGAAACGGTAAATCATATAAGTTGCTTGGATTTAGCGCTAGCTCGTCTTTAAGGGGAAGGTTAATAACGCAAGCTACTTTCGGCCATCCACGAAAAGTCTAGGAACTTCTGCGCATTTAAATGAAATCGTCTGACGACTCTTTGTCGGATCATTTGATCACTTTTAGGAAATTGGTCCTAGGGCTCCCAGAAAACAAGTCTACTTACGACTTTTGGATTTGCAAGTAACATTATAAGGAATTCCTTCCTGAAGGTTTCTCTCTTTGCAGTGCTTAGAGCTGGTTATGAGGTCAAGCAAGGTCATTTGTTAATGGTATCTAAACCGAAATATGGGCACAGACCTAGAAGGGTGTCAGTAGATTTTGCCTCATTTTCCTGGAATTAACGTGCTAATAGCAAATTTCGAGTAACAGAGAGGATTTGTAGTGGAATAATTAGCATCATATCATATAATAATCAACATAATTAGCAGCAATTTCGATTCTTCTCACCATCGCTGATCACTTTTCATTTCATATTCATCTATAATTCTCGATATTCCCATATACCCAACTTGTTTACTGTGCGACGTCCTGTGGATTTTGTACTATTTGCTTTTTATGGATTTTTTTTTCTACTTATGGATGTTTATGTACATTTGATGATGAAACAGACTTCTAATCTAAGGATTTCTCTTCTGATCTGATCTGGTCGATCATAATGATTGGCTTTTCGGAACGAAAGGAACCTTTCATAATGATGTCTGAGTTATAGTGCAAAACAATCGGAACTAGTGCGGATCTTGTCAAATGAAGATCTAACGGATTAAGAAGGTCCCAATTGACCAATGGTGTCATCAGCCATCTATCACTTGTCTAGAAACGGACGGAAAATTAAAGGATTTGAGGTATGGGACACACTGGGACCTCGAGTATAGAACATAGAGTTGCGTAACCGATTAATACCGGGTAGGTAGAGCAAAAGGATGTAGTCGTAGGTGGGAAGATTGTCGATTTTTGAAGGAGGCGGGTAGATCCCGACGCAACTCTTTTCGGGGTTTCCCTGCCATTTTCTTCCGCGTAGTTCCCTCGGATCCGGACGTAATTTTCCAGAAACCGCTCGTCGCCTACCCGAACGACCCCGCAATCGGTGAGCCCATTATCAGTGTAGAAGAAATGGAGGGATGGAGGTGTGGGAGCGTGTGCAGAGAAGCAGAGTCAATGTCCCCGTATCGACTACCCGTTGTCTCTGTCGTTCATGTCTGGTCCACACTATCCGAATCATTCCACAAGCACTCGTACCGTCTGCTTGTCTGCTATCTCCGCATTTCGCGCGCTCTTACACCGGCATTGCCGACGTTAGAGGGACAAATTGCAAAAAGTAAGCGTTAGAGTGCACACGAGTTACGGAGCGTACAAGACGACGAGAGATAGTCGAAGAGGGTGTCAGGGGCGTATACGCATACATACAACATTGCACATACATCGTTCCTTCGTTCAAACATTCCATTTCCTTGTATTATTGTGTAACGGAAAAGATTTCATCCGGAAAAGGTTCTCTAACCCCTCATTTATGGTTTCCCGGGGAATTGTGCAAATTTACTCTCGCTTCCCTTTGAGAGAAATGAGAAATTGGCACGGCGCCAACCTATGAGGGTTGATAGTCTATCGGTGACTCATAATGCTGACGTTTTTTTAACGACGATTAGAGTTTTTTTCTCAATGAAACCTTCTTAATGCATCAGGCTCCCTTCCTATTTCTTTCTAGAAATTTTTACTTGACAAAAAAAAATCAAATATTGATGTTTCTTCTGCTTACTTCCTACTTTCTGCTCGGCACATAGAGAGGTCTTAGCTCCCTATAGATATCTTTCGCTAATAAATCGAAGTTTAGATTCACTATACAATTACCTTGCTGGCTGGACAACTGCGGAAGTACCGCATAATTTTCTTTGGTTTCTAAAAGTTCATGGCAGAGATTCTGTTTTCGGACAATCCTACAAAGACCTACGCATAGAAATTCAAACATATGTAAAATATAAATAAATATAAGAATGCAAAAAACCTCTATTTCGAAGTTACACTGTGATGCATCTATTTCTACGGCTTTTCGACACTACTTTTTTTTCAATTTGAAATAAATGGCCCCTCTTTTCAGGGTGACTCATGCAAACCTTAGATAGCAATCAAGAGCAGAACCCGCCGATAGGGTCTCAGGTAGGTGTTAAATGTTCTCTCTGAGAAACCTTTCATTAATTCAACTCCATGAAATCCATTCCCCCTTTACAATTATCTGATAGATATTTCTTGCAATTACCATCTAGCTGGAATGGGTAATTATTTAATCCCGTCTACGAATCCATAGAAACTCATTCCTGAATGGTATGAAGGAAAAGAAGCACTTTCTCCTCATCCAACCCGAACGTGCTTGAAAACAAAAACAACTACATTCCTCCTCGGAATTCATAAAAACGTAAAAGATTCAAACGTTATGTGATTACAAAGTGAATATGCAGTGTTTGAATCAGCTGTCTGCAATTATTTCACGCAATATTGCGGTAGTTCTGCGGCGCTGGTTTGTCAAATTCACATAATTCATTTCCTTGTTCTTGTAATGATTTGGGCATCGCACTACTATATGGAAATTCGATGAAGGAATGATTTATTCGATGAATTCCTACCCACTTTTTACCTTCCTGCACGCAAAAACCTCTATTTTGAAGTTAATTCATTACGTCGAAGGGGTTATGGTAATTGATCAGGTTGGATCTTTGATCAAAATGTCTGGCTTCGGTGATAATCGTTAGGGATTAGTGTTATTTTATTCGAATCGATCGAATGCGAATTTGTTCGTCACGTTGCAAAAATGCTCGTATCGTGCATATCTCAATCATCTTCAGGAAAGAATATGTGGTGTGAAGTCTTTTAAGAAGACCCAACTTCTCAGGATGTGATGTCTTGTCGGGGAAAATGTAGTTGGGGGGGACTCAACCGCGCTCTTATTTCTGCAAGCTCCGTCTTTTTTATTTGTCTTAGCCTACATGTCATAGATCCTCTAAAATTAATGCTTAGGTTTTAGGCGTCAACTAGCTTAGTTATTCACTTCCAGAAGTAAGAGCGCGGTTGAGTGCTTCTCCACCCTCATTAAACTTTCTAAAGTTTGAAGACGTCATAGAAACACTGTGCACGCAAGAAATATTGTTTCCTCTCGACCTTATTTTGTGCATAAAAAAGGAAATCAGATAAGGTCCCATATAACTTGTAATTACCTTGATTACCTTAACTCCCATTGATCTTCGAACTAGTTGAGCGGGCGCCAGTAATTTTTCCATTTTTTCCTGAGATATTACAAGTACATGAAAATTATGATGAACTTGTAATATCTCATTGAAAAAAAAAACATTTGCTGCGGAAGTGTTATTTGTTCATATAAAGAAGATAAGTTGAGTAGTTAAATAAGTTATCAGTAAATAATTGGGCGCCTTCGAGAACCTTATCTATAGGTTCCTGTGATGCAGTTGAAACTGATCGAGAGTATAGTTAGTTTCGATTGGACCGGAATTTTGCCGCCTTTAGTATTACGCGCATTGTTTGATCGTGAATTGCGCGTTTCTATGGATGGATAGCGTCGGACTAAGTGCAACATTGGTGCATCCGTTCGCATCGAGTCTTATTTGTTGCAGAAACGCAAACGAAGACCCCGTGTGGATTGTCAAAATGCCATACAATTGCTGGCGAAAGCCCTTAAGATAGAGTCTTCTGCCGATCCATGCACGTCTATGAATGGAGATCAAATCGCTGAGAGCGCACTACAGTTGTTTTCGAAGCAACCTGAAGTTTCTGGCAGCGTAAACGTTTTGGAGGGGAAGGTTAGTTTCTTTTTCTGATTTTGTAACACATTTTTTGATTCCTCTTGCTGACTCAAACCGTTCGCTATCGTACTGAACAATTTTGGATTCGGTCATCTGTTGGGATTCCATCCATTAACCTTGTATTCTGACCAGATCAGTAACATTGAAAATTGCTATCATAGGGAAGCGAGTCAGCTCTTGCAACAGAGAATAGGGAGGAGCTACCTTCTATCAACGATCAAAATGCAATCCAAGAATTCTTTCGGAAGAATAGAACAAAGAAATTACGCGACTTTGTCTCAGCACGACGTCCGTACGACGTAGGTTAAATTATACATATCAATCAGGTTATAATTTTTTGAGCTTTCTTCCAGATTGAGGTACCGACTGATCGACCAGCAGATGAGCAGATGCATTTCTCTATCCCTAGTGATCATCCGATGAGAAAAATTTTAGAACAGTCCGACAAAGGGATGTCCGTGAAGGTTTGTACGAGTAATTCATATTTACTTCATATTCCCATATTTATTTTTCCGTTCCATTGTTCGTGTTGTTTCTCAGGAGGCTCTCGCTAAAGAGTTCCGAAACTACAAAGTTCGATTGCCAAAGAAAAGAATACAATTCGATGTTGATCCTGCCATTGATCCTTGTGAGTTTGAAATTTTGTGTGCACAAAATGTGTGGATGCTTGGAAAACCTCTTTGTTTTTTTGCTTTTGCTTTCTTTTTGCGTCTTCCACATTAAATCTGCTAAAATGTTAGGTAACTAGCTTCATCTGAAGCGAGAATTGTTTTTCTTGGTGTCCACGAATTCTTGCGATCCGTCTCCTAATTTGAACCACAGTTCCGGATTTTCCCGGCAATTAAAGTTTTGTTTCTTAACTTTTCCTATTATAGCTGTGTTATATTCACTTTTTGCAAACGATTCTGTGGACGAGAATAGTGTCGTAACGGCCACCACACCAACAATGACTACTGTTCGAGACGCGCTTACCGCCTTGGTCAGCGTAGCTGATGGTGCTAGCTCATCATCGGATAATGGAACATCGGAAGTGGATCTAACTACATTGGTTAAGGTATATGTTTTGAGATTTGTTAAAAAAGCTAGTAGTTACTTTTTTTTTTTTTTTTTTTTTTGAGAAAGACTGTTTAGCCTGAACCAAGTGATCCTGTCACAGAACCAGGCACTTTGATGCGGTTCAGGTAAGAACTACTTTTTTTCCATATCCAGCGTCATTTGATCGGCAAATACGTGTTCAATGCATATTTTTCTCAATGCCTCTTACGAAAAATGCCTTTCCTGCTATGTTCTTATGCTGTAATTTCTTACTTTTTCTCTTACTTCTTCGATTTCACCATTTTGAAGAGTTTATGGTCTTCAAGAATTCCATTTCCAATGTTTTGTGGTGTTAATGTAATTTTGCGAGAAGTCTAGAAGATTCTGAGGGACCGAAAAAAGTAAACTACGATCAGCTGTTAAATTTCGTTCCCTGCACTCTCCTTGCGGAAGAATGAAACTCACGCAGGTGTCGAAGTGCACATCCTTTGTCTTTGTCGAAACGATGCTTTTCAAGACAGAGGTGCCGAGTAATACGCTTGCCGAAAATTTTTCATTGGCTTGAAATATATGGGAATATATGAGTATGGATTTAAGCGTCTTCTTATGGAGCTCTGTAGTCTGGTATATCCCACTGTTCATGTGTATGAGAAGACGAGGTTTAAATTTCCTTCAGACATTATTATTTTCATTTTTGTTTAGTGCTGCGTCACTCAACAGTGAAAAAGCTGGCCAAAGTATATACTCACTGCCACCATTTTGGAAGCTTCCTCTAATTGTTTCCAAAGGCTATCGTGGAATCTACTATGTGCAGGGAATCAAATATGTGCAAATAACGTAAGTTTTCGTTATATCTGGCGCAATTATTTGCGTGTATTTTGCTTCATTTTTTCCACGCACATTTTACGTTTTATATCATCTTTTCCAAATTCTCAATGAGATTTCCAGAACGTTAATGAAAGGTGATGCTCTGGCTGTTTCTCTCGACTTGCCGATGGGTTTTGACCTTAATGGTCATCTCGCGACATTCACCCTGAATGATTTACTTTTAGCAAACGGTATCGCGATAAATGATCCTAAAAACTGCAAGGAATTGTGTAGTAAGTTTCAACGTTGTGTTAACATTGATAGTATGCTGAAACGACAATTTTTCTAGGGATATTTACACCTAGCGTGTTCCTCATACAGCATGCTATTGCGGATCATCTCTTGTGGAACTGTGGACCGAATTCCTTGAATCCGCTGGCAGCTTTGAACCTAGGTTCGCTTCTATCTCAATTTTTTGAAGCTTTTATTGGATAATGTAGACAAAATCTGTTTTCATTTAGAACATTATCTTATTCCAATTTCCTGTGAGATTCCTCCATTTGCATGTCATAAACCGCAATATTTTGAGCTGTAAGTTGCATTTTAATTTCGTTTTGAGTTCATGTATTTCCCGAATAGATAGTGATTTCAGGGGTTTAAATGGTTGGTATGGTCACAATGAAGTGTTCGACCCATGTACGGTCAGTAACGGGTTTTCACGTACTTACTTGTATGTAAACAATTTTTTATATGCTCACTAGTCCTCTTAAAGACATCACCCCACGAATCTGAGGTGGTGCAGATTTCAGGTGGAGTATTCGTGTACAGGATGGGAGACTACGGAGAGGGGGGTGATTCCGTCCATTTCTTCCTAATTGCCGTAAAAAAACGGCCCGGAAGATACAGCTTCATTCGTTTTGGCGCACCATTTTGTACAAGACGTTCGATTGGAGCGCGCCAGTCTTGTGCGGCGCTGCATATTCTGGGCCGTTTTTTTACGGCAATTAGCAAGAAATGGACGGAATCACCTCCCTCTCCGTATTCTCCCACCCCGTATACGAATACTCCACCTGAAATCTGCACCACCTCAGATTCGAAGGGTGATGCCTTTAACTATAATTGAGAAAGCAAAGCCTACTTGCTGTTTAACAGTCGATTTCTTCCCTATTACAATTTTCTTTTAAGCCAGTATTCAACTATCTTCATCTGAAGATAGTTGATAGTTCATCTATTAAAGCTACTGCATATTTGGGAATCGCATCGCAGGGAATTGCCAACTTATCGAAAGTTTTGTACAGTCCTAAAAGAATACTTATTAAACGGAGCATTGTAATCAAAAGTTAGGGCAAGTTATGCGGGGTGAAACCATGTTGTAGCTGTAATACTGCAGTAAGATGCAAAATGTTGTACTTTTCTTTGCTTCAACAGCGCATTATTCCTCCTGGAGCTGTGCGGTATCTTATCTCATTCCTTCTCCTTTTTGTTCTAAGGTCATTTCAATGTCAATCACGGCTATTAAATTAAGAGTCTAGAAAATAGAAAAAACAAAAACTTGTGCAAGTTTGCGAGGAAATTGGCATGCTTTGTACAGTCTGTCATAGACCTTAAGGAATTCTTCGTGATGGATATAGTGTGTACGAGTGATTTTTTTTTATAGCGCAGGCGTGTATTTGCTTTACTGCACTTAATCTATCTCGGACGTTCTTCTTATGCTCAGATTTGTTTCCGGTTCAAATTGTTTGCAGACTGACTCAGTATGCTTCCTATATGCGTGTTATTACCCCATTTAACACTATTCTAATGGTAAATGTGATATCGAGACGTCTGTTTATGTTCACTGTCATGTTGGCTAAATTTTAAAGGTTCCATGTAAATTTTGAGGGACGTAAAACGAATGAAAAGGCATGTACACTTCTTTGCAAAGTAAGCGGCGCATTGAATGATAGTTTTGAGATGAATTCTGTGTGTGAATTAATGTCTCTCCTCGTTCTCTTCCTTCCTCATCTTTCTTCAAAAAAGTGCTACTTTTGCCATGAATTGTCTTTTGACTTCAATTCTTTTTTTTTTGGGTTTCTTTCACTTCGAATATCTTCGGTTTTGTTAAAGGTATCACCCCACGAATCTGAGGTGGCACGGATTTCAGGTGGAGTATTCGTATGCGGGATCGTAGATTAAGGAGGAGGAGGGGGGGGGGGGGGTGATTCCATCCATTTCTTTCTAATTGCCGTAAAAACGACCCGGAAGATACGGCTCCGAGAGTTCCGCTATTTTCTACATCGAGTTCGATTGAAGCGCGCCAGCCGTGTGCACACGCCGCATCTTCCGGGCCGTTTTTTTACGCCAATTAGCAAGAAATGGACGGAATCATCCACCTCTCCATAATCTACGATCCCGTATACGAATACTCCGCCTGAAAGCCGCACCACCTCAGTTTCCTGGGGTGATGCCTTTAAGTTTGCATTATTGATTTTACATAGCTTATTCCAGCCAGTTCCACATTCTCCGTCTGGTTCAACTACGCCTTCCGTGTGTGAGGACGTAAAACCGGTGATAACATCAACAAAGTAAGCAGTTTTTCATAGTGTCTCATTGCAAGGCAAGCCGCTTTTTTGGCCAATTCCAGACCGTTGAATCTAAAATGCTCTTCCAGCGGCTCGATCGACCCGGTGAGTGATAATTTTCCATAGTTTAGTTCAATTGCTAATACGTTTTTGCTGAAGTCGTTATCGGAAGGGTAGCAACACGAGCGCTTTTTATTGCCAGATAGTTCGCTCGAAATCCTTCCATATGTCGATAGAAGCCTTCTTTTATACGTCTGGAAACTAATAGGCCATTCCAGTAATAACTTATTATATAGTTTATATTCTTCTGCGCTTTTGTTTATATGAAAAGTTCTCTATACTGTTCCTTGAGTATCGATTTAAAGTATCAGATTGCAATTGGGGGATTGTTAGCAAGATTTTCTTCGGTCATGCATTCTCATACTTGCATATCTTTACTTATATTCAATTTTCAGTAGTGTTTAAGGATTAAAACAGCTGTATTGAATCTACTATATTTCACTTCATTTTTTTTTGTATGACTAGAATTTCTTCACAAGCATGATTAGAATTATGTTGTTCTTTTCCCCACATTTTGATTTTCATAGACATGGTTCTTGATCAGGTGGTCGTTTAATTTGGTTTCGAAAATAGCCTAAATTTATGTTTAATTTAATTTAATTTAATTTAAACACAGTAGAAGGATGACGAAAACTCGTTAAGCATGAACTTTGTATAGTGCTCCGGAAACATTTTGTCACTTTTCGCGTTTTTAATGTACGAAATCATTTCAGTGAAAACTTTGTCTTCTTAAACTTGTTGTTTTTTGGCTATAACGTATCTGTATTTTGATGAGGATTACGTTGTGGTGCAGGGAATGATGGTAAATGTTCTCTGTGCGGCAGAGCTGCTCAATTTTTTTTGTTTTGCGCCCAAGTTTCTTTCTTGCTACTTTCAGGGTTCATTTTTGTCTTTGCTATTCTATGCATTAATTCTTGTGGATTTTTTTCCTGACAAGCTTGATTAATTAGTAGACTTCCTCGATGTTGAATACGATCTCCAGTCCACTTGCATTGATCTCCAACGAATTAACTTAATTAACATTTAACTCCAGCGAATTATTTAAGGTGTTCCGAGGAATTTTTCTTTGTAGACACAGGCCCATCTCGGCTACAAGCGAATACTTTTATTTGTTACGTTTTTCTTTTCAAACCAACACACACACACAAACATCATAAGTCATCCTTTCGCAGGACTCAGTGCTGTCCTATTCAATATATCTTGACGGGTATTCGAAATGTGAAATTCCGCCTGCTCGCTTCGTTTACTGTGATGTATGCATGCTGCTGTCTTCACTTTCATATGCTTGTGGCTCATCTTATCGGTAATTTCACCTACTGGTGAAATACCATAGCTTATTTGGCAAAGAAGCCCGATCAGGGACTATGCTTATGTTACATATCCGCAATTTCTTTCTATTCAGATTGAGGTCATTTTATGTATGGTTTTTTTTGTTCAAGTTGTGCTCTTTTTCGGTTTTTCCGCAGTTATCCGTTCAAAAGAAATTTTATTCCCAAATTAATATTAGTCTGAAGAGGCATTGTATGATAAAATAGCTTTCTTATTCTGGAAATTTTATGTTCGATTTCATGGATTTATAAATAATGATGGGATTTTGCCAACGCATTAGAAACTATTGAATGCGCTAAAGTCGATTAGCCTTTCCGGCCGTTGTCATCGAATCGCAGCTTCTTTCCATTCATCTTTATTACCTATTCATTTCCAAAACTATGTAAAATTCTCCTGTAATTTTTTCAGCTCCCAGTATTCAGTTTTTCAAAGATCACAGATAGTAGCCAATTTGTAAAACTATCTCCTGTTCAAACTGCATTTACTTTGAGTTTGCAGAAACTCAGAAAACTATTCCGGAATGTCTCCAAATTGGGGCGCGCGAAAGACGCAAAAAACGAGGCAACGGAAATTTGGGAATGTATTGGAAATATCACCTAGAGCTAACTCATTCAGTGGTTGTTAAGGCAAAAGGGTATTTTGATTTGCAAGAGCTTCTCATTACCATAAATTGCTGACAGATTTTATACGGCTCTTCTGTTAATCCATGCCCAACCTACTTTAGGTCACAGTGTTGTGGGTGTTCGATTGACGATTTCCGGTTTTCTCGCAGTGCATTTGCTGTCTTTATAATCGCAGTATTTTCCAACGGAATGCGAGTTTTTTTTATCGCAGGCGATAATGACCTTGAATTGGTATTGTTTGAGAAACTTAGCGACGGATATTTGCGACTTTTCTCTACACTTTTCACTCGTATTCTGTATCCTGTCTGTGCTTCAGCTGTTGCACGCTTCTCAGCTTTCAAACGATGTTTTTGCGGCAACCTTCATTGTTTCCAAGCGATTATTTGTGACTCATACGTCGAACGCAGGAGATTTTCAGTGTGTAAATTTCGCTTTTCCTATTTGTGGGACTCTGTGAATGCTCTTTTCTTTATAATAACGAATTGAAGTTTCTAGCAGAGGTTTTTCTTCTGAGAGGAAAAATTTCCTTCTCTTTTCTTTTCCTTCTTTTATCGTTGCACGATTGCGATGCACTGGTATCGTAGAAACGACGGGAGCTGTTTCATTTAGTGTGTCAAAATGTTAGAGGTGATAGAGACGATGTGTTGAGCGGAGAGACAAAACATGGAAAGGAGAGAAGCAATCAATTGGAGGGAAAGAGGGAGAGAGCGTTTGTTGCGTACGATTCGATGGAGAAACAATGAGGTAGAGATGGATGGGTAGAGAGTTGAGGCGGAGGAGGAAGAAGGCGGTGGCCGGTCGTCGACTGCTTATTTTTCCTCCGTCGATTTTTTATTGAGGATTTTTCTTGTGGTTAGTGTGTTTCCCTTATTCTTGAACTTCTTTATTCTCTACCTTTGAATTTTATTTTCTCCCTATTAATCTTTTAGAACTATGAAATATAGGGTTGATGGAATCTCTAAGATAGTCGTTCAGTTTTTAATCCTTGAATTTATCCCAAATCTTAATTGTTAGAGTGAATGTGGATATGTGCAGACGCTCAAGAGAAGTGATTTCAATCTTGCTCCTATAAAATTGCTTTTACCGCTGAACTTATACTAGTTTTACTATTAGTTGAAACAATTGCTTCAAGAACACATTGAGAATTGACTCTTCTTTCTTTAAAAATCTCCGCTCATTATCTGGTATCGAACGAAAAATATGTAAGGTCCCGCCGAAATCGAGGGTTTTAATAGGAAGTACAAACTCGAAAATGAACTGAAGTTTGCTCAGCAGCGAGAAAAGCACAAACAGCATTTGCCGGTTGTATTTAGTTTTCTGCTTATAATAGTATTTCTGCAATGTTTTGCCACAATTAAGTCGGCTTTCTCTTTCTCACTTCTACAATTTATTTGCTGCTGCGGTTAGTGGTTGTGGTGTTTTCAGCATCTCAAAATAACGCATACTTGTCAACATGGAATCTTTTCCGTTCTTTTTTTCTCCAATAGTTTGGTTTTTAAACAAAGAATTTGCTTATTTTCTTTATTTAATCTTCTACGTGCACATTATTAGTTTTCCTTCCTTTTTTTTCGTGATTTTCTCCTTTTTTATTTTATATTTCTTGCAGTGACCCATGAAATCATTTAATTACTTTGTAAAAGCGGTTTTGTTTCATGTAAATGGCTTTAAGTAAATTCTTGTTCTTTGTTCATGCATTTTCAACAGGTAGTTTGTTTATATCTACCTATCGCTTACAAATTTGCATAAATATCCATTCAGTGGTAGATTACGAGTAGGGGGACATTAAGGATGTAAGAACCGAATTTTCCTGTTTTTTTTTTATGGCGAACTGAATACCGGAAAATAAGCATAACAAAAAAATATAGATAACGCTATCTCCTGCATATTCATGGAAATGGGGCTATGTGTGAGATTTTTTCAAATGAATGTACGTCTGATTTTGAAGCAGGGATGATCAGGCGTAATTAGCTCTTTTGATTAGGATTCACCTGCTCAATGCGCATAAATATCTTTGAAAGCATTCATTCGTAATCGCATATGCTATGCACATAATACGAGTGAGTATACTACGAATCTAACCTCAACAATGTTTTCTTTTTTTTTTGCGATTACGCCACCCGTATCAAAATCCCGCGAATCGTTTCTTTGAGTTGTGTAAAACGGGATACTCGCAACTCGCATCGGTTCGATGACCGCATTATCCTCTTGGCGTTCAGATTTTTGAAGTTGTTCAAGAGGACGCATGGTGAACGATGCGGTGTTAAAGAGGTGACTACGGGCTGAGGTCGATTATTTGACCCAAAACCCGGACTTTTAATGAACCGGTTAGCGGATCGCCTAAAAACATCGCAATATCGATGAAGTGGATAATTTGTTCATCGTTAATGCGCAGTTCTTTTGAGAAATAATGGAGGTTTTCGGGGGGAAAAAAAGTATTTAGGAGGACAGTGTGGGACCTTCGGTAAAGTTGGTTCAAGATAGAAAAATAAGATTTTTTGTTACGGTTCGTTTTGGAGATTCAAAATGAAGAGAGAGAGAGGTTTTTTTTGAATCCATAAGGTGAAGATCAAAGAATCCACAGTGGTCCTTACACTATCAGCTATGTCTGGTTCAATACTGTGCTGCTCAATAATTGCATAGGAAGCTATAATTACACAAACAGTCTATAATTAAAGGCATATACCAGCATTGGATATTCTACATGCATACCCTATTGAATTATATTTTTCCCCATCGATATCATAATGCGTTTAGTTTATTGTACATGTGAATGTAATGTAACTTATGCATGATTGCAGCTGATATGACTTGTTTTTATGCGCGTTCGCGACATAAATTGAAGTGGAGTTACGACATTTTTGAATTGTCTTGTTTTCAAGCCAATAACTTGCGCTGTTAACTCGTATTTCACTGAGCAACAACAATATCCGCTAATACTCTCATTTGTAGTCAGGCTTACTGCTTTGCGTACAACTTTATCTTCTTTTTTTGATACATTCCTGCATATAATGTCAGGTCGTACTTATTTTTGTTTAATCGTTTAATTGTTTTCTTTAAAGTTCTTCTCCCGCTTACTTTTTTGATTTTTTTTACTGGTTTCCGTGTAGATACCTTTTTTATATTTATATTATATTATTATATTTATATTATTTTATATTTATTTTTTGATACATTAACGGCTATTTACATTTATTTACACTATTTTACATTGCGATTTACCTATAATGTGGATTCCTGTTCATTTCAATTTAATCGATATTTTTCCTTTAAAGTGCTTTTCCCGCCTTCTTTTTTTTCTGATTTCTTTACTGGTTTCCTTACAAATACTTCTAATTCTTTTTTGATACATTAACGGCTATTTACATTTATTTGTATTATTTTACATTGAGATTTACATATAATGTCAGCTCATATTAATTTTAATATGATTGATTATTTTTTATGTGCTTTCTCCTCCGACATTTTTTATTTATGTGTTTCTCGTTTAAAATTTTTCGGACCTGAAAGTCGGTTTTTGCATGAATTCACTCGAATAAGTTTGAGTAGGTACTTATCTTTTTGTTAAAAGCCAACTGCATGGATCCATTGTTTTCCCGAGAAGTTGAGGAAAGTCTGAGGCTAGTTGGTTGCCCTCATTTCATTTCAATTAGTCCTTTAAAAGTAAAGATTGTACCCGGAACGCGCCAGTTTCCTTTGACAAAAAATTGGGAAATTGATTTTTTTTTTGTTTTTTTTCTGCTCTGGCTTGGATAAAATATGAAATAAAATATGTGTTCCCTTTTTCTTTTTTTTTGGTGCACCTGTAGTGTGTGAATAAATAAATGAAGAAATAAATAAATAATCAAAATAATATCATAAATAAGTAGTAATTATAAAAATAATAATAAATGAATATATTATAACAGAAATATAAGATAAATAATATATAGTAATAAATAAGTAAAATAAGATGAAAGCTTTCCGTAACGACCCCAGTAACGTTAGTGGTTAAGCGTTTCATCGCTTCTCTCACTCGCCCAGGATCTGATTCGGCGATCTCGTCGTCAGTCATCTTTTTGTGATTTGGATCGTACGCTGCTGTTTTGTTGCGTGTGTCTCCTTTCTTCGGTTGCGAAATCGTGCAGCCTTTTGTCGTTGAGAGACGTCCGTTCTCGTCTCACGTTGTTACTTTTGCTTACGACACGGATTTTTGAGCATTTTTCATCCACGTCAGTCACCTGTGATTTATCCTGGATAGATTGTGCTCCTTTTCTGCACTAAAGCGCAAGCAGCTTCACAAAAGCGCTTCCCGTTTCGAAATCCAGATAAATGAGCGGTATTGCCGTACATAAGCGCTCACGATATGAAATAAAGTAGAATACCAGCTGGATCCGGACCGGACTTCTAAACCTTATGAACATTTAATTCTGTTCCATAAAATAAAGAACGTAAGCACGTTAGCTTTCTTTCACAGAAGGTACATATTAATTTTGGCCTTAATTGATACGTTCAACACTGAATTTTCGAGAATTGTTACCAGTGAAATATCGTAATAGTAAGGTATTCCGTATGTTGCTGTATTTTTATTTTTCTTTTGAGAAATGGTTTGTGAACTGTGATCTATCTTGTTGAAAAGTGATTTTCTTTTCCATTGTGATCAGGTTCATCTGATCTTAGTTCGACTTGGATCCATTGCTGAAGGTGTTTTTTTTTTAATTTCTTGTCCCTAGAGTCGTTCTTCGGAATGACATGACTTTATTTCTCCTTTTTTTTCTCGAAATTTGATTCGAGAAGTGGATGAGATGAGTGCTTATAGGAGTAGGAAGGCTGTAACTGCGTAGTTATTATTAGTTTCTCTCTAATTAATTCTCCTGCGTTCGTCTTATTGACAGGAACTCTGTTTTTGTTTTTGTTTCTTGTTTGTGTAAAGCATGTGTAATCTAATCTTGATAATATTATACAATGAATGACTTTAGTCTCAAATGTTTTCTGGGTTGTTTTTATTCAGAATTTAACAGCTTCAAAACCCCTTATCTCCTTCTCTACCACTTTTTATTTTTCCTGTTTTCCTCTTTTAAAACTAGTGTTCACGATTTCACGTTTTATTCGTGAGATGAAATTCCCACAGTAAGAAGAAATCACTTCTATATGTTTTATTTGAGTGCAGTTATTTGGTGTTCCTTACTTATTTTCCCATCGTTTCATTTAATTCCTAAAATGGCTGAGTTGCTGATTTGAATGTTTCGTAAGGGGTATTGCTGAGCTGATCTCCGTTTTTTTTTTAAATTTTTTCTTTGAAATGCTTTTCGTTTATCTTAAAATAATTGTTATGTTAATTAATTAATACAATAATAATTAAATGACAGTTAATAATGAATAGAAGGTAGAAATACTCATTTGTTTCATATCTATCTAAAGTGAGAAAATTCTCAATATTACTATTTCATTGTTGTGTCTGGAGTGAACCTATCCAGAAATTACGAGAGCGTTCCAGTTTCTCACCACGTCATCTACTCGTATACAGTCTTTCCATTTATTCGAATTCGTGCTTCAGTCTTGAATTCTGATCTCATCTTTCTTTCCTCGTAAAAGAATGAAAAAAGAATCATATCATATCATAATCATATTTGAGATTGTTGGTTTTGCTGCGATAACTCTTCGTAACAGTGCCAAGATTTGAAACGTTTGTGATGGAGCGGCGCTAATTTCTCGAAACCATAAAAATTGTAGTATTTCAGTCGGCTGCACATTCTTCTGGATCAGTTACGCCGCCATTTTCCGACGATTTAAAGCCTGTCGCAAAAACACAAAAGTAAGTGAATCTTCTTGTATTGTTTTTTTTTGCCATAACTTTTTTTTCCACGTTTCTCTCCGGTTTCCGGCAACAAATATCAAGCATCTTTTTTCCTTTCAAGTGAGGTACACATAAGCGCAAAAAAAAGCACGTGGAATAATGGTAGCGATCTACTTTTTGAAAATTCAACTTTTTTTTACAGTATACCTTTGTCGGCTCGGCAAAAAGGTCTCGTCGTGACTCATTTTGACACTGGTGCTTCTGTTGAGGAGTTATCGCTCAAATTCGAAGTGCCGAAGGAAGCGGTTGGAGCTTGTGTGTCGTTTTGAAATTTCTGCCTTCCTAGATCCATGCCGTGTTCTAGATAGAATCAATAATATTAAATCGTGCGGAAGTAATTCGTGATCAGACGGCTGCTTTAATGGCAGAAGCGGACGATGAGCGAGATAAGCAGATATTACAAGGGACTAGAAAGAAAAACAGGGTAAGGTGCACAGTTTCATATTATTCGTTGAATTTTTCCTCTCGATCTTTTTTGGATAGTTTAATTAGTTGCATTTAAAATTGGTACTGTTTTATGTTAAAACACATTTGGCACTATTCCAATTTTGCGATTTTGTACTCTTCTGGGAAGAGATTGAACTGATTGAAGATTTTGGGATTTTTCTGGAAAATACACCTTTTATACTATGCCCACTGCAAACTGTTAAAAAGATTTAATAGCGCAAATTTGGTCTCATTTTTTAATCGACATCCCAAGTAGAAAATCATGCCAGCTTTCCGTCGTGTCATACCAGTTTTGAACAGCATAATATAAAAAATCCTTTCGTATTATTTTCCATTTTCCATATTTTCCAGAAAATTACCAATACTGGTAATAACTGGTGTAGTCCCCTTTTTGCACACTAATCGCAGTTATCTTTCCCTATATCTCGACCTACATGATGACTAGTGTTAGACATCCGCTATTAAGTCAGTGTTTTTATCCTCCCAAAAGAATCTGGTGCCGATTTATCGGCCGAGGACGAATGTAGGTCTTCGTGGGCCGAGGGTGGTCTCGAACCATCGATCATGCATTCGCACCGGCACGTCTCACATCCACTTAAGCCATTCAATTATCAATAATAGTACGTCCAGTTAATAAAAGAGCAGTGGGTTCCGTTCCGCCGTAACTCTAGCCGCCAACATCTATACTTCTTTGCAGAGGTTATATTCATAATTCAGTAAATAACCATACTTTCTTTAAAGACAGAATACCACGAATCTGAGGTGGTGCGGATTTCAGGTGGAGTATCCGTATACGGGGTCGTAGATTATGGAGACGGGGTAGTTCCACTCATCTCTCTCTCTGCATCACTGCAAATAACCACCTCCAGAATGCTGTTTTGTACGCCATCTATTGCAACGCTCCACCCTTTGTGCCGCCTCCGCCCTGCGATTCGTCGAAAATCAACTCGGACTGCCCATAAGGCAGTACGGGACGCTACCCGTGCAAGGGTGGCGCGCTGCAATGCAAGGGATCGTACAAAACAGCATTCAGGGGCCGGCTGCTTGCAGTGATTCAGGGAGAGATGAGCGGAACCACCCCGGTCTCCATAATCTACGACCCCGTATACGGATACTCCACCTGAAATCCGTTTTATACCAGATGCATAGTATGTTGCCTTTAACGCACACTGATTTACCATCCTGAATCGTAGAACTCACGATTCAGGATGACTGGATGTAGGCTGGATGGCGTTACAAGTTCTACCTCCGGTAAAGTCATAGAGCTACAGTTTTCGTCATCCTCGACAGCATATACTTCCTGCCGGTTTATGGTGAGGATGACGACTGTATTTCTAAGACTACCCGCAAAGTCATACCCGGACTTGCGGCACTGCACTTCCCGCTCTAACTATTGTTGATTATCGATGACTGTTCTTGGATTGCTGTTCCCGTACTCGATAGTAGCCAAAATCGTAAAGCCAAAATCGGAAATGCGGCGCCACACGTACATCTGTGATTCTATGGGTATTTAAGACGGTTGTCATGGTTTTAGTCATGTAAATTTGAAAGTTTCGGTGCTGTTTTTCGTATATATGTATATTTATATAGTACATGTATATATTTATATATATAGTATATTAATTCTTGAAAAATCCGATTGATCCTTCCTAAATCTTAGATATTTAAGGTGCGAAGGACGTCATTTGTTGGGTTGAACATTCTGATGTGGCGATTCTTCAAGGATTGTCGCGATAGTGGAATCGTCCTAAACGGGAAGTTGCTAAAGGAGCATGCAATGATGATCTCAAGGCAGTTAGGTTCGTACCCTATATCGCTTCGTTCAACGTTTCGAAACATTTTATATTTGTTTTTATTTTTTGTGTATTTTTCTAGATATTGGTCTCTATTCATTTCACTTATTCGTATTCACCAGAATTCTCACTTTTTTTGGCCTTTAAGTACTTCCTCGTCTTTTATGAGTATTATTACTCAGGACTGGTTCTATTTTCTCATTATGAGAAAGTCGTTAAAATTTTTTTTCCTGCGAGTTAATGATGTGTTTTTGTAGAAATTCAAATTTTTGTTCTTCTTCTCTCCGTTCTTGTGCAATGCAATCGAGCAGCACTACCTCATAACGACTTATTTCCAGGTCTAGAAAACTTCAAAGGCTCGGAGGGATGGCTGGATGCGTTTAAAAGACGCCATAAAATTGATCTCAAAAATATGTCAGGTGTGCCTGTGAACTATGAAGAAACGGATGATGATAGAATGGAAGAGGATCATGATGACGGTGGTTATCAACGTTTTTCTCTCAAATTCGTAGGTAAAAAGAAGAGAAGTGGTTTTTCAGTTGTGGCAAGCGTAGCAAACGCTAGCACAAGTAACTCAACAGCGAATCCGCATGAGATTAACATCTCTCAGATTCAATCGTCCAGTGAAGGTAGGTGCTTTAGTGCTTTTTTTGCGTTGGAACGAAATAAATCCTTGATGTTTTAGGAACTACAGCAGCTCTCCTGGAATGTGTTGAGAAGGCGAGCGCTCCGCCAGCTGGTGCTGTCGCCAGCATTTCGAGTACAAAGCCATTAGATCTAGGGAATCTCTTCAGGACCGCGGATGGTACTGTTCTTTCTCTTTGTTTTTCTTTCACTTTCTTATTTTCTTTCACTTCTTTATTTTCTTTTTCTTTTCAGCTTATTGAGTAAAAATTGGTGATCTTATATAGTTATCTTAACTCTCAAGTATCAAACCTCTGCTTTGACAGATTCCTCTTGCACTAACGGGGTCGGAAATATGGTGAATGGAGTGTCACACATCACTCCTGTCACCCCACATCATTCGAGGTTTCCTTCACAGATGCAGATGACGCCATCAACGGTTGGTTTAAAAGCGATTTCCTCTTACATATTTATGAATGGTAGAGTCAACGGATTTTTCCAATAAGAAGGTTTTCAGTCACTAGACGAACATGGTTTCATAGCAGCTGTTGTGAAGAGTGCAGCGATTAGTGTGCACGATAAGGAGGCAAGTTCTAATAGTAATAACAAATAATTCTGATCTGAATTTCACTGTCTTTTATTCTTGCGTCCATGATTTCTTTTCATAGATGCGATAGGGAGGAGCCGGACTTTCTTCAAGTGAAGGAGGTCTACCTCGTGGGGTGCATCTCAAGTGATCAGGATTCCTCTGCCTTTGGTTAACGGAGGGACCAATTCACTTATCCAAAAGTGAAGGGGTCCTTCCGTTAATCGTCCAAAAATAAAGTGGTCCCTTTGCCAACCGTCCAAAAGTGAAGGGGTTCTGAGCACTGGCTCCGACTACCGCATCTATTTCTCTGTCGACATGACAGAAAGAGAGAGGGACAGTTATAATAGCTTGTTGAAAATTCAGATTTTGCATATTTTATTTTGTTATTTTTAGAAAGTAGTTGAAAGTCTCAAGATTGTGCATTAGAGAATTCAAAGGCATAGATGGCAGGATAATGTAATCCTTGCGGTAAAATATATAAATGGACTTGCAGTGTGCCCCGCTTTGTTTTTCCTGTATTCATGACGAATCTTTTGATGTATCTTCAGAGAAATAAATACATAAATATGAATCGTGTTGGGACGATGCCTCCAAAGGGAAAGAACTAATGTTTATTCTGAAAGGATCTTTCCGAACAAGTTGAGGGAAGAGCTCCAAAGAGTAATTAGTAAAAAAGTAGAGTAGGATTTAATCAAATCTCCCCTGGTAATGTGAAGTTCTCATATCTATGAGGACTTCACATTACCAGGGGAGCTTTGATTGGGTTTATTAAACGGCAGCAAACTACGAATCTGACGTGGTGAGGGAATCCGCAGGTAAAACTAGAGATAAGGTTGCGGAATTCGGGATGGTTTCGCTGATCTCTACCTAAATGTCATAAAAACACGACGTAGAATGCACAAATGCGAGCCGTCGAAGATCAGTTATATCTTCTCACCAGGCTATTCAAGTTAACCCAATTCATTTGCCCAATTGCTGAGGAGATCAGAGCGTGTAGATAGAGGAGCGTTCTAACGTACCTCCTGAGAACTGAAATGATTCACACCCCGTTCGTTACGACGATTAGGGAGAGATGAGCGGAGCCATCCCGTGTCCCGCAATCTACACACAGCCCCATCCCTAACTTTTCCCGCAGATTATCTTTTCACGTCAGATTCGTAGTATGTTGCGCTTAACTGGATTTTTCTGTGCAAGTTCTTTGATGGTTCATATCCAGAGGTCAGAACATCTATGTGTCGTTCCGCTTTGGTTTTTACCTAGAAAATTTCTTGTGGAAAAAAAATTCCTCGTTTCCAAAGCAGAAAAGCTTGCTTATTTGTTTACGACGGGAACGTTTTCTCATGTATTGGGGACGTATTTGACATTAAACTACGCACTTTCAAGGATCAATTCCAGTCGATTTCAGCTATCATCAGCTCTGGAAACTATCAGAAGTTACATACTTATAAACGATTCTTCAGCAATGCCTGCATTTTTAGAACTTCAAATGAAGTTAGCTGCGGTGGGTTGTTTTTCAGCTAATTGCATATATTTTTAGAAGCCTTTTAATTTAATTAACTGATCATTTAATTCTATTTTTATTCATTTTAATTTATTGACTTCAAGAACAAGAACTGAAACATGAGATCTTTTCGGGGTTCCGCAAAGTTACGATTTGCGCTTTACGATAATTTTGAGTCAAATTTTTCTTCCTCTTCAAAAAGATTTTCTCCAAAAAATTGCTATTTTTTTCTTTTATATCAGAGTCCGAATCAGTTCCATTTTCTTAGTGATCTGAATTTATCCGTCTTTCAATCCTGCGCCCATGATTTTTACCTGGGCGACAAAGAAAGTGAAGGACAGTTTTAACGGCTTGTTAAAAATTAAAGTTTAACATATGCACAATATTTTTTCGAATTTGATGGAAATTAGTGTTAATTACTACCAATTTAGTTTCGTAATGAGATCGGTTGAAATTGTTTGATTTAGATTTTTGTGTACGGATTTTTTAATTTATTTGGATTAACGATTTCAGATCTCCCGAGAACAAAGTAAGCGAGAGAAACAAAATCGAATAAATGGGCATACGGATGAGATTGGCCCATCATAAGCTTTGACATAGCTTTTGTATGGGCTAGATTTTTTGTAATGTATATTCGTTTTAACTAAGGATCTCGGGTGGTGTTGGTGTTCTGGCGATTTTTGAGGTTCTTTTTTTTTCGAAATCTCGGAACAAATTACGATAAATTAGTCGCTTTCCGGTGATTTTTGTCCCTCATCCCTCAATGATTGGAAGATCGTAAACCCCACCCTTGCTTTGTGCCTAACGCTCAGTGCTTTATTGGCTATTCGTTACTGTAACATTGTTGCAAACTCTGTTACGTTACGTTATACAACTCCGGGTAATCTCTTTTCTATTTGCTTTGTTTCTTCCGAGGTTTTTTTTTGCTCTTCTTCCGGTTTTCTTCTTTTTTTTTCAAGAATCCTACTTTACAGTTGCTTCTCACTTGCCTAACCCACATACAGTGTATTTAACATTGTTCCCCAATTAGAACCATATAGAGTTTAGACTGTTTTCACGGATAAGGTTGTTTTTGCATTGCATTAATTTATACTAGTAAATTTTTGTTTTTGCATTTCTTGCAAGAAAAAAATGGCTGTATTAATGAGTTTTTAACAATGTCTTCCGCGGATTTTGTCGCCGTTATCATTATTATTCGGCAATAAATTGTTATCAGCAAGTTCTTCCTGAAACGAGCTCCATGTTCGTTCACCAGCACATCACATTGCTTTTTATTGGCGAAAGCAGTCATGGTTACATCTGTTTCAGGCCTACTTGTAATCTTTATGAGTTCGCCTAACAGTCGATGTCTAGTTTGAGTGATAGTCAAAGCTCGTTTAAATAAATTTAAGATAGAAGTGATTGGAGAAGCTGGAAACAGGGTGCGCAACTTAGCTTTGCGCTTAGAACTTATTATATCTTCTATTATTATTAATGATTTTATTTATTATTAATAATAATATTGTTATTAACTATTGGTAATTAATATTTTGTGAGAGAAGCAAGATATTTAGATAGATAAGAAACTGACTTATTTACCTACTTTAAATCACTTATATCGAAAAATTCGTATTTTGGTCCAGAAGGAGATCCATTAAAAAAAGAGGATTTCAGGGGAAGAAGGAGCAGTAACAGAATCGGAGGTTTCAGCTGAAGCTGGAGGTGGAACACCTTTGACGAAATTATCATCTAAGCGACTCTTTCGCTAACTTTCATTGCGTGTATTTAAAGGCATCACCCCACGAATCTGGGGTGGTGTGGGTTTCAGGTGGGTTATGCCTACGCGGGGTCGTAGATTATGGGCAGGAGGGTGATTCTGTCCATTTCTTCCCAATAGTCGTAAAAAAACAAAACGGCGCGAAGATGCGGCGCGTGCACTAGGCTGGCGCGCTCCATTCGAACTTGTGGGAAATAGCGTCCCGGAACGCCCAAAGCCGCATCTTCCGGGCCGTTTTTTACGGCAATTAGGAAGAAGTGGACGGAATCACCCTCTTCCCCATAATCTACGACCCCGTGTAGGCATAACCCACCTGAAACTCGCACCACCCCAGATTCGTGGTATTATGCTTTTAGGTATGTCAACGTAGGAATTGATATCTGAATCAGGGCAATCTCGCGCACCTCACCTCCAGCAAGTCTTTGTAAGATTAAGGAAGAGCGTGAATTGCCGCGAAAATGTTCTGCTGACCCTATGTATTTCTGGAAACGAAGCAAAAAGCATGAGCGTACTCGATAATGCACTATCGATTGAAAGAATCACTGGATTCAAGACTATTGTGGGAAACAAATAATACAATATAATAAGGCTATTGTGGGATACAAATAACACATCGTTGGACCTGTCATCGGAGCTGGGAAACGAACATCTAAGCATAACAACGTTATCGGTGAGTTACTGGACTGTTCTGGAAGTAGTGGCTCGATCGGTCTTTTCTATCATAGAGGCGAACCAGCGAACAACCAGGCAACTTACAGGGTTATCGCTGAGCTGCTCTTAAACATGAAATCCCTTGAGCCAGGAGACAAAAATTCATAACACTGGAGCTTGTAGTAAGGCTGCACAAGCTCGATTTTTCCTTTCTGATGCGAATCGATAATAAATAAGTAAAGGATAAAAGAAGGATAAAGTCACTGGCGTATCAATCCACTTGGGATGCGCCAACGCGTCTTACTGTAATTCGCAATCTTTGTTTTGGAACGCGTGTTGGCCTCTAAATTGACTTACGGAGGCCAACCAATATGACAAGTCAGTGTTTTTATCCTAACCACGTCAGTCTCGTACCAATTTATCGACTCCGGAGGGATGAGAAGATTGGTTGGGCCCAGAGCGGTTTCGAACCATCGACTACTACAGCTGCAGTTACAGAGTATCTGTAACCGATTGCGCTACAGGCGTCCAGGTTAAAAATAATAAATAAGTAAACATCAAATAATTGGCCTGAGTGGTCCATAGCCACTAGCCCCAATATGCAGCTCATTCTCAGTTATTCTTTCATCCAACTACCAAATCAATCAATTTCACGAACAAATCGCATTTGCACATGGAATATACGTTAATAATATACGTTTATGACCTAATTTCAATTGTTTGCTCTCTAAAGGAATTTTGGGAATGGAGGATTTACGTGCTATCGAATTCACAGCTACGGAAGTTTGAATGGAACCGTAGGGAAAGGAGAACTGTCAGGCAAGAAAAAAACCCATAGAAGCATATAATAGATTAATAACAAAGGAAATTTAGTTAAAAGGTAATTTAGGTAATGTAGACGAAAACGAGAGATAAAAAAATAATACTGTACAATCGAAATTGACAGGAAAGAAAGAAAAAATGCAGTGGACGATTGTGTGTGAATTTTAAAGAGTTTGCAATGAATAAATTTTTGAACCAATAGAGAGTGTAATCAATGGATATGCGACGAAGCATTGAACCTTAGTGTATGGATAGTTAGGTGTTGGAACGGAAAAATGTATTTAATACACTTTTGTTAGGACAATATGACAGTACCTCCACAAATACCCTGTACTGATACGGTATGACGATGATTCCAGAAGATTCTATGCAGCAAGGTTCGATAATAAGTGGATGCATTGTACGCTTAGCGGAACGGTCTAGAAATATACCATTCACAGGTTGTGTTCAACTGAATGGTCAAATGAATGAATTGAACTGAATGGTCAAATGAATGAGTTCAACTGAATGGTCAAATGAATGAATTCAACTGAATGGCCCGATCTGAAAGGAAGACGCAGAGCTAAAACACCACTGAATAGCAGTTTTTCCAAAGTACGAAGATACCTGTACATGTTTGTAGAATTTTTGAATGTGAAATGAAATATTCTAGGTGTTTTTGCTCCTATGGCGTGAATTTTTCATTACGAACATTTCAACTGTTCTGATCAAAATATCGAAGGTTTGATTGTGCTGATCGGAGTGCAAAACGCTCGTACACATTGTAGCAGCAATTACTACCGTACTGCTTCAGTGTACACTAATGGTCGTAACGTATCGTTGTAGTCACAAGAGATTTTATCTTAGCAGGCGCAAATGTTTTCACTGATAAGCGCCCTCATAATCACGACCTACTGTTTGCGGCAGCTTCGGCGATTATCGATTGATTCTTTTGGATAACGATTTATAACTTATAATTGTAATTGTTATTATTAATTGTTATTACTGCATCGTTTTTTCTGTTTTATCGTAATTTTGAGGTAAGATGTGAAAAAAGTGCTAATTTGCTTCAGCTGTCATTTTCTCAACTGTGTATACAATAGTTACAGAGGTTCCGAGAACCGTAAGTAACCATATCGACTACTTCACGACTTCTTCACTCCAGAATCTGCTAGTACATTAGAAGAAATTTTTACTGGTTCCTTTTAGGGTTTGAGAACTCCACCTAAATCCTGATGACCGCAATATCTTCGAAATAGAACTACTTACCGTAGTATCTATGGATAATTCATTTTGAGATCGCTCTGTCTTGAGGAAATAAATCGCTCCATAAAAAAAAACAAAATTCATTCCATCTAACTATCCAACAGTATGTTTTCAATGGATCGGTTTTCAAAACGAAAAAAGTTCTCACAATTTCAAAAACTCAAAATAGTTGTACTAATCTAGGTCATAGATGTGCAGAAGTTCTCATTAATTTTCGATATTTTACCGTTTGTGGGAAAAGTAAGAGCAAAAAAGATCAAAGACATCCAAACCAGACATTTTTTGATGCGACTACGACACACTTTTTAATCGCTGCTTGCACTGTGCCAATTTGGAAGCTCTAAGTTGAGAAAAAGTTGTTTTTGTCGGTGGTTTCTGGTTAAACGATAACTCAGAGATCTATAAACAAGTAAACAATTAATAAACAAGGAGTCAAATATTTATTAATTCCTTGTTTGATCATTTGTTATTCATTATTTTATTTGCTCCCAACACCTGCTTATTATTATATTTCTATATTTGTAAAAAAATTCCTGTTTCGAAAGCTGTACATAAAAGGTGGAGAAGGCGATGCACATTTACAGAAGTATAGATGGATTGGGCAGAATTGGTAGGGAAGGACCTGGTAATCAGAAAATAAAAAGTCAACGCACAGTATCGCTGAGTTTTACAGTAGTATAAGTAATATAATGATGTATTTCTAATATATTGTATTCAGTAAAATTACTCTGTGGTACTGGAATTCGCAAAAATTGCTCAGTTGATGTGTATTAAAACTTGCAAAACATGCATTTCTTCATCAATCTCCAGGAATTCATGGAACTGTTATTCAAAATAGTAGTAAAAGTAGTGAAATCGCAAGAAAATCATCATCGTAGTAAAATCTTTGAAAAAAGAAGAAATAATTTCGAGGTAAAGCTCCCTTTCTTCTCACTTTCCCTCTTTTTTTTCTACTTCTTTCCTCCATACCAAAACCAACATGTTCAACCGTATATTTGTACCATCCACGTCGTGTTTCGAAATTCTCACGTTGTCCTGATTTTCAGCAGAAATCCTGGAGTTTGTCAAGCACGAATTCTTCTATCAGTCTCCCGTAGAGGAGACTTTTTATCGTCAACCTGGTATGTATTCCGATATCGTCACTCAATTTTTTTTTCTCGTGTTTTCACTCAATTTCGCATATTTTCGCTTGGAATAAGGAACTTTGAAGAGAAATCTGAGCAATATTCTGTGTGCTTATTTTGGTTTATCTCATAAAGGGCCCAAACCTACGAGAGAACAGAAAATATGCTCACAAATGAACCGATGTACAGCTCTCTTAATCATTGGGAATGAACTCTATTCTGTTACTAGTTTTACTTGAAGGCATCACTCCACTAATCTGAGGTGGTACGGATTTCAGGTGGAATATTCGTATGCGGGATAGTAGATTATGGAGGGGGGGATGATTCCGTCCATTTCTTCCTAATTGCCGTAAAAAACGGCCCGGAAAATACGGCTTCAGGCGTTCTGGCGCACCTTTTTCTATCGAAGGAGTTCGATTGGAGCGCGCCAGCCCTGTGCGGCGCCGCATATACCGGGCCGTTTTTTACGGCAATTAGGAAGAAATGGACGGAAACACCTTCTTCTCCATAAACTACTATCCCTTATAAGGATACTCCACCTGAAATCTGCACCACCTCAGATTCGCGGGGAGATGCCTTTAAGCAGGTCTGTAAACGATCAAAATTTACCACAATTTTGTAACCAATCGTTTTGAGAGCAATGTTTTTGTTTGTTTCAATTTACAGAATGCATGGAATGGCCGACAGAATCTCCGTCCCCGTGTAAGCAGTGCGCAGTCTGTGGTGCACCTTCGAACGGATATCATTTTAACGCACCTTCTTGCTCCGCCTGTGCTGCATTTTTCCGGTAAGTATAAACATAATATAAAATACTCATGTGTTGTGAGCGAAACGGTGCAAGCGCAGGTATTGCTGTGTACACCAAGTTAGAGTTGTAGGGAAACTTTGAGCTTTGTTCGTTCTTTTCCTAACTAAAGATCGTTTAAGAATTTTTTTTTTCTCTATTCTAGGACAATGTAGGATATGCTATGATATTTTTATTTTCTTTTTTGATTTTTCTACCAATATTTTCATATTTGTAATACAGAAGGAAGAGCGTTACATAGGCAAACAACTGAGAAAGAGAGGAGAAAGAAAAGAAAAGGAAAGGGGGAAGAAAAGATAGAGAAAGAAGAAGAAAGAAAGGAAAAAAGATAGAAACCGAATTGAAGGCCGTTCCTCTTCTTTTTTCCATTGTACTTAAAACATAAAAAAAAACTTAAAAAGAAAAATCATTCAAATATTCTACTGGATTTATTCTTTTTTGTTGGAAATTTTCCATTTTTCCTCTCTGGAAGAGGAAAGACAAAATTAGAACTGTAGAGATGTTAAAGGCAGCATATGAATCTGACGTTGTGAAGGAATTTAAGGCAAAACTTAGAGATGGAGTGGTAGATTGCGGGATGAGGGGCGGTTCCACTCATCTCTACCTAATCGTCGCAAAGAAAGAGCGTGGGAACCGCTTTAGTTCCTACGAGTCACGTTAGAACGCTCCTCTATGTATACGTTCTGGTCCCTCAGCAACGTATTCATTGGTTTCACTCAAATAGGCAGTCGAGAAGAACTCACTGGTCTTCGACCACTGCGCAGCTGGATGCGGCGCGTGTACATGCAAGGGTGGCGCGTTGCAACTGAAATCGTCGTGAAAAAAGGAGTTTTTGAAGCTGTTTTATAACTACGATTAGTGAGAGATGAGCGAAGCACACCTCTGACCCCGCAATCTACGACCCTGTATAGAGTTTGTCCATCGGAAATCCATACCACGTCAGATTCGTGGGGTGATGCCTTTATATATGCATAATGGGACCTTTTAACAGTAATACTTTCTTTAGAAAATTCATTAAAATAAGATTAATATCTGATTTTAACAAAAACACAAAGTTCACCTTTTCAGACGATCTGTAACGTTGGGCAGGCAGTTTGTATGTGCAAAGAGTGGATGTTGCAGAGTACATTACGGTATGAGAAAAAAAAACCAGACAAAAAAATCAGGAAAACTGCATGATCAACGGGGAAATCCAGTAATTTTATAGCTCTTTCCAGAAATGCGAATCATTTGTCGAGCATGCCGTTATACGAAATGTATTCAGATGGGAATGGATAGGCAAGGTATTCACTTTCCCTTGTAAAAAATCATTTCCCCTTCGATTGCCTCATTATTGTAGCTGTTCAACCTCGCCGTGATCGTAACGCAGGTCGCCGAAAAATCTCATACTCAAATCGCTCACCACCACAACAGCAATCGATGGATAAATTGGCTTCGGCAATGGTATGCGTTAGTAAGGGGCCGCACTTGTGTCTACCTGGTCGAGCGCAGCGCGCGCGTGTACGCGAACCGACGAAGGCACGAGAATTGTGGCGGACGCGTCGCGGTCACCTAGGTAGACATAAGTGCTGGCCGCTACGCTTCTTCTTCCCAATAGAAGAGAGCAGAGAGAGCAGAAATCTACTTTAAGGAATTCTCTGGTTTATCTCCAGAAGTGCCCTATGCTGCATCGTATTCGTCTTCACTTTCTGAAGATCCAGAAACAGCAACGCATTCGTTTGGACAGTAAGTGCTGGATGGTGAATTCAACAAAAAAAAAATCCCCGATAATTACTCCACTTTCAGAGAAACACCTGAAAGTGTGCTAGAAATGCTCTTAAGGGAGGAACGACTCTACAATGAGCGGAGATGTATTTTATATTGTGTCAGAAACAATATTTCTCAAATACTTTCAGCAGGAGAAGTGAATGACATTGTAAGGAAAATAAAAAAAAACTTGCAAGAACAAAACTAGAGGTAAACATTTCTAAGAGTGAAATTTGAAAATATTTCCTCTTCCAGCCGTTCTCCTCTCAGGATCTTACCGAATTGACATTTGCGGGTGTACAAAAGGATATCAGGGCGCAAATTCTTGCCACATATGAATGGATTCGTGGATGGAACCATTTCAAATGTTTGAACATTTCGGATAAGGTCAGCGAAAAGGGATAATGAACCCTAACCATAGTTTTTTAAGGGAGTGGTTTCAATTGAAAAGAAGAACTAATTTTGCTTGATTTAAAAACGAAAACTCAAGAAATGGGGCATTCTGGATGAAGGTTCCTACCAAGATTCTTGCCAACATGGTGTTTACAAATAGTTTATTGTGTCGCACAGTGCTCTCATAAGGAGTCGATTAAGAAAGTAAACTTATAGATTTACAAATTTGTGGGCATTGGAAAGTAATGTCCGATTTCCACCTATGGTTCACGAGCGATGTAATTTTGATTCGGGTCATTTTCAGAGACCGACTAAGTCATGCGAAAGTTAGAAAAGTTTTATTTTAATATTGAAGTAAAACTCTGAGCCATAGTCGTTTTTACTCGTTTCATTCATTTTTACTCATATTCAGTACTTTATCCGGAATGATGATCTTTTAGTAAGACACCCTTGACTCACTAAAAGATCATTATTTCGGATAAACTGAAGCGCAGACATTTTACTCTGTTCAGAAAAAAAAACCATTGTTCCAACCGTTGAAATCCGTCCTGCAGTGGGAACATTCAACAAAAATTCAAAAAGGTTCTATGGCTTCTATCTTAGAGTTGAGCAATACGTGAACATGGTCCTATCTGGAAAACGCTTGAAGTATAGTCGGGCCTAAACGGCCTGAAGCTCGGCGCAGTTGGCGTAAGCGATTGCGCTCGAAGCGGCGCGGTGGAGATAGCGAGCGGTTGGGATCGATGTGGGACGATCGCGAACCGCAGCAATGAACGGTTTGATAGCAAGGGTCCACACTCGATCCTAACCGCTACGCTCCACCGCACCGCTTCGAGCGCGGCCGCCTACGCAACTGCACCGTGCTTCATGTCGTTTTGACTCTACTATAGTAGCTGGATTGTGATAAGGGGGTTAGTTAAAATGATTGAGCTGATCGAAACATTTATTTTATCTGACGTTGGTGCTCTTTTCTCCTGACCTTTAACTTTTAATACTAGTTACAATTTATTCATATTTGACATTCTTTACAGAAAGTTTTCCTTCGACGATGCACACTGTTCCATCAAATAGTTGATCCATGTTATCTTACAATGAGGCTGGGATTACCAAACAGGTTATTCGCCGAATTATTGAATTCCAGTCTATTCTTATTGATTATTCATAAAGCGGCGTACAGGTTCGTCATGTTTAATGGGATGTTCGTCGGAGTCGCGGAAGGTTCGGATGAGGGATGGCGAGACGAGACGTGCATTTCAGCGAATCTGAAGAAAACGTTCGTTCTTCTCAATTGGTGATTTTGTTGTGATGGTGTTCTTCCATCAATTGTACTTTTTCTTTTTCCAAGGAGAATGAAAGTAATCTGCTAACCAATAGTATTTTTCGAAACAATTCTTCTAGCAGAATTTAACCGCTTCTTATATACCGTCCACCTTTGTCAGAGAACTAAAATACTCTTTTACTTAAAATTAGCATACCTCGCCACCGACGGTGTTTGGATATATCCACGAAAATGTTAGTAGGGTTAATGGTGCAGATTACGAGTGTGAGCACAATCAGGCTCAATTCCCACGTTGTTGCTGAAAAACGGAGCAAAAAAAAGAACCGGTTGCTGATCCAATTTTATTACGAGGCACCTCATAACGCCCCCTTCCTCTCTGATCACGCGCGACAAAAATCAATGAGGTTCTCCCAACATCCTATCCAGACAGAAAAAAACTGAACGGCAAAATGATTAGCCTATAGAGGTGTGATATACCTGACGGGGGCATACGCACCGCCCCGCCGGCAAGCGAAAGAATGACCTTCAGCAGCTGGATTGATTCTTCGCTCGCTCGCGTATGGCTGCACTCGCATACATGACATGTTGTCAGGTGCCTCGTAGGGAAATTCGATCGACAAGGCCGTGTCCCACGTCGTTTTTCACGACCATTAAGGGAATTGAGCGTTCAAGCTCCAGCTCTTACTCTTGATCCAAACTACCAATCTCCGTGAATAGATCCCAACATCGCCAATTTCGTGGTATCCTCCCTTTAACCAAGCACGAGCTAGACTTGGTTAAATGAAAGATGTAGTGTTTAAGGGAGAGGTTTTCCAATCGAGCCATTCCTAAACACGTAGTACTAGTGTTGTGCTAACAAGAAAGAAAGTGAGAAAAAGACGTTGCGGAGAACGAGAAGGAATGTCGAACAGTGATTTTCGTGATCAGAGGGACGAGGGACAGTTCTCGCATAGATGTAACATAGGATAACTAGATGAAACTAAATGGATCACAGATTCCTCGTCTGATTCGTGGCACTTCTGGACTCTATTCTATCTAATGGTTCATTTGTAATCAGAGTCGAACTATGTAATTTAAAAGGTATAATTAAAGACACCGTGCCAAGAAATTAACTTAAAAATTAAATTAGTTAAATTAATTAAGTTAATTAAGTACTCGTATCTTTCCACGAATAGAAGAGGTTAAGGGTGTAGTTGACGAGTGTGCGATCAAACCCAATTTCTCTGAGCACTACCTATTCCCTAGCCTTATCTATTCGTGCAAAGATGCCAACATCTTCAAGTTCAAGTTCACATACGGCCTTAAAACGCAAAACTTGAGTTCAAAAATTTTGATAGTACTGAATTTTTATTCCTTCAGATACTACCGACCTCTACTCGATAGTGTGCTCGCTGATATTGTTTATCCGATGAAAGCAATCAACATAACATTTATCGAATACGTGATTCTAAAGGCATTGGTCACTTTTAAAAGCACATGTGAGCGTTCTACATATTTCCTATCCGAATCATATCGTCAATTTACGGATACCAACATACCGTAAGCTACATCATGCTAATTTTATCGTGCATAACTGACGCGTTTCCAGCGATTGCCAACGTCTCACCGACACTGAAAAAATGTCTTCTCTCACAGATTGATCTCATATTTGGAGCTCTTTCATTGCACTACACGAATCTTGGTATGTCAGACGACGAGATTGCTGAACGAACCGGAAACGTGGTTCTTCTCATCGGCAACATTTTTGTAGGTTGTTGTCTAGTAATTTGAGTATATGGTTAAATTTAGATCCTATCCTACAGTCGGGCCAAAACCGCCTGAAGCTCGGTGCAGTTGCGTAAGTGGCTGCAGTCGAAGCGGTGGAGCATAGGAGTTGGGATCGAAGAGGAATCCTGCACGGCGAGGTCCCACCCTGACCTCCACCGCTTGTTTCATCAGTTCGAGCGCGGCCCCTTCGCAACTGCACCGAGTCGTCCTTACCAAAAAAAAAAACTCCTTCAAGACCTTGGAAACAAATTCTCTTCGGAGTGTTATAAGCACATTCAAAAACATTTAACTCGGTTTTGGTGACCTTAATGGGTGCAGTGTGATCCACACTAAGAACGGTGCACGCGTCGCGATCATCCGATACGGCACAAATTCATGGGCTTGAAAACTTATTACCGTCTAGATTTTCAGGAAGTTGGGATGCAATGCCTCGAAAGCCACCAAGTGATCCAGTTCTTTGATCTGTGGAAACTTGATGACCTTCTGATCAAATTGATCAGCGAAAGTACGAAATTATGAATATCTCGTATTGTGTAGGTCTTCATCTATATATAAGAATATATAGAAATAAATCAGTAATAAACATCATAACATTATCGAGCTTTGGCCTTCAAGCGGCTTTTAAATTTAGGACAAAAAAAAGGCATCTGTACATTTTTTCTAGATGTCGTCCCATCGATCGATGAAAACATAGAAATATTGAACTGTCAGGAAAAAAACATGGAACATAGATATCAGGGCTTTCAGGAGAAATAAAATACAAACAATCACAGTATGACCACAGTTTCTTTTCTTCAATTCCTAATGGTGATTGTACATCACCTGGATTACATATGAATAGTAACGGATCAGAACGCTTACATTCTAACGCCTAAAGACATTGGAAAAAAGTGTAATCTACGGGATATTGCAGCAGTAGCCTCGCGGCCTTCTAAAGGTCACGTAAGGGTGTCTCGCGTGGTGCATCATAGCGTTGCGACCTTCCTGGATTACAATAAACATAGTAGATAGCAAAATTTTTAGATTAAGATACTGATATGGGACTCAATCTTTTACACTTGGCAGGGATAGCTGCAGGTAGCAATAAAACAGTTTTTTTAAATGATTGGAGCATTACAACACAGCAAATTGAATTTCATTCATTATCATTCTCATTAAAAGAAATCAATGTACACGTTAGCCACATTTACACGATGATGAGTATCAATAAGTGCACAAAATTAAATCATAGGGTTTTCGCAATGGTTGAAAATGCTTTTCGAAAACAAAGGCAGTGAAGAGTTGAAAATTAATCAAATATAATACAAAAAATTGCTACATTTTGAGGTTGTAAGATGTTTGTGAGGTAAAATCGTCTTGGAGTACAACGAAAATCAAATTCCACCGACCAGCACGGATATGAGAACATTCTAGCATCACTAGTCCATAGAAATAAAGCTGAAAGAAATAAAAATGGTATGAAAATAGTACAAAAATAATTTAAAGAACTACGCAGAAGGTACCTGTGGTTACCTAAGAAGCGTCAGTCTCACGATCCTCTGCTATGGAAGGTAATCGTGTGCGTTGTGAGATGCGTGAGAGTCTATTCTAAAAGAAGAAGACAACAGATAGAATTAGGCGAGCTAATAAATCCAAGTATAGTATGCCGATAGTACCTCCTTATTGTCTCCACGTGAAAAGGCACGGGATCTTCGTCGATGACTATCTTTTACTGTGGGAGGGAAGAGATCATCCATATCATCATCATCTATTTCTTCATCAGAAGCTGAGCTTTCTTTGGTTAGCACTTCCTGATCTCGTCGAGCACATTCAGCCTGTACGCTCTTCACTTGAGGTGGATCAATTACGACATTTTGAGATCGGTCAAAGGTCTGAAAAAAAAATTACATAGGTTCTACATAAATGTGTCCGAGTCTTTGTCCCCACAAAATTAGTACAAAATTCAATTACTTCAATACCACCCAGTGTCTCACGAATACATGAGTTTTGTGAATTGTGGAAAAAGGAAAAATCACATGGTGTGAAGTACCACCAGCTTAAAAGTGTTTAGGTTCAGAAATATACAATTCAAAACCGGGATATGCCAGTGAGCCTTTCCTTTTCAATTCACAATTAACTGTTACAGTTGTTATCGAGCTACTTACGAATATTCTTACAAGAATTCCTAAAATTCTCCCAAACTTTACCTTGTAGATTCCTATTAACCGGTCACCGAGCTCAAACATGTTGTTTCGAAGGGAGATAATCACGAATTGCGCATTCTTCGTGCGGTCCTAAAAATTCACCTCCAGCAAAATAGGACAGCAAATATATTCTACGTACCTTGACGTAATGGGCGATAATTGAAACATTCCTAAAGTCCAAAGCAGCATCGATTTCGTCCATAACGTATAAAGGTGTTGGTCTGGAAAAGATTACGTGATATCCTTCCAAAACCTTGTTCTTTTTCGCTCAATGCGCAGAAAAAAGATGAACAAACCTGTAATGGTGCAAAGCAAACACCAGGGACAATGACGCTAAAGTCTTCTCCCCACCTGAGAGGTTCTCAATTTGCTTCCAGGATTTCTTAGGAGGTCGAACCCTGTAAAAAGTTACTTTGCTTATTGTTAAAATATTAATCATATAATATTATATAATGCTGTTCACACTGCATGTACCCTTATAAAAATAAGAAGATGAGAATTAGAAGAGCTTCATAACAGACAGAAATTGTTTTCATAGCAGGAAAAAGTAAGCTCCGCAAGGTCTTCCTGTACAGCTTACAGAGAACTCTGTAAAAATCCAATACGAGGTGAAAATGACCGTTTTGGACATTTCGCCGAACACCAACAGCTAACCTTTGAGCAAACAATGCGCTGAGTCAACTCAATAGAGCCGTTGCTAAAGCGGGACTATAGCCAAACGAATAGCATACGGTTAAAGATGGTGGAATCCTTAAACTTTTCGCAAACATTGAATATTTTGTTCATAATGCTATCACATGAAAGATATTCTCACAAACGATCCACCAGAGAAGTGCAAAGCGCGGTCGGGTGAACTACGTTTCGGCGCCTTGCCTCCGTGGTTCCGTAGTGTAGCGGTTAACACCCTGGACTTTGAATCCAGTAACGCGAGTTCGAATCTCGCCGGAACCTAACTTTTTGCATTCTATTCTTAGACTTCATTATTGAGATATCTTGGGTGGTTCTTGAAGTTTCTCCACTTTACAACCCCTTACATGGGATTTTTCTGCAAGTTATTGGAAGAAACGAACATGAATTGTATTCCTTGTGTGAACGGATCCATAGAATCCTTTAGATCTAAAGATGCATCTCCACCAAGTGTAATCATCTGGTACATTTCTTTAAGACCGAGACCGATTCTTTCAAATCCATCCTGAAATAAACGCCTAATCAGTTACAGAAGGGAGCACATCTAATTCCATACCAGCTGATCTTCAAGGTCGTCTTATAAAGAAAAGTAAGTTTTTAAAGGAGGGGAAAGATGGAAAATCACTTCACGAAGGTCAGAAATTCTCACCATAAACTCCGCTAATCGATCCCTACGCATATTATCCAATACTGCCATGTGTTCTTCCATAGTTTCCCTAGCTGCGTCCAACACAGCTCTTTCGGTTTCGAGTTTTGCTAGCTGGAAATGGTGTGAAATGAGAATAAGCTAAAACACAAGATATTTTCTCAAGCATTCAGTCTTTGGTCTTATTTTGCAAACATTCTGATTATAAATAAATCTACTCCTATGCAGCTAGATCTTTCAAGACATGATCTTCAATGGAATTCCAGTGAGAAATATTCTTTAACTGCATCCACATCCCAAAAGCAAATAGAGAAAAATGAAAAGAATGGAGAACTAGAAACTGTCACGCTGAATGCGTGTCCTAGAAAATACTGGAGGGAAAAGCTTACTTCTCAGTTATTCCTTCCAAATGGAAAGGAGGATGTGAAATAACGTTATCCATTACGCCGTCAATACAACACCAATAATTACTCCAGCTTTAATTCAGTCCAGCTCTCATTTTCTTCTTTATTCTGTGTAGGGTATCTTTACCAAATCTATGCACATATTGATGCCGTTCCATAGCAAATTTGGGACCTCCCACAAACCTAGCGAAGAGACAGCTTTCCACCAAGAACCTCACTATGCGCTAAAGTTTTTTTTTCATAAAATGATACACGACTGGATGACTGTCCAGTCGGCTACACCAATGGCGAGAATCTTAATTGCTTCCAACAAAAAAGTATATTGCATAAAAGAACTAATCATAAAGGGTGGCACATATCAAGAAACCAAACATATTTCTGAAAAATATACGAAATGCCAGGTTGCAGTATTTATTGAGTTTTCAAAATTTCTGTGATCGACCCATACTTTTCTGAGGAAGTTGGTCGAACGATAACTGTGACCGCTACGGGGAAATGTAAGAGACCGACCTTTCTGCGCTTCAAACTAACCGACTTGTATTCCGAACATCTGTGGTTTCAACAAGACGATGCCGCAGCTCACGCAGCACGACGTTCGCTGCGAGTGTTAACAGAGAAATGTTCCACGGGCGTTTAATCTCACTTAGGGGGAACGCGGCACGGTCACCAGATTTAAGCCCATGTGACTTTTTCTCTGAGGATAGCTGAGGCAAAATATTTTCAAAGATCGTCCTCAACCCCTTTGAATTTGGAAGACAGGATCCTGTAGGGAACCAACGAAATCCCACCTGAGCCAACCCGAAAAGTGATGAAGAATTTCATTTCCGGTAACGTCTTCAACAATGTATCTACGATAGCCGCCATCTGTCAGATATAATCTTTAAAAATCAGTAAAATGGCACACTCGTACTTCCCGGAAATATGATCAATTTTTTTAAATGTTTTCTCTATTTTTATAGCGGCTTAGAATGCGGGAGATCATTATTTGATGTATTTCCCAGTACTTCAAGTGCTTCACGCACAATATACAATATAAATTGAGTACGTAAAAGGTAAAAGGAAATCTGAGAGAGATCCTTAATAAAACGAGAGCAATGTTAAACGCCAATGTTGCATAAGGAAATCGAATTAATCGTAAGAAATTAAAGGATACTGACTACTGTTTATCCACGTACCTTCACTCTGTAGTCACTTATGACATGCATATTGATGTCAGTACGAGATGACAATTGCTTCTGCTCAATATTCGTGAGTGTAAACTTGATGTGTTCCCTGTCCAACTTCGCCACTTCTTCTCTCGTCAATTTTGGTACAGTTCCGTCTGGTGATTCCAGAAACTCAATCGCTTCGTCGGCACCTTTCTTTTTATCACCCTAAGTAAAGACATGAAAATCAGTACCTACAAAATGTATAAATTCAAAATGGAGTTCTAGAACCTTCTTATCTTTCTTTTCTTGTGGTCGATCTACCAAGGACAAATCGGCAAAGAATGAGTCGTCCATAGGATCATCTATGTCGAAGCGCTTCGTCTTTTTTGGGATGATATCGAACTCTTGTGTTTGATGCAATGTCAGCGCATCCATCTGAGTTACAAGCTACCCCATATTTTGCTTCGACAGTTGGATCAAATTTGGATTATTACCTGTTTTCTCAGCTTCTCTGTCTCAATTCGCAGTCCCTTTAAGCAGGCGTCCTTCTCATTCAGGTCGTCCGTGCATTGCTTGAGATATGTTGTGTGAAAGGAGAATATAAAAAGAAACACTTTCTTAATCGTTACCTTGACCTCCTTTAAGAATTTAAGCTCATCACGATTGAAGTCTTCTCTTCGTTGCCGGGTGTTTTTGATAAATTCCTCGAGTTCCTCGAGTTTTTCCTGTAGCCAAATCAAAGAAATTGAAAATCACTAGAACGAGATCTTAGAATGAGTAAATTAACAAATGGATTCCAACAAAACACTTAAAGTAGTTCAGAATAGTTACCTTCAGTTCAGCTTGTGTAGCTTTTGCCTGGTTTACAAGTTTTGGCAAATTCTCCTCTTCTTCCGCAAGTTTCTGTTCCTTCGCCTTTTTATCAGCTAATTGTTTCTCGAGGAACTTGATACGATTTTGGACCTAAAAAGAATAAAAAAGGTAAGAAGGAATGTAACCCACAGATATCCAAGAGGTGGCATTCCGAGAGTATAGAATAGATAACTGAGGCCATCAGCATGCATAAAAAGGAGTTTTTCTATCAACATCAGCGAATATCTGATCTCATTTTGTCATACTTTTAACTGTCATTAGAAGCATTCTATGATAGTACTGATGATGGTATTGAAAAAGTAGAGCAAGGATGAATCAGGTTTTCTTCATTTAAAAAATGTGCAACTCTAACCTTTTCCATGTTATGCTCGTTCAAATCTATGCTCACTCGCTCCTTCACAGCTTGTTCTTCGATTTCCTGACGTCTTTTCTTCGCTGTATCAGCTTCATCCAGATATTTCTGCATCACAGGTGTTTTACTGCTCAATAGGAATAACTATCAATAGAAACAAAAATTATACCTGCACAAACTCATGAAAAATGGATTTCACTTTGGCTGCAACCACATCTACTTTTGCTTTCGCAGCAGCAACCTCTTTCGCGCATTCCTCGCGTTCTGAAAATAAACGTAAACCAGGAATATGCAGAATTCTTCCAACTTTTTGTTAAAACATACCCGCAGTTGCTGCTTCAATTTCAGCCTTCTTAGCAGCAACTTCTGCTTCATCTGCCAAATTTTTCTCCAGCTGTTCACTTACGTACACAACCTGTTTCTCCATGTGAGCGATGCGTTCGGTTAATTTCTAGAAAAGAAAACCGTATACATCACTATTGATTCACAAGACTTAGAACTTACAAGGATCTCGTTATCACAGCTATTGAACTGGGCACGTAGTCTGTTTGTTTCGTTACTAAGCGCAAATATCCTTTGTTCCATCTGAAGAATAAACAATAAAAGCAAAATAATTCAGTGACAGTACAAATCCATCATTTCTTTAATTTCAGAGATAGAGTCAGAATCAAATGGAACAAATCAACAGCTGTATGCACCTGTCGACAAGAAGCAGACGTTTCCGCAAGTTTCTCACTCTTCTCGTCCAACTCTTTAGTCATGGCCGGCAATCGAGATTGAGCATCACGCATAGCTTTCTCAGCTTGACCCTTCTCTTTATTTCCCATTAGTCCACTGAAATTACCAACAAGCAATGCATATCAAAATTATTATTAACATCCAGTTTCTGGTCATCGCTGCACAATCATATCACAAGGGCATTCTGAAATTTGACCCCTAAAGACTCACTATTTCGGCGCACCTCCTCCAGAAACTGTACCAGAGCTGTCGATGACTTGTCCCAGAAGAGTAACTATGCGCAGTGCTTAAAAACAAGAAGAGATGAAACCATTTACTGACTGGACAAAACCAGAGGATAAAATCCCAGAAAAAAATAAACTCACATCTATCTTTACGAGAGAGTTCCGTCGCTTCCTTCAACGTATCCACCACAAGAGTGTCAAACACAGTAGAATAGAAAACCTTCCGAAGTCGGGGATCTGGTATATCGATTAGATCGAATAAGCGAGGAGCAGGGCTAGAAAGTACCAATCGAACTAGGAGAAACAGACAAAAATGAAAATTGGCCATGTTAGTATTCCTTACAACTTTTTCTTTGTATCTATACTATCTTTGAACTCGTTTGTCTTGTCCAGAATGATGAAGTTAGTTCGACCAAGATTTCTCTAGAAATTTCAGTGTCGAGTTATGCAGCAGAATGAAGAATATCCTATCTAATTTTCACCTTTACAAGATAATCAATGGCTTCATGACCGTCATTTGTTGTCTCAACAACATAGGAATCCAAAGCAGCTGTGGTTGTCGAGATGGCTGCATCGTACTTTTTGTCGATAGTACCCAAATCACCCTGAATCGAATCAAATAAGAGATTTATTGATTGGCCAACTGATTCCATAACTCACCAGTCTGCCAATAAGTCCTTTGAGCAGGCCCTCAGCCTTCGCTTTACCCAATGCTTTTTGACGCTCTGTTCCAGCAATTCCAGAAGACACCAACTGTTTGTCTTCGGAGACTTTGGCACGCAAAACATTAACCTAAAAAAACCGAACCAAATTTAACCAATTTAGAACATTGGTTTGTATGCAGTGTCGCAGAACAAATCTGTCCGAGAGTTTTGTACAAGCAAAAACATCAGCACATTTCATTATATTTCTACGCATTTACCTCCTCCATAAGCCTGTCCTCTTTTTCTTTGATGAGTGGAAGGGAAGCTCGAGCTTGCGCCAAATCCTCCTGGACCTTGGGCAAAGACACCTTCAATTCATCCATCTCACTAAAAAAGTAAGCAAAAAAATTTTGCTCAATGTTATGAATCTCTCAGAAAATTTGGAAGACAAAAGAACAGCATACGTAGTTTTCTTTTCCAGTTCTTCTTTCCAAGTAGTCAGATTATTCTGGAAGTCAGCTAACCGCTTTCGCAGCTTAGTTTCTTCATGAGTCATATTTTTCAGAGCCTCCTTCGCAATATGGATCTAAATAAGCACAGGTAATTCAAACGTTTTAATTAATGTCTACCAAGGTCAGAAAGCAAAAGTGACCTTGTTCTTGGCATCGACTTCCTTCAAAACAAGGACTCCCATCTCTTCTTCAAGTCTGGCTCGTTCAGCTTTTTCTGGTCCCGCCTTTCGGTCAAACTTATCTCGGTTGTCATCAGCCTACAGAAAGAAAACAGTATTTATGAAAATACTTGAGATAGAATAAAGCGACTGAATTGGATAAACGAACTTTCTTGATATTGTCACGCTCTAGTTCGTTCAATTCAGCAATGGACGCCTTGAGAACTTCAAGTCGAGCGGTAGCTTTTGCCGGGACACCTTTCAGTTCTTCTAACTACAATTAAGGAATAAAAGCTACTCGGAAATTCTTTCCTATAAGCCATGAAATGCGAAGTATCTGACACTCGGTTGCTCACCTTTTGTTTCTCCTTTTCAATTTCATCACCGACACGAGCAATTTCGGTTACGTTCCTCTTCATCGTGTTCGTGCGAGCTTTCGCCGCTCTTTCAAGAGCATTGATTTCATCACGAGCAGCTTTTTCCTCCGCACAAATTTTTGCTTGGTTCCTGGAACATGTTTCACTTATCTAAACCCTCCTATTCAAGAGATACTATCAAGAAAATTGTACCTTTGTGCAGCCTCTAAACGATCATTATCTGCCTCTCTGGCGTCGAGAACCTCTTTAAGAGCCCTATCAACCGCCTTTTTCTTCCCAAACGCTTCATCCCGAAGAGGTTGTATCTCATCGATTTCCTCCAGAATTTTAAATCTGAAATAAGAGGACATTTAAGATATACGGAACAAGGAAGTGAAGATTGTACAACATACAATTTTATATGGAAAAGTTGGTTTCTGAGAAGCACGGCATGATTCTCTGCTTTGAGGTACATAATCATTTCACGAACGGGTCCTTCCAGGGCGGATTTATCCCGTTCCGCTACTCGTACACTAAATTCCACACTAAAGTCCATAAACTTATATATAACTCAAATTGTGGCATGTCCAGGTAAAAGGGGTTAAGACAGCCAGAGATGTCTTGAAAAAAAGTGAAATAAAGAAGTTTATTGTGTAAGCGATGGTTATTCCCGACCAAAAAAGAGAAAGAAGAGAAAAAGGAAAAGAAAAACCTGAGAAAAAAAAACCGAAATGAGGAAGGAAGCAAAATGTAGAGAGCAGCACAAGAGAGGTGAGCCGGTATAAGTTGGATGTGACGTGTCACACAGTATGCAAATACATAAAATGTATTAAGGTTGATAAACTAGTTCTTTCATCTCGGAACGTTTACCAAAATTATTATTTTTTCAAAGATCTAGCGAGAGAAGTAACTATTGAACTCAGTGGGAGGACACAGAAGTTTATGAAGAATGCCCTTCAAAGAGTACCTATGAAACTGAAGGACTCGTTGAAAACAAGTTAAAACGACAATAGGCAAAAACTAATAACAAAAAAGTACTTGGAAATTTAGAAAGACCTGTACGAACAAACCGTTGTAATGCATTTGTTCTTTGTTCCTTCAAAGTATTGACTTTTGCACTCAGCCTTTCGATGGGAATCTAGAAGATGTCACAAATATATTTCCCATTGAGAAATTTATGAACTATATTCTATCGTAAGAATAAATAGAAGAAATGTAGTAGACTGGAAACGACTTCTGTTTGTTATTTAAATCATACACGGAAACGGCTGGATCCAATGATATCTTCCAAATACTCGAGCATTCCTTCCTCATGAGCGTTTTCTCCTTTTGGCCTCATCATTGCTATTTGTTCTACTTCTCCCTAGAAGCAGACAGTGTGTTAAAGAATATAAAACATTCATATATACTTACTAACCTGCAGGATAAGGAAGCGATTATGGATGAGATCAATCCCGAACCCTCTTAAGCGACCCGCAATTTCTTTTATGGACATTGTCTAAGATAAGAATCAGTGAAGTCACCAGCATAAACAGAAAGAATTACGAAAATACGCCTACCTTTCCATTCCAAGCATAAACACTATTATTATTTTTATAAGCTGTTCGTGAAACACTGAACTCGCTACCTTGAACAACTTCAAAGTGACCGTCCTAAAATTAACAAAATTCTGTTTGGTTTGAATAAACGTTGGGATCAATTATTCTGAAGAAAAAACTGAAACTTTAGTTTCTTACTGCATCTAGTAAAAACGAAAAAAGATAATGATTATGAAATTAAATGCTTGATATTTAACATAGTTGAAACGAATGTTTAAAGAAACAACCTTGTCTATAATCTGCTCGAAGAAAACCTCAACGGTACAACTATTAATGTCGTCATGACCTCTTGAAGAGTGTATAAGTACAGATAATTTCTTAGAACGAATTTTTGAAGCCTAGAATTCGTGAAATGTGGAACAACGTGAAAAGGAAAACAAGGAAAAAAGTGGGTCTAATGTTACCTTATATCCGAAAACGAATAATAAGGAGTCAATAACATTGCTTTTCCCTGAACCATTTGGACCAATAATAGCGGTGAAATTCTAAAGCAGTGATGAGACTAAAAAATACTTGAACATGAACTCAGGCTGAAAATAAAGAGTAGAAGCAAAGTAGTTCAGTAGCAAAGAATTGTAGCAGAGATAAATTCGGTAAGAAAAGAGGAAGAGTAACAGTGACAAAAAGTAGAAATAGGAACGGTTCAAATAAGGAAGCTTCCCACCTTATGAAATGGTCCAATTCGCTGTGTACCGAAGTATGACTTGAAATTAGTACAAACAATTTCCCTGATTACGAGCCTTGCTCCACTACCATCAGGTTTCATACAAGGTTGAGGTCTTGGAGGAATTACCTAGGAGTAACGGTGCTTATTAAGCTTATACTATAGGGATTTCCAAAAATCAATGCAGTAGTACCATTCGTAGGAGGTCTTCATTCTCGTAATTCTCGACGAACTCATTCTCCTCTTCAGATGAACTGTCGGCATCCTTCTGCAATAGTAAAGATAGTGGAAGAGGACAAATAAATATTCGATGGAATCATAGGTGCGATAGGGAGGAGCCGGACACTCCTCAGGCGAAGGAGGTCTGGCTAATCGGGTGCAGTTCTATTCAAAAAGTGAAGGAGGTCCCAAGTGCCAATAGTTGAAAAGTGAAGGGGGTCGAGACACCGACTCCGACTATCGCACATATCGATGGAATTCACCTGTTCTTGTCCTTTTCTACTTGCTGCACCCGCTCTGGCCGGTGTGGTAAGCTTGGCTTGTTTTCGTTTTGGTGCTGGTGGTGTTTTAGATGGAGATGGGAGTCGTTTCTTCGCAGGTTTCTTCTTTTTCTTTTCTTCATCTAAAGATGAAAACAATCTACACACGAATTACAATTTTTGAGCAGCAGCTAGTTCCATAATAAAAGTGAATACAAGGCTGAAGATTAATCCTAACGACTTATATCCATGAAACGACTAACTTAAAGCTTCAATACTAAGACAGTTTCATTACAGGCATAACCCTACCTCATAAAGATCTTTCCTAGAAAGAAAAAAAGCCCATAGAACTTAGTGATGGTTCACAAATACCAGAAGTACAGTACAAGAAACACTATATTTATCAATAATTGAAAAGTACTTCAATGTATTAGTGGCATTCAATGACTTCAACGCCACCAGCACATTATTGAAAACTTGTGGGGAATCATGGTAAGCTACTACTATAAATGGGAAATTTTAATTCTTATCAGAATGGATGTTAGGAAGAAAGAACAAAGAAAATTAAAAGAGTACCTGAACTAAAGTCACTGTCATCGTCCGAAGAACCAACTCGCTTCTTACGGGCCATAAGAATAAGAAGATCTAAATTACAAACCTAAAATAGGGGAATGGAAAAAGGATACGCATCTAGATAAAATACTAGTCACGTGATAAACAAGATAATCACAGCCGGAGGATTCCAAATAGTAAATTTTGCATGGCAAAAAGAAATATATATGTTTAGAAGATCGGAGAAGAAACAGCTGACATACAATGACAAACACTTCCAGAAAATAATTTAAAGTGGTAGGATTCTGTGTGCGGATCACAGCACGGCAAATTATAGCTTTGCTGTTACCTGCGGTTAAAACATGACTCGTAAGATGGGAGAGTATGGATAAAACGAAGGAAAACAACGATGAATTTTAAAAGAAAGCCTTAATGAAAGCATTCATAAGGCGTATTATAAATTTCCCGCAATTTCAGAATTCAAATTCTCAAGATAGCTCGTCCGCATTGGGCGGAGCTTGGATGTAAATACGTACAGGAAACGACGACCTCCGATTGGAGGTTGTAACGGTCATCAAACGTAACGTTGCAACGTAGCAGGGAAACTCCCTATCTTCATATGTTACTCTGGATCAGTGGACGCGTAATTTACACATTGCTTAGGCTGAATTATTGCCTAAAGAATGGCAGTATACTGCTTATGTGGGACAAGCGCGTTTTAAAGCATCCTGCTACCGGGGGCTCAACATAGACTCGCGGTGTCTCATGGCTACCATCTTTTTTTTGCCTAGAAGCTCTTAGAATTTTGCATGACTTGATTTGTATTTGTAACAAGTCACGTTGTTGTAAAAGTGTTTTTTTAACTCTTATTCATTTTGCTCATAGGCAATACCAAAGACTCGATTTAAATGGCTACTGAGTTCTCTTTACTTTGGACAGCACTGCTCTGATTCTTGCAGACGATATGGCACGTATCGAACGTATCCACCGTATCTACACGTATCTACCGCACGTATCAACGTTTTGGATGCCACCAGTAGATGTCATATTTGCTTGCTTACTACTATTTCAATGAGAGAACACGTCCATGGCGAGGAAGACGCTGCACGCATTGCAAATGATCGGGACACAACTCCACCGTATGCTCACTGCAGTATTCACTGGATTCAATACCTCTGAGTGGAACGGAGGTTCAATTATCGGGAAAACTTCTCATGAAGAACCATCAAGATATCCACGTCACGGAGCAAATAGTGCGTTCTCTCCACCATCTCAATGTACAGCCAGATTATGAAGGCGTCTTACGCTGTCGTGGACGTCTAGGTAAAGCACAATTAGAAGATAGTGCCAAATATCCTGTCTTTATTCTTCAGAAATAATTTCTGGCGGAGATTATAATCCGGGACTACCACCAAAGAGGGCATACGGGTATAAATCACACTGTCGCACTCGTTCGGCAACACTTTTGGATCCCAAAGATACATCCTCAGGTAACAGGAATTCGGAAGTGCATACAATGTCAACGATTCAATAACCTTCCATATCGCTATCCCACTCAAGGAGATTTACCTAAGGAAAGAGTCATCAGGTCTGCTCCTTTCCAACATGTGGGACTCGATTACTTCGGACCCTTTACAATAAGAACAATCTCAAACAGCCAAGCGAAATGTTACGGAGCAATTCTTGATTGCATCGTAACACGAATTATACATTTGGACGTGGTATCGGATCTCACCACGACCGCCTTTCTCAATATGCTGCGCCGGTTTTTTGCTAGAAGAGGAGTACCTCGTTCCATCACAAGCGATAACGCTCCTACATTCGATTTAGGCAATACTATTTTACAAGAGAATATCTAAGCGGCACGAAATGACCCCGCTATTATGGGAGAAGTAGGAAGTAAGGAAATTGACTGGAAGCACATAGCGACGTATGCTCCCTAGCAAAGAGGTTTCTACGAAAGGCTTATCTAGATAGTCAAGCACTCGCTCCACAAAACTCTCGCTAGCTCAACAGTGTCAATGGAAGAACTTTCCACAGTTGTGGTCGAAATTGGAGCTAAAGAGGAAACCTCTACTCTATCCTCTCTTTCTTTTCATTTATCCATACCGGCCATGACTCATCTTTAAGCTCAGTTTCGTTATCGTATGGCTGATCAGACTGCCTTAATGTTAAACAATACTTATCACCAGTTCATCAAATGTCAGCTCGCTCCTCCTCATCGGGGCAACATAAATAGTGGTGCTCACTGTACGTACGATCACTTTTCCATTTTGTCTTGCCTGTGAATCTATTTCATTATGTAAACCTCTGTTGTATTGCATTACAATTGTACCTGCGTTTAATTACCCATGTTTGAGGTAAACGTTGGTGCCTACTGGTCGTTGAGCACTCTCATACACAGGTCCCGCGTGGTAACTGAACAACCATATGGCGCATCGGCCAACGGCAACACGAACCAACACATAAGGACAGAAGTGAGTTTCAGCACGTCTCAATTTGCAAGTTGTCCTGTCATCGCACGAAAAGTCTACGTCTTCACACGATAGCTTCAGCATTCCTAACACAGCTATAGTCATGACTTTTTCACCGTCAACCCGACAAGGCCTTCTCACTCGAACAGGAGATCGCTTGTCCACTATTCTGAAGGAAGAGGCAAACCTCTTGGACATGCAATTCGACCCCTCAATGATGAACGACTCCGATATCAGAACCCTTCGACGGCGTATTCGCAGAGCCAAGGTTGTTCTTGAAACTGAAGCAAACAAACTCGAAATTGCTCTAGAGAACTATGGAAGCGCTGCGGACAACTTGGACAAAGAAACACCATCCATATCACAAATCATATCAAGAGTGGAGGCGAATGTGGACACAGCTCAAGGGCTCTTGGATCAGACCCAAAAAGCTGTGACAGACCTGACAAGACTCCAACAAGATCTCGAAGAATCACGAAATAACGATACCACCACATCGCTAGATGTCCACGAAATGAAACTTACACCAATTCCTATTCCTAAATTCAATGGGCAGATCTGGGAATGGGAAACCTTTTGGAGATCGTTTGAACACACGGTACACTCAAGGAACATCGACAATTTGTTCAAATTGAACTATCTTCTTGATGCGTTACAAGGAGATGCGAGGGAGTCGGTAAAACAGTTCGAGATTTCAGGCAGTACGTATTCGTATTCGAACTCGTGTTCGAACTTCTGAAAGAGAAATACGGTAACACACAGGCCTTGGTGGACCAGCTTCTACATAAACTTACAACGACAACAGCTCGGAACGAACGGCTAGAAGAGCAGGAAACGTTGTGTGAACAACTACATTCCATCGTCTCACAGCTACATCTCAAAGGAGAACATATAGACAACACGTTCCTGCAGAAGCAGCTTCTAGCTAAATTCTCAGTGGACATACAGCGACACATCTTGCGGCAGAAAGCATATCATGAGAAGGACAACACGTGGAATACAATGGCCCTGCTTTCAACAGCCAAGGAGTACGTCAAGTCCGAACTCAAGATCACTCGACAAGTGGAGCAGTATTAGCACAACCCAACTAGGAAGCGGCAACGTGTTGTACCGGAAAATAGAGATACCAGCAATATCCCCACGAAGTGACGACCGACGAATTGCTTCTACTGTGACAAATGCGGACACCAACCAAAAAATTGTACTGAAGTACCGACAATCGAGCAACAACTACACATCATGAAAACGAAGAAACTCTGTCACAATTGTGGAGCCAACGACCACATAGCTACGAAGTGTCCTAGAGGATCCTGCCGCGTTTGCGGAACAACCGGACATCATACGTCTATCTGCAAAAAATTCTTCGACTCACACTCACCATCACGTTTACCTCCACCAGTAAAACTGCCTGAGAAACAATCACAGCCAACGAAACCGACAACACGGGCATCGGCGACGCCTGCGAAGGTGAATTTAGTGAATTTCGAGCCCACACTCAATGCGAAGCCGCAACCGAATACAGTCCTGCACGTCAACGACAATACAGAAGTCATGATACTCGCAGGGCAAGCACAGGTGCTTAATCCAGAATCGGCAATGCTGGAGCCCATATACGTGATGCTCGACACAGGAGCCGTCAGATCGTTCATCAGCAACGAGTTGGCCAAACGACTGCAACTGAAAGACGTGCATTCCAAGCGGCTTACCATCAGCACCTTTGGATCGAACGCACCACTGTTGAAGACGTGTGGAATTACGGCACTGCAAATGTGGGATGCCAACGGAGCTCCGCACACTTTTACGGTAACCAGAATCGATAAAGTCACCGAGTCACTACAGCACAACCGCCTCTGCATCGAGGACAAGCGATTCCTCTGCGACAACGACCTACAGCTCTCAATCAATCCACTTGCTCGAGACATTCAGCTCGCTCCTCCTCATCGGAGCAACATAAATAGTGGTGCTCACCGTACGTACGATCATTTTTCCATTTTGTCTTGCCTTTGAATCTATTTCATTATGTAAACCTCTGTTGTATTGCATTACAATTGTATCTGCGTTTAATTACCCAAGTTTAAGGTAAACGTTGGTGCCTACTGGTCGTTGAGCACTCTCATACACAAGTCCCGCGTGGCAACTGAACAACCATAGGAGCACTTCTCAATACACGTCCACTTACCTACATCACGAACGATTTCAATAACGATCAAATCCTGCGCCCTATAGATTTTCAGCAAAGAGATATCCAGTTATCGTATCCGTTGGGGTTCACCTCGGAATCAGAAGATCTCCCCCGTATCTTCCACCAACAGAAGCAGCAGTTATTAACACCAAACGACAAACAATTGCAGCTTTAGAAGCCTCGTGCAAACTTACGGACAAGTTTTGGAATACTTGGCAGACACAATACCTAACGGCTCTTCGTGAAAAGCATACTCGCGAAGTGTGTCACAGTGTTCACGGACACGCGAGACAATGTGGGAACTCTGATAGTTATATGTGATTCTCTACAACCACTTCGCTCATGAAAACATGGAGTGATACACCAAGTAATAACCAATAATGAAGGGAAAATTCGAGAGGTAGTAGTACGGTTACCATCGCAGCGCCTCGTAAAGCGCCCTGTAAATTTACTCGTCTCTTTGGAACTTGATGATAAAGGCAGTAGCACTGAAGAAATTTCGAAGAAGCTCAAATCAGAGGAACAGACATCAACAGAACCGTCTCATCAAAGAGACCAATCAGACCGTGACACGCCAGTATTAAGAACAGCTCAGCAGCCCAATAACCGCTACGATCTTCGTCCACGACAGAAGATCAACTACACCAAAAAAAAAGAGGACACAGAACCCATCGCACGCATCAATAAGATAATGGAAGCTTCCACATTACTTCAAGTCTCTCTGATGCTATCACTGGGTGTTACAATACTTGCTAGTAAGAGCGAAGTAATCAAAGAAACGATACGTTCAATACAGTGCGTCCCAGGAGGTGTCCATCTTATTTCCCCCGATAGAATCCCGTATGAAGTCTGTGCGGAGAATTACTGTGTTCAGTTCGATAACCCTCGCGTCGATGAGAATATCAGTTTTCCGCCAGATATTATATTTAGGTATTTAGGTATTAGGTGTATTATTGAACACCTGGTTCAGTGGAAGTTTGGTGAAAAACTGAACACTATCGAAACCTTATGTCACCCATCTTCATTATGTCAAGCAATAACCTACAGCTTTTGTCCAGCCAATATCTTCAACCCAGAACGTTGGCCGATAAGTGCAATACTAGGGACAGCAACCCTGTTGTATTTCCTAATCACAGGCTGCTACGTACTGCTCTACGTTCCACTAGTGATCGGTAAACCGATTAGAATGGTAGCCCATATTTTGTTTGGTTTTTGTTCGACCACTGCAGGATCAGATGACGTTAAACTCCCGACAAAAGTCGACAGAGACTCCACAGCAGAAATCATAGCAATATCCTTGATAGCGATCATACCGGCAGCAAAGCAGTGCCAACTCATCAATATCGTCACGGATCGGTCCACCATATGCACAAATAATGGGTTCGGACCGTGCCAGATTGAGCTCTCAGAGGTGTTTAAAATAAACCCCTTCAAGCGTGAAGCCTGCCTCAAAATTACTCGGAATGACACATCCATACATGAGGTACGTCTTCAATGGAAATCGCTTCTCCTCAATTGCGAACCCGAGACAGACATGTTCACTAGAGACACTGTCCACAAAGTAGTGGATAGCAAGCGCTGTCCTCGTAGTGGCTCATGTACAGGTGACAAATGCGCGTCAATAAACTCATCAAGCATCATACCCGAACTTGCAGAAGGAAACCAATATCCAGGCAATACAGCTTGCGTAGAATCCTGCGGAGGACCAGGATGCGATTGCTTTTTTCCAAGTTCTGGATGTTTGTTTCATAGAAACTACCTTCAACCCATCAATAACAAAACTTTTGAGATCCTTCACTGCAATAGATGGGCCGAAGCTGCTAAAGTCGAAATCACCCACATTGACGGAATTCAGCGAAAAGTCTTTCACCTCCACTCTCAGCTCAGTTTCGTTACCACCAATTCCACTACCTTATACCCGATTCATATCAGACGGTAAACACACTGCTGTTTGGAAGACCAATGCAATACCTGCGCTCAGATGTTTTATCCGTGACAATGCGCAAACATTGAGCTGCGAAGTCTTTGAAGGCTGTGTATGCATGCCAGCCGAGACTAAAGTCAATTGTAAATGTAAGGATTTCCCTATTGGTCAATGGTTCAATAACGTTGAAAACCAATTGCCAGCAATATTTCCTTTACATCGTTCCGACAGCACCCTACCTCAAAAGTACAGGCACGCGGTCTCCACATGGTGACTTCAGAAATAATAATAAATAATACGGACTTCAAGACAATATCGATTCCGTCATCTTGGTAGATGAAGTAATCTGTCAGCTCTCGATCGCCGATCTAGTAGGTTGCTATGGCTTCGCGAAGGGAGCTGCAACAATGGCCACATGCATTTCCTCCCGCGACAATATCCAGGCTGAAGTTCAATGCGAACAAGCAAGTTTCACGATACCATGCAATACGACAGGTGCCCTCTCAGAATTACGATTTAGCATTTCGAGAGCGCGAGTAAACTTCGTTTGTTCGGTCTCTTGTGGGCAAGTTGTCACCTCGGTAGAAATAGCTGGTATTCTCACATTCACAGCCTCAGCACAGGGGTTAGTGCAACAATGGATACAAGGTGAATCAGTATCTTACTCAGAGCTACAAAGGCCAGATTTCACCCATATAGGTGCAGTATTCTTGCAATGGTATAAGACCCTCACTTTTGCAATACTAGGTCTGGTCCTACTCATTGGAATCACCTACATCCTCTTGTCCACATGTGGAGTGCGTATTATTTGGTGTTTAACCACTGGGACGGCAACAATTCTCATAAGAATACTAAGAACCCTTCTGAAAAAGATTTGGTTTTTATACTTGAAAATTGTCGTTCCGACGCACAATAAACAACATTGACGAAAGGGAGACCAAAAGCAACTCTGCATTTGTATATATGTATATATTTTTTCTGTTCATAGTTTTACTACCCTCTGACCATATCTAATTTTTTTTTCACAGAAAACTCCACAATATTGGCGTCTGAAAACTACACATCCACGTTCGCACGCCTGTCAAGAATTCGAGAGATCAAAGACATAGAAGAAGCAATAGCCTCCGTAATGTCCCAGATTCATCGTCAAATCAAACTGGCAAACGCACTCGATGCAGAATGGAAACAACATGGAATACAAAGTACTTGTTCCGCATCGGGAGGCGGAGAGCAGATCCTCCCAATAAATCGCTTCCTGGGGACGGCCTGCGTTACGAAGGAGAAGCTTCTAGGAATCACGCAACAATATGTACTCCTGAAAGCAATGCTCCGGATCAAGTCGGAAGGACTGTACCTATCACCGCTTCTCAATCTTAAAGGAGAAAATATCCAAAGGAAGGCTGGCAGGACACTTCATACTTTAGATATCGACATCCGAGACATGGAGTGTGAACTAGCTCTTGCTGAAAAAATGTACGATAACGAGAGAGGAAGCCTTGCAGAAGTAACGGATCAGTTGACCCGCATCGAACAGCCGATTCGCAATATGACACCCCAAGCTGTACTGTCCAGCTCTTCGCAACCGTCAATAGGTCAGACGGCGGAAAAAGATGCCTCTAGGGGCAACGAAGAAAACATGACGGGCGTTCATGATCTTGACCACTACCACTCTGCGATTGAGGCAGCAGAAGTCGATGACAAAGAAATTGACGATCGATATCTAGAGTTACTGTTCGCCGAGACGGCTATGGAACAATCAGCGGATGCAATACCCAGCCTGGTCCGTCCGGACAGGCGAAAGCAGAGGAAGCCATGCCAACAAAGGAGTATGTGAAAGTCGAGGAAACACCGATGAAACACAACGAAGAAAAAACGTCATTTCTCCAATTCCGAAGACCAGACGATCAAAGTCATGCGGAAGGACCTGGACGACCTAAGGTTCGGTTTCACCTACTTACCTCGAAGGAAGATTGGAGAAAGTTCAACAGGGTAGGCTTCGACAGTAATGTATAAAATACAACGCTCGCACTTTTCCTCTGGCGGCTTCTCGCGGCTTCTCCTGCCCTCTACCGCTGACTCTCACCAACCGACATTTCCCTTCGGTCGATAGCGTCAATACCCGTCGATACCACTCTACTCGCTGATCTTCGAACAAATATTCGCTGGACTCTCGGCATCTGGTCGTCAGGAAACAATAACCAAGTCAAGAAACGGTTCAGTACCTGCAATACCCAAAACATGCCTGTCAAGAAGAGCTGCTTCAACACCAAATTCTCTGTAACTATCCCGCGTGGCGATTCTTAAGGGAATTTCAAGGCGAGCGTTACTCAAACAAATTCTGCAGCCAACCACATACTCTCAATTCATCACCAACCCATCAACTTAGAATATCGTCTTCCCAATAAATTTCGTGGCATTCACTTACAGAGTAGAAGTCTCTGCCTGGAACGATGTAAAACTCACATATAAACGAGAAGTGATTTGTCAACCTTCTTCTGTATGCGAACTCATCGACTGCTCACTATGTCTCGAACTCATCCACAACCCAAATTGCTGGTCCAAAACTCAAATTATAATGACTAGAAGCATCCTCATCATCGTTATCCTTACTTTGAGCATGCTCCTCCCGGCTGTACGATTCCTCTCCGTAGTGATCGAGCTTTTAGTCCATCTTTGTCGACAACTAGCCAAGGAAACATTCTCGAAGATCGTCAGAAAACGACAAAACCTCGCCGTCTACACACGACATCGCCGTAGACTCTAACTTGCCATCGTTTTCACCGTTATATGCTCAAGTAATCAATGCTCAGAGGTCATCTCCTTCACGGCAACGGAAGAAACATGTATACAGAGTGGAAACGAAAACACCTGCACCTTCAACTAAGCGTCAATTCTGACGTTACAATCTCTCAATCAAGAAACATGTCTTGTTCTCAAGAACGGCAATAACACCTACGTCTGTATGATAACAATCAGAGTGAAAGGATTGTACTTCACATGCAAGAGAAAAATCGAATTTTTCACGAGGGATCATCATTTCTACTCAGAATCAGTGCGCAGATGTCGCTCTGCGGGAAGTTGTAACACTGGAACTTATGACAAAGTCAAGTCCACTGACAAAATTTAAGAAATTTCCCACACAGCGAATAGCCATCCTCACTATGCATTTTGTGCAGCGAGCTGTGGATGTTTAACTTGCAGTGGCTGCTTTTTCTGTTTGACAAGCTGTCTCTTCTATCGCTACTACGCGTTTCCAGAATCGCGAACAATATACACGGTTTTCAACTATCCACTATGGGAATTCACCGTCGAAGCACGTGTAACACTGCAACAGAATGGTCACTCGGAAGGCACAGACATTGTCTTACATCCCGCGAAAACCACTAGATGGAACAACACTCCACTGTCACTGATCACGTCAATGGTACCCCAAATGCCAATGCTACGTTTGTAACCGATGGAAAAACAACAGCTATAACAAAACCAGCGTCATCAGGACAACTCATCCCCAATACAATTTGTCAGCTACAACGTATGAGCCGCGACGATCCCAAACATTTCAGATGCAACTTTCCGAGTAACGCGTGCGTTTGCTCACCAGCAACGAATCAGGCTGTATGCACCTGCAGTAATGTAGATATCAGCGAACTGTTCAAGAAAACACCTCTACCACAAATTACCAAAAAAATAATAATTTATAAAAAGAAAAAAAAAAAAAAAAAAAAAAAAAAAAATAGGAACTGCCGCAAAACTCCACATCATCACAAATGACTTACAGCTAGTCTCTTCACGTCACACACATTATTTGATAATCACCTCAGAATTATCCTGATGCTACGATTGCTTCACAGGAGCACAAGTATCTATCGCATGCAAATCCGATGAAGGTGAAATCACAGCCGAAATCAACTGTGGACATCAATTTCAAGTTGCGATTTGTACCCCAAGCGGCCACATTAACAAAGTCTTCCTCAACTTCAACTCATCAAGAATCCGAGAACATTGCACAATTTTCTGCTGGGGAGGGACGGTTTCCTTCGTTGAAGAAAACGCCATCGTTGAAGAAGCTGAGTTCTCCGAAATTGTCGGAGAACTCAGCTACTTCAGCGATGGTGTTTTGCTAAAACAACAAGGAATAACGAATCTTCTGACTGATAACCACTTCTCTTTGCCATCCGCTGAAAAAAATTGTGGAAATGTTTCGTACATTGTGTACATCGACTGTTTCACCTCCCCTCTCATTTAAGACACTGCTTTTCATACTGATTATCACACCGATCCTGACTATTCTTATGCGACTTTTCGTAACTTATCAAAGAGCAAAAGCACGAAAAAAGGCAATCTGACTCGTTTGCTTCTGTTTGCTTCCGCGGGAGTTTTCTGCAACTCTGCAGAATTCTGAACTTTTCTGAAATGAATCACAAGCTAATATGAAAGTCTAAAACCTTAATCAACGATTTTAAAACGTCTAATGTTTTGTCTAAGCCGAAGTCGATTTGTACGATTGAGTTTCGGACATGCTATATATATATATATATATATATATATATATATATATATATATATATATATATATATATATATATATATATATATATATATATATATATATATATATATATATATATATATATATATATATATACCTTGTCGAAATCATAATAAACGTCTTGGGAACAAATCGTCAAAGGAGCAACTGAAGCAACGTGTAAAGATCCACGCTAGAACCAATGTAACGGCAATGGAGCGGCTTGAGACCTTTTTTTTTTACCAAAAATGTCGTCGTTATTTTATTTAATAGTATTGATGTTCTAAATTGTGTTTGAGCTGTTGATTTTTAGGAAAAATCATTGGGATTCGGTGGCATGAGATGGTCAGTGCTGATAGAGGCGTCGTTGGGGGCAGGTGCAAGAATTTTTAAAGGCACCAGACGACGTTGAGAAACGGTACATTTATTCGTTTATATATTTGATGCGGGAGGGGCGAATCCGTTAGATGGTGACTTTCATTGCTTCGATTTTCTTTACCTTCGCTGGTCTTGTTCATATAAAGTGCGTATATCCTTTTGTCTGATTTGTTTCGCCCGCACTCGTACATTACTGGAATAATTTTCATTGAATGCGCTTAGCTATTCTCGCTTATGCTCATTTATTCTCACTTATTTGTAGTTGTTATCACTCATCCCCTGCATCACTTATGATAATCCTCGCTTAATCGTTTTTAATAAATAATTCGTGTTATTATATCATTTATTACCTAGATCTCTTTTCTGACCTTAAATTTATTCTTTAGCTATAGCTTTGACTTTATTCGTTGTAATTCGCCTTTTATTTTGAAGTAATTAAGTTTATAGATGACCGTTTAATTACCCAATATTAAGGGCTCTTTCCATTGGTCAAACTACGTGGCAACCAATTATGGTTTGGGCGAGGCAGCTACCGCGTGGAAGGGTCCCGTTAGAAGGCACATCTTCGAACATGTCATACAAGGAGATGAGAACACCACTGATCCCAATGCATGTCGATAAATGTCGACTGGTGACAAGGACCGAGTGATACAATAATTGTATGGTATTTAATTGTAATCGAATATGAACGCTCATCCGTCTAGAATGTTATTGATTGATGGCTTTCTCATGTTATTTACCCCAAGAATCTAGGAATGTTAAACATGAAGACGCTATAAGAACGCGTCAGTGAAAGTTCCATTTATTGCGTTACTTTCACTTTTTTTTTTACGTATTTTCATTGCAAATGGTTTTGCTTTGCCTACTTATCGCGTTTTTTTCTTTTATGTCGCATTTTATTTGTAAATAAAAATAAACAAGGTTTAATTACCCAAGTTTGAGGTATACCATATCCGCGTGGCACTAGCCTGGACTAGTAAGGCGAGCTATGCCAAAGATATCGAGTCCAACCACTAGCCGCGTTATGGTGCATCCTTCCGACGGATTCAGCTCAGCTCAGTAAAACTTTTGCGAGTATTCAAGATTCGCTTTCGCTTCAAGATTCCTGCTGTGCTCTCTACTGTTTTCCTCAGCGACCGACATTTTGAGTTGCAGATCAGAAATTTTTTTTGCAAGATCGCGTTCTCATTCCATCAGTTTTTCTCATCGCTGATACACTCGCGTTCGCACTTGCGAATCACTGTGCCATAATGTCTGCGCAGCTTTCCTCACATAAACGCTTACTGACTCAGTTTACGAAAAAGCTTGAGATTGTTTCTACGCGTTTTAAAGCAGAAAATCTTGAATCTCTCAAAGTTGATGATGATGAATCATCTCCTGCGTATAACAAAGACTGCCGCAGACGGTCCGAAGACCACGATTACCTGCGCAGTGTCCAAAATCAGTTTAAAGATGATCATTGAAATGTGCAAAGATGATCTAGAAGACCAGGATACAATAAAGATGGTAAGCTCTCCTTTTTCAGCAAGAGTACAGCGACCCAGGAAGAAGTACCACAGCGCACAAGGAGATGACGAGACGGAGCATGAGCATCGTGGCGCAGGCGATCATCGGAGACGGCTGCTATCCCATCACTTCGAAGGACACTCACTGAACCACCTCAGCTGGGCTGGAGTATACTGTACTCTATTCAATATTTTGAGCGTTCGACGCCTTTCTATGCAATGCATCCCATCTTAACTAAGGGATTTCATATTGTAGTTTATATGACCCATATTGTAGCTTAGGTTCTATTATCACCTAGCCGATCAGCAGTAGCCTTGGGAAAGATTGCTTTATCAAAGGTCGATCAGTCGCACTCACGTACGGTATAAAGGGATCGACGAGTGCTCAAAAGTCACACGTGGCAACTTCGAATTTGGATTGAGTGATCATAGTTAAGCACTAGAGAACGCTTGTCGACCTTCATCAGTTTTCTCTCCAGTGAATTAGAGAAAACGACGTGAAATGTCTGGAGAGCTGAATGGCCCACTTTCTGCAGCTGTAATGTTGGACCTGACTAAGGCAAAACTTCGGATGCAATCCTTCCTTCCGGTGCACCGGAGACACATTTATGAACTGGGGAGAGGCACTTGTTACTTGACCTTGCCGGCTATAGCTGTGCTACAATAATCTACAATAGCTAAAAATTTCCCATCTCGTGCGAAGAGTATGTAAGCGTCGTCGGACGCACCGCAGAAGCTTCAAGAGTTTGGTGGGCTGCAAACGCTGGACGCTTCAATCTGCGCTTCCAATTTCGGTTCCTCGCTGCTACTTCCACTGGACGATACAATACCTACTTTCTCCTAATAGCCAGAAGACGATTATTCCGCTCTACAATAGTTCTGGTGTATCTGGTTTATTCAATGTTGTAGAAGCATCCACTTCAGTGAAGCTGTCGATGAGGTCGACGAAGGAATATAATAGCAGTGGTAGTTATTGTATGTTGTTATTGATTTCTTGGTTATGTTTACAGGTGAAGCTTATCAGTATAAACATCTTGCTTTGTATATTGTATATATGCTGTCGATTACACAGTTGGGGGCCCTTTCTGTGCTATAAGGATAAAGTTGCATAAGAGGCAGGTGTTCTGCTCTGTACTTCTGGGCAAGTTTACTCACAAGTACCAAGTCCCGCGTGGCATTAGAAGAATTTATGTAGACACTACAAGTGCCCTTTATGTTGCATCGGTCGGGATTACAATTCAATACAGGCATGAGATACGCAAGCGTACATTGTTTCTCCTACAAAGCAGGATCAGCGACCTGGAACACGACATAAAAAACTTGAAAAACGAAGACCAAGTGTTAAGATCAGTGTTGGAGGCTAAAAAAGAGTATCAGAAAAAGACTGTCGACATGGATAGGGCAATAAGAGTATGTCCCACAGAAAGTAGAAGAACAATGGCTGGTCACCTAGTACAAGTGAACGCATGTGAGGATTATCGGGGAAAGACCGCGATTCTTTGTGATGTTTTCTGAGAAAAAACGGTCGAGAAAAATCTGTAAGGGGTAGAGTCAGGCTTCTTCATGCCCAGCGCTTTACTCTTCCTCGGTGCTTCCTTTGCTTGACTTTTTGCACTTTTGAATTCCCTCATTTTCTTTTTTCGCGACAAATGTATGTCTCTCATAAAAAAACAATGTTTCTGTCGTAAAAAAATACATGTTTGTATTGTTCGTATTTTATTTTCAATAAGATCCTTCTCGGGTTTAATTAGCCGAGTTTGAGGTAATCGCCACCGTTGTCGATTGGGTGTGAATAAAGGTTGGACGCTTTACTTGTGCAAGCGTGGCATACGAGAAGCATTTTAAAGGATCAAAACATGAAACAAGTAACGGTGGAAAGAAGAATCGAAAACGGCAAGCTCACCTGCACTCGACAAGTACTCTTTGTCGGGGATAAGATTAACGAGGAATGTATGGGAGATCAAGAATACTTCGATAAAGTGGTCAGGGAAGTCAACGCTGACTTACGCAAGGATATGGATAAGGATGGGGAAGAAGTAGGCCTAACAACCATATCAAGTGACGAGAGACGAGTGACGAGTGAAGAGCCAGTGATGTGCACTGGAAAATCCGACAAGTTCGCGAAGAAATCGAAGAAATGGAACAAGGTTTAAGAAACTTCTTCTGTCGAACTATTGGTGAATTGTCGAGAGGAGTCGAAGAGTGGTTGGTGGGCGCTATATTCTGCAAAGAGGTTGGACCCCACCACTCAGACTCATATCCACTCGAGTAACTGGCGGAGACGAAAGATAAAATTTGGCAGCATTCAATGGACTGTGCAAGCATTGTTTGAACAAGTGACCCCCCGTTAGATGTAGGTTCAGAAAACGAAGCTGTTGATAATGCAAACGGTTAAAAGGAACATGTGCGGAAGATTTCACAGCACAAGACAGTGATCATCACAGAGCACTGTGCAACGTGCCGAACGCAAGAGGAGAATTGCGGCAAAGGATCGAAGATGCCAGACAGGAGCTGAAACGACTAAGGAGGCAATGAAGTCCATCTCGCAATTTGCTGGACCGAAATGTCGACGAAGTCGACGAAGGAGTATAAGAGCATGGTTGTCGATAAGATCGACTTCAATTAATTTTTCCTTTTTTGTACTATTGTGTACTATGAAGTATTAGTTCACTTTTATGTACTATATCAAGTATTCTGTATTTTGAACTGTTAGTCAAGTATCGGTTCTCTGTCAATCAATAGGCAAGGAATGTGATATCTGAAGTTTTCATCTAAAATCCACGCAAAGCTCTAACAACACAACGTTCCTCTCCATCCTATAGAATGTTCACTGGTTGCGTTGTAGCAAGCCGCTTCATTTGGTTCACAAGTCTGCCTTGCTTTACTCATTTCACGAGTTTTCAAGTGTTTTCAAACTGCCATTAAATTTGCTTCATATTTCCACAAGTTAGCCTTGATAGGCTCCTCACGATGTTTGCTCGTTAAAATTCTGTAGCTCAAGTACTTTCATTTCTTTTCGTCATTCATTTCATCATGCATTTCATTATTTCTGTAAGTAATTATGGAATGTCACTCGTATATGTTCATTTGTGCGCTATTATGCATTTCGTAAGTAGTTGGAATTGTTTTCTAGAAGAACTCATAGGAAAAAAAGTGTATGAAATCGCTCATTGTGAATATCATTCGTTTGTTTCGTATGCATTTGATGCATGTGATCTTCTGGTTTATTTACCTAAGTTTGAAGTAAAAGCCTACTTTGGTCGCGTTTGTATCGTGTGAAATTGCTAGTTTTACATCTGCATGGGAGGTCAAGGACCAGTTGGCGAGCAACCAAACAAGTACACAAGTCACCGTCGCATACAACGCAGTGATAGTAGTTGTATGTTGTTGTTCATTTCTTGGTTATGTTCACAGGCGAAGTTTACCAGTATGTACATTATGTTTTGTATGTTGGGTATGTATTGTTTGTGTTTTGTATGTTGTTGGTACGTATGCTCATGTTATAAACTGTCGATTTCCCAGTTAGGGGATTTTTGTGTGCTATAAGGATAACGTTGCACAAGAGACAAGTGTCCTGCTCTGTACTCCTAGACAAGTTTATTTACAAGTACTAAGTCCCGCGTGGCATTAGATGAATTTATTTAGACAATACAAGTGCGCTTAAAAAGCAGATAAAGGTGTGACTTATATTTATTTTCTATATGTTTTTTATTCTAGATATTCTCTTATATCTTGATTGTTTCCAAGTACAATACAATCCGGTTGTCCAAAAGGGTGTTAAGGCGAGCGACTAATCACTACACCGGCTCTACTAACGGATCAAGAAAGAAATTCTAGATGTGCACTCGAGGAGAGAACAGAAGTTTTAAAAATGATTGAGCGCTCGAAAACAGAACGTACCATATTGAGATACACACTCGGCGCAAACTTTGGACCAGTGTGAATTGACCACGCCGGACAGAGGCACAAATTGCAGTTGTTAAAGCACACTTCTGAGATGAGATTAATCTACTATTTCATTATAAGCAAACATCGTTATTACAGGGGAAACCTCCATCTTTCTCTATCCTGTCTACTTACCTTGTTTTCTCGTTTTCACCTACATCAGATTGTAAGGCTTAAAGGCATCACCCCACGAATCTGAGGTAGTGCAGATTTCAGGTGGAGTATTCGTATATAGGATGGGAGACTACGGAGAGGGGGGTGATTCCGTCCATTTCTTCCTAATTGCCGTAAAAAACGGCCCGGAAGATACGGCTTCATTCGTTTTGGCGCACCATTTTGTACAAGAGGTTCGATTGGAGCGCGCCAGTCTTGTGCAGCGCCGCATCTTCCGGACCGTTTTTTTTACGGCAATTAGGAAGAAATGGACGGAATCACCTCCCTCTCCGTAGTCTCCCATCCCGTAGACGAATACTCCACCTGAAATCTGCACCACCTCAGATTCGTGGGGTGATGCCTTTAATAGAACTAGCCTCTTCTAGCCTATGACTCATATTGTAACTTTCACTATCTCATGGCTGATCGAAGTCCTCTGAACTTTCAACCTCCTTTATCATCAGCTTCATCAATTGTTATTCGCTAAACCTCTTTTTCAGCTGCATAAATATCCTGTCCACTGTAGATTATGATCATTCCTGTGTGCTTATCGTTCTGCCTGGTTTTCGTTCTCACTATAGTTATACGTGTAACATTTGTTCAATGACCCAAGTTTGAGGCAAATTGTTACTGTCGGTGTGTCGAGCTATAGTTGAGTCAAAACGACATGAGGCACGGATAGTTGCGCAAACGGCTGCGGTCGAATTTGCGCTGTGGAACCATGCTGTTGGGATCATGTAAAGATCCTCGCTACCGCCACCCATTGCTTCTGTTCGCCATAGTTCCACCTCGATTCCAACCGCTGCCTCCACTACACCGCTTCGAGCGCGGCCGCTTACGCAAATGTCCGTGCTTCATGTCGTCTTGAACCGACTATACATGCAATTATTAAGACCGGCGTCGCATCACAGGAACAAACTACCATAGTTGTGATCAGAAAATTTTAGCAATATTATTTCAGTGACAGTGACTCTGGCTCTACGCGTATTAGTTTTGCTGTCTTGCATGTCTTGCATGTGTTTGGGTCAATCGTGGCGACAACATTGCCTATTCCCAGACCATAAAGCTGAACACGATGGTTGTCGACAAGGTCGACCAAACAATTTAAGGCGTAGTAATAAAGATAGAGTATATCCTTTACACAAGTAGAAAGATATGCTCATCTAATCGCTTCAAATGTTGCATTATTATTCGCTTGTACCATTATTTGCTTACTATGACTAATATTCACTTAATAATCAACTTATCATTGCTTCAAGCGGGTAAAATTTTGAGCCATGTTTTCAGAAGTAACCTAGAAGGTTTGAAGGAGGCGCTAACCGTGCCTTTGAGAAGGATTTCATGCGTTGGGCTTTCTGTGATAGGGCAGGGAATTATCGCTCACTCTCGAGCTTCGTTGTCCTCGCAGTTGCGGACAGCAGGCGCCTCTTTGCTGAACGAGTGACCTGCGTCCATTATCTGGAAAATTTCTGTACGCGCGATGAGAACAACTGTAGGAAGTTCCACACCCTTTGCTATCATAGTGACGATTTCGGTCACGATTCAGCAAGCAAATTATCCTGAGAGAAGAGCACACATTATCCACCGGTTGACTGGAGCTCGAAATGGTTTGCTTTATTATGAGCACCAACTGGCAGACCTGGAGAGACAACTGCGACTTGCCAAGTGAACTGCTGTACGAACTATCGCGAACGTGATCTTGTAGACTTTAGTAACTTGTACACTTCTTGTAATCCGGAATGCAGAAAAATGTAACGCTGCCGAATTGAGAACTGTTAGGAGTCTAGGAGTTATCTCATTGCGCATCTATGAAAAAAGCTCTTCATAAAATGTCAGGCGTGTCAATTTCCCTAGCTTTAGTTTTGCTTCTCAGCATTACTCCAGTTTCTGTTCTATTTCTCATTTCCGTTTGGGGCTGCTCTTCTGTACTGGTTCCTTATAATTTTTATACCTTTCTCCTTAGCACTTTGTTTTTTTTTGCTGTTATTCAGTTATTATTTTGTTTCTTCTGCTCACCTTTCCATTATTCATTTAAGAACGTGGTTGTACGAGTTACTAGATTTTAATAGTCGGTTTAATCACCCAACTTTAAGGCAATAAGTGGGCGCTCTTGTGTGTTGTTTGTGTTCCAACTACCGCGTAGCATTAAAGAATACTTAATACCTAGGAATTTTATTACTATTAGCAATTTGTAAAAGCTGTGGAAAGGAGCAGCGGTAAGGGAAGAAAAGTGCTCTCCCGATTTGTACCTTTGAGCTTTTTTTTTCCTCATTTTTTTTTTTTGGTTTCCCCCCCCCCCTACTATCTGATAAGAAAAAAAGGTAGGACCAATATTTTTTTCCTTTTTTTTTTTTGTAGTAAGAGGGGGAAAAAAAAAAAAAAAAAAAAAAAAAACACTTCCTTTTTTTTTTTTTTTTATTTTTTTTATTTATTAAAAAAATAAAAATTCCTTCAAAAAAAAAAAAAATTAAGCTATTAAAAAAAAAAAAACCACCCCCGCCCCCCCCCCCCTTTTAAAAAAAAAAAAAAAAACGGGCCCCCTTTTTTCCCTTTTAAGTTTTGGTGGGGGGTTTGAAATTTTTTTTTTAAAAATATTTCCCCTTTAATACGCAAGTTTGACGTAACAAAGAGGTGGTCTGTGGTATGGCGTCGATTAACCGTTGACAAGAGACCCGCGTGACAATGAGAGTCGGGCACTGAACTATTACTATTATTTAAAAAAAAACAAGAGAACTATAATTCAAGTTCAGTTCTCAAATCTAAAAATTTGCGTGGTTGAATTATATATACACATATAATATACATGTATTTATATTATATGTTTTCATTTAAAAAAAAACAATTTCGATGATGATACTAAGCGGAAAAGATATCTACAGCCGGAAATAGGAATAAAATTAGGGCAAAGTAGGCTCCACGAGTTTCTGAATAAGGACGCTCAAAGTGAATTTCCTGGAAAACAAGTTTGCAAGATTGCAGAGAAAGATTTATATTTCAGCAGAGTTTGGTGTTTCTATCTCTCCTAGCTTTTTTGAAAACTAGTTGAGAAAATGCTAAATTTTGGCTTAAATTATCGAATTTTTCTCAACTAATTTTTGAGAGAACCAAAATACCTGCAGAGATCGAGATTTGCAGTCAAGGGATTTTCTTGATGCTTTAACAATTTATGGCACCGTGCCATCGTAATCTCACAACGAAAGAAAGAGAAAATTTTGGACTATCAGCTGCGCGTTAAAACCTGTAGTATTTCGGACTGAGTCCAATAACTCAGCACTTAGTCTATAAAAACTAACTTCACTTACAGTGTTTCACGAAGGAGGATTTTTGCTAAAAGATTTTATTTTCATTCTCTCCTTTTCTTGAAAACCATTGCTATTATGGACTGAAATCGTCACTGTTGGATCATTCCAACGGGATTGATCGATGCCGATTGCTTTTCACCTTCCTTTTATCGTTGTGCTTCTGTCCCCGAAGTTTTCCGGTACAAGTTTGTCTAGTTCACATGCTGCCTAACATTTTAAATATGCCAACGCGTAAAGTAAGGCGAATTTGTATTTTTCAACATTCAGTTCTTCATTACAGCAACAAGCAACTTGAGGTTGGTGCAAGTATTTTCCAAATATCTTTGCCTAAGTGCACTTTTTGACACCTTTGCTTGATGAATGAATGGAAAAGAGCGGATAGATGTATCGAGAGTTGATAGGATAAGTTATATTGAGAAGTATTTGAATGAATACTTTTCGTTCTAACAAATGAGCTTCCACCAATGTTCCTTGTCTTCTGAAGCGCTGGAATGCTACACCGCAGTGAACGTTTCTGCCCTCTTTGTCATGAGAAATTGAGCAAGGCTTGTCCTCTGAACTATTGGTTACTGTGCTTTCCGACTTCTTCGGTGTAAAATCACATTACATGAAAAAAGGATAAAGTGTCTGGCGTTAATCAATCCGTTTGGGATGCGCCCCCACGCTCACTTCAATTCGGAATGGTTTGAGGTTTACGAACGTCTGACTGCCTTATACAATGACCTGCTGGGGCTAGCCGATGTGCCTTGTCAGTGTTTTTTTCCTCCTAGACAAGTTTGGTATCAATTTATCCACCCCGGAGGGATGAAAGGCTTGGTGATCACTAAGGCGGATTCGAACCTCCGATCGATCGTGAAGGCAGCGGAACCTCTAACCGACTGCGCTACATCCGTTCCCAGAAATGCTACGTTACGAAAACTACGTTAACTCAAATACGCGGATTACTGTGTTTACTGGATTTACTCATTCAAAGACAGTGTGAACTTTATAAAACTTTTATTTATTCTGTTTTCATGTTGCATGTACATATCCGTGTGCAGGTTTAGTGATGATCAGTTTATGATCGACCTTATCTTACTTGTGGGAGTTCCTCTCCTCCTATGAATGCTTACAGAAGGACTTGCGGTTGTTCCTGTACGAGATAGTGACGAAATGAGATGATCACATCAGATAGTTCTTTGTCCAAATTAGCAAAATGAGCGTTAAAATCCTGTCTAAAATATTATTACTATATTAATAAAGTAAAATATTGTGATCACTCAATATTTGACGAAAAAAAAGGATGGGAAATACCGATGACTGGAAATTGCTTCTTCGAAGATTAGGTACAGGTGGAAAAGCCGCGATACCTTCCTCTTTAAATGTTGGTTGTTTTCAGCTCGATGAAGATACAGCAAAGCTGTACAGTTTTCCACAAGTGTTAGCGCCTAAATATTTTGGTTCAAGGAGTCTTTTTAGAAACATCTTAGCAATTGATCTTACAGTCTTTCGGATTCCAATCGCTCTCTGCTGCATCGCTTCGTCATCAAAAATCTTGCATACTTCTTCCTCGAAGTTTCTTTGTTTCTTTTCATCGAAACGAAGGCTCCTCGCTTCTGCACATATCTAAACGCATTTCTATATGACAAAGTAAGAAATTTCTTCCTTGTACACGCAAACTCACAGCAGCGAATTCCTTTTTGACTAGCTTTTTCGGCTCCAGATATTCGGGATGAACACGAGTTCCCTAAATAAAACTTCCTATTTGAGTCAAAACATTGCTAATTATTATTATTTGCGTATAAACAAAGCGGTAACAACCCACATTTTTGAAAAATTCATCCTCATCTGGCTTGTGGAACTCCTTTCGAAATCTTGGAGTATAAGGCCAGTATAAATCGAATTTAGGGCGCATCAGCCCGTCCTTATCATACTGGCGCCAACATTTCTTGTTGAAGTTGCTGCACAACGTTCCATGAGCTGAATTCTCAGCAGCCTTAACATTTGGAAATCTAGAAACTTCGTATGTTATCGATAAATTTGAAAAACTCTTAAAACAACACCACTGCGTACATAAAAGATGCCCTCACAGCAACACTTTATGCATAAGAGGCGTTCGCCGACGTCCAGATTAAATTTCTCGAAGAGGTCTGAAATTTCTTCACTGATAAGAATGGGGAGGGGGAGGGGAGGATTCCGTCCATTTCTTTCTAATTACCGTAAAAAAACGGCCCGGAAGATACGGCTTCGGGCGTTCTGGCGCACTATTTCTGCAAGGAGTTCGACTGGAGCGCGCCAGCCTTGTGCGGCGTCGCATCTTCCGGACCGTTTTTTACGGCAATTAGGAAGAAATGGACGGATTCACCTCCCTCTCCGTACTCTCCCACCCCGTATACGAATACTCCACCTGAAATCTGCACCACCTCAGATTCGTGGGGGTGATGCTTTTAAGTATTCTGATAAATCGAAAGTCACCGAGGATAACATGTGGATTGCGGAATGTCAAAATAATTTACATTGTGTTTCCCATTTCTTGTTCCACTCCTTGAACTGTTTACAAGTCAGTGGCCAATGCGGCTCACAGTTACACAGATAGCACCAACAGCACCCACAGTATGAACAAATGCAGCAGTTGAACTCTAAAATTACCATTGTCCAGAGGCGACTATCAACCAAAAATCAATGAAACTACCGCTTAGTTCCTTTATTACAAGAGAGATGGAGCATTGAGGGCACTGAAGCAATCGAGATTGTGGGTACATTAGGCGGAAATGGTGGAGGTACGACTTCTAAAAGTAGTCTAAATATGAATAATAATAGTCTAATAGAAAATGTTACGGGAAAAATTTACTATGACGATGTTATCTTGAGAAGGGCACTACGCCGTAGCAGCTAAGGATGCCGATACAAACCCTGGTGGTTACAATCACCTTCCCGGAAAAAGAGGTCAAAGGTTGGCTAAAGATTGTAATTGTCACTAATAAGTTTGAACACTGTTGGAAAACAAAAGCGGCAACGTTTTCTTAGGAAAATCCACGTCAGCAACTTGATCGGAAGTCTTCTTCTTCTTCTTCTTCTTCCTTAGGCTGTATGTTGAAGAACAACGGCAGCTACGAGAAAGATAAAGAAGATGCAAAGATGCGCTAAGGCTATTTCCGCACTCAACTTTTTAACAAAATGTCTGTAGTCGACCACCATCACCAAAGACGTCAAGCTGCGAGTCTACGTATTCGGGATTCGCCCCATCATGATGTACGGATCGGATGCTTAGGCAGCGCCGCTTAGGGTGACGAAAAAGCTTGATTGCACGGAAAGAAAGATGCTTAGACGGCCGCGTGGCTAATTTTGACCTGGAGAATGCGACTGTGAAGATCTTTGTGCGGAAATTGATGTGGCTATCTTCGCTTCTTTGGACATATACTGAGGAGACCAGTAGATCGCCTCGTTCAACGAGTTCTGAGGAGTTCATCGGGCTCAAGCTTGCAAAGGCAATCTCGTCGGGAAATAGTATCAGACCGCTGACTAAGTCATGTAAATCAAGGACGAGGACTTCTCCAAATGCGGAATCATGAAATTGTCATTAAACTATGGAATTCAAAATGAACAAAAGTTAACGAACAAAACGGCGCATATTTGATCTAAATCGGTTATTCCTAAACGTGTAAATTTTATCGTCGAAATAAAGCGAAAAAAAAAACGCTCAGAACCTCTTACTTCACCTACTTCACCTATCGACGACAGTAACGAGTAGCAAAGAAGGGAAGGGAACTTTTCGAACATGAATTTAGCCATTCTTCCACACCACCTATAACAGTTACCCCGTGAGCTTTTTATTGATGATCAGACGAACGGAAGGTGCAGGTAATTTGACTCAGGGTCCTTTACAATTCATTTTTGCGAGCGATACTAAGACGATAGTTCTCCACCCTTCACCAGTATCTAAGACAGAAATCATACAGGTTTAACGGAGAGCAAGATTGTTCTCCTAGTCACATTCGGATTTTAAATGACCAAGCACGCTACCTTAACGATCAGTGACATCACAGGAAGAGGAAGAACAGCATAAAGGAGGTCGATAGAGGAGCTCTGTGTTGAGCCACTAAGCTAGAAATAATGCCTCTTTAATCTGTTTAGTATCATAAACGATCATGCAAAGTACAATTTCGGATTCGAAGAACTAACTGGAATGCAGAGTGGTGGTGCATGGTTTAGACGAAGCTGTCGAATCATGAAAGCAGCTACACACTGTCTGCACATCATCCCATCTGTACTCATAAACAGATCATCCGCATTCGAAGAATTACAATTACTGCACTTCGCTCCATTTTCCTAGGTGAAGGATTGATTCATTTTTCAAAGACTTAATTTCTATAATGTGTAAGGAAGGAGAGAATGAAAGCAGAACGAAAACTTCATACTCGTGATCTCACCACTGATTTATCGAATTCAACGCCATCCTGACTGTAAAACGGTCGGACGAATTCCAGTTGGTCACGTTCGTTACAACGAGTAGCCTAGAACAAGATTTGATGCTTCACATCTTAAAAGTTGGCGTAGCAGTCTTGATAAATTCGAATATATCATCCTGATATCATTCAGACTTGTACTGAACGATTGCGTTGGATTCCCAGACGAGGAAAAATCGATTGTATATCCGCAGTTGCATTAGCTATAAAGAATTACTATCTGCTTTAATGGGGAAGTGTTGGAGAGATTTGGCTGCGATTGCACATTCGATTGCTTGAAATTGCCCGAGGCGAAGCGAATCCTTTATTACTCCTAATCCGTTAAATTACCACTCTTGCTTGGGAAGATAAAACACCGACATCATTTCACATCGGCTGACGCCTGCAAATCACTGGATTGGCCAGGCATACGACCATACGGTGATTTGAGCGATTTTGTACTGAACTCGATTCCATTTACGCATCCCAAGAGAAATCATTGATTGTAGACATCTTCACAGTTTTCTTAATTAACTTACCTAACTTAGTTTTTTTTTCAAGAAAAAAAAAGAAAAAAGAACAAAGAATGTTGAGCAACCTTCACTTAGTCCGGTGAACCCGTATGCGCCGTACACTAACCCTTTTTGCAGAGACCAACCTGATGTAAACGAGAGAGGATAGTACAAATTAGCAGCCATGAAACACTTTCGCCCAATTACAATTTTCATACCTTAGGAGATGTAACGTAACAACAAAATCCTGATCTTTGATTTTTTTTCTTGATTTTCACTTTTTTTCTGAAATCTATTGTTCAAGCAAAAGTACTGAAGTGTTGATTGTGTTATGTACGGTGATCGTAGGATTCCATTTTGCACGATTTGAAAAGAAATGTTAAACTCATATATGCAACGGCGGTCATCTAAACTTATTAGAGAAATCAAGTCAACAGATCCAGATACTCACTACTACGGCCATCTCTTCACTGTTAACCTTACGGGGAAAATTGTTTTTGCAGCTGTCGAACCGATTCTCCTCCTCCTTTTCAGTGTGAATCCTATAAAGAAAAAAGTCGTAACACTTCTGAGTATGTGATAACAACAACAGAATGCCAAAAACAATGCTCACGGTTCCAGCCTGAAGATGAACCCGACAAGGTCCTTGAATAATGACGAGGAATTTTTTTCCTTTCTGAGAAGTTTTCCAAGCGCAATTTTGTGTTCTTCCGCTGAGAACTGGGAGTTTATATTCAAGCGAATCCTGAAGTACGACTAAATTTTTGGTGGTTGTACTGAAATTGTTCAAATTATGTTGAAAGACATCATCCCACGAATCTGAGGTGGAGGATTTGGGTGATATTCTTACAGGTATAGAAGATTATGGGGGGGGGTTCTTTTTTTTTTCCCCCCCCCAAAAAAAAAAACAAAAAGGAGCCGGGGCGGCAAAACCCCGCCCCCCCCCCAACTTTTTAAAAAAAAAGAGCCCAATTTTCCCCTTTTTTTAAAAAAAAAAAAAAAAAAAAAAATTTTTTAAACCCCCCCCAAAAAAAAAACCCAAAAGAAATAAATAAAATTTACCTAAGAACACCAAATTCTTTTAAGATCTCGAAAAACAGAACAAAGTTCAATTGCACCATACTTTGAGATGCGATAGACACCCGTTCTGATCCAAACCATTGCACCACCCAATAACTGGGCACATGTAGTGCAACCTAAAAGTTATTTAATAGTTTATCTGGTGATTGTAACTCTATCCACACTTCTTCCGAAGGATTACAACAGTAGCGCATTTTTTTGATTTTAAAAGAGGGAAACTGATGTTTTCTCCGAAAAAAGAAAAAAAGATAATTTAATGATGCATGCGTAGGTCAGAGAATATCTTCAGGGAAGGGCAGGAACAGTTGTTTTTGTTTCGAAAAGCAAAAAAGAAACAAACAGTAAACAGAAACTGGAACTAGTCGCTTTCAAAAAGGTCTTTGATCATATATTTCCAGACATCGCTTAAAATTACGCTTCACGCAAACATACTTCCTCTAAGTTCAGACAACCATATAAGCACAAACATTGCGTCATCGACTTTAAGGTGAAAATAAGAAAATAACAGTAATAAATAATAATAATAATAATAATAATGGTCATACCTAAAAAAGTCACAGAATGTGTAGATCGCAGTTCCTCAAATGACTAAGAAATACTGGTACGGAAATATAATCGTGTGTATCTCGAACTTACGCCGAACGAAAATGTTACGGTTTTTTAAAAAATTTGTTACGTGATGGAATGTGGGCACTAGTCATTAAAAATAATTTCCATGGATAGCTAGGGACAACTTCAAACTATGGATTAGCGTTTTTCCTACCTACTTTGATGCTAGCTGCAGTAATGGGATTTTAAAACACTGACCTCTTCTTGCAAATCAAAATTGCCCAAATCCTTCATGTTAATGTCAAAAATTTCAAAAATATGAGGTGCGTTGGTATATTTCGAGATATCGCACAATTTAGCGGGCTTCATTGTGACAAACTGAAATAACGGTTTTTAATTTTCGTTGGTGGAAAAATCAATAGCGGAACTGCTGAGACTTACCTCAAAGGAATCATCTGTATCAGAGGTACAATTCAGACTTTTAGCTCTTCTTGAAGATATTGACGGCGGTTTATCAGAAATAAAATCTCCGAGTGTAAGTTTAGCGCTGAAAATCGTATAGCTCCTAATTAAGGCACTTGTTGACAAATAAATATTCCTCACCGCCGAGTTGCAGCGGAAATTTGAAGATCGGTAAGTCTTTCTTCGAGAGCGGGTGAACAGTCTATGACCTCATCCCAGTCAACGAACTTGGGATCTTCTAAAGGAGTGGGTATCCATTTTTCTAAAATATTTCCAAATGAGAACACCAATGACGATATAAGAGGGAGAACAAAAGAGGAGGGAGAATATAGAATAGGAATAAAGAAAGAGAATGTGAGAGGGAGAACAAAAATAGCAACTGGCAAAATATTACTACTAAAAGATTATCGGGACAAGTTGAACATCTTATGGTTCTCTCATTCCTTCAGAATTTATTATCCATTTCCATGCTGTTCGAAAAGTTACTTTTTTTAACTTACTTCATATAACATTCTAAAATTATCATGATTATGATTATGGTGCTCTAGAACCTCCACAATAAACCAAGAAAGCCTGAATTTTTTTTTGCACCGAAGTGGGACCAGTATTATTTTCCTCCTTGCCACTAGATCAATAATCATTTCTGTACTGTGAAGGTAGAATTTGTTTGATACGTTCCAAAACTTCCTTACATCCACATCCACATCCATCGTGTCTGAACGTTAGTCACTGATGCATGAAATCACCAGCGGATTACTTGTGGATGTATGTGGATAAACCCAACTACGCGCATGAAAAATCTCATAGGCTGCACCGCGACCACTTTTATTCACACAGCAGCTCTATCAATATCCTATTAATGTGCTTTCCTTCAGGTGAACGAATAGAGCCCGAAGCCCCTATCTCACCTTCCTTGAATCTCTTATCTACATGGCATTTAAGCCTAGGTGGCTTGATGATATTGAATAGCACTCTGGCAGGTTCTACCTCATCCTTCTCCGTTTCGCGCTTCTCATTCACTCGAATAATATAGTGTCGAATCTAAAATTTTTGTTCACTCGTAGAAAAGGTACCTTAGCTTACAGCAATGTATGAAATATTTACGGTTTTTTTGGTTCCTGCAGAGGAAAATGTCGTCAACACATCGTCATTGAGGAACTGCAGCCTGGTTATTGAAGGTTCAATGGAATCATCTGGAAGTATGTAATATTACAAAATATTTTAAAGAAATATTTAGCATTATTTCATATGGACATGTTAGTGGAGCGACAAAGTGAACGGATTGGAGAATAAGTTCAGTAATTGATTAGTGGTTGTGATGTAGAGGTAGTTGACATCATGGTGTTCAGCATTTTACTACCTTCACGAAAAATTTGCATTTGAATTCATTCAATCAATAAAATTCTAACATTATTTTACTTTGATCATATTAGCTCCCATTGATCTTCCAGATGATCGATCTGGCGACAGTAATCTTCCCACTTGTCTCGATCGCGTACCTGAGTTCTTAGTGGTTTCTGATCCAAATTCACATTGAAGGAACTCGTGAAGAAATCGGACCATCGGATCGGCAGTCTTTCCGCAGTGCGCTTAATGTTGCGTGTTACTCAGTCGCCCATGGCTCTCAACGGTTTTCGTCGAAGCGCATCACGTGTCCGACCCATCTTAATTTGCTTGCCTTGGCAAACGCGGCGACGTCTCTAATTTTTGATCGTTGACGTAGGAAGGAACTATAAATCCTGTTAATCACTTTTGTGAAGTAACATGCTCCTAGCTTCACTCTTTCGATTGCGCAGGAAGTAGTGTGATGTTGAAGAGGTGAACACGGAGTCGGGTATTCTCGGTCTTCTTCGCAACATCCTTGGCGCTCTTAAACCGATCCCAGACAGCTTGTTTCCACTTGTTCAGCTTGGGGGTCAGGCCCTTCTTCATGTCCATTTCCCGACTCAGATAAATGCAGTTGGTGGATTCGGATACGTTCGTTCCGTCAAGCGTAAACTGGGCATCCGAGAACCACCCGTTTCGCATGAACATCGCTTTTTGCAGATTCACCTGAAGGATGATGCATCGGCATGTTTAGTCGAATTCGTCCAGCATTCGTTCCATTCGTTCCGCTTGGCTGATCTTAGATGTTAACAGAACGATATTGTCAGCAAAGCACAGATAGTGCAGTTGCCAACCATCAACCGTCACTCCCATTTCGTCCCGTGCTTGCTTCCGCGTTGCGTCCTCGAGAGTGGCCGTCAACATTATAAATGAAATTGTGTCGCCTCGAACCCCTCTTTTCACGATGATGATATTCTTGCAGTATGGCGAATTTTCGGTTGTGAAGTTACTGTACAACTCTGCAGGTACCTTTGTGTAGTTAGTAGGGATTGGTTGTCAAAGCCTTCCATGACCGCCTCCGTCTCAATTGAGTCAAGGGCTTTCTTTAGGTCGATGAAGTTAAGACACAGCGGCTCCTGCTGCTCCTGTGATACTTTGATGAGTTTCGAAACAGTGCAACAAAGGCTGTTCTTCATCTAACATTTTTTTCAATACTGTTGAGGATTACTCTTGTAAAGAGCTCGTAGATGACAGATAGTAAGCAGATTGGGCGAAAGTTGGAATTGTCGTGTGGATCTCAATTCTTATACAACAACGTCTTGCTGGTTTTCCGTAGCTTAAAACCATTCATTCCGACAGATAACGAGTGAAATCCTCGATCGTGTGTTGATACTGGGGTAGGTCCAACCGACATGATAGCATGATAACATGCTTCGGAAGGAAGAACCCCTGGAATGACATGCCCATCTTCCTTTACAGAGTGAGTAGGCAAGTGGACATGAACAGAGGTCAGAAAAGAATCGTGGATAATTTTCTCCATTCCTCTTTTCGATGCAGTTGTTGCAGTTGTTCCATTTTGGTTCAACCACGCAACCAGCCATATTCTTTTAGCGATTGATGAAATCTCAACGAGGAAACCGGACGCACCTATCCGCCTCTGCAACTTCAGCCAACACTTCTGCTTTTCTCTCTTTAAGATCTTCTTTTATCACTTCTCTTCAAAGTCTTGCGAGCTCAGACTTGAGTTCGTGGTTGCCTTCGGCTCGTGCTGCTACAAGTTAGCATATTGGCTCAATAGTTTCGGGGAACAGGAGTCTCTTAATGGTTTTTTAAAACTCTCAGCCCTCCTCGTGCAGTCATGAAGGTGTTCAACGAGTCTATGTTGTTGCGGAGTCTTTCCAAAAGCCGGCTAGCGTAGCGAAGAAATCCCAGATGACGATAGTCCTGGAACTAAGCTCTCTAATTTTCGCGGCTTCCTCTTCTCTCCGTATGAAAAAAGTTCCCCTCGGAGGAGGCAAAGTCCGATCCCCTATAGAACTTTTGTGCAAAAGCTAAATCCTTCAGACAAAACCTTTTGCTGACGATGGTGTGGTCAATTTTGTTACCACATATCGGTCACAGTAACCTCCACCGGGTGACTCCCACGTCCAGAGAAGGGCTTCTGGAATTCCGAGTCCCCATGGTTGGTATTAGTCAACATGATAAACTCGGAGGGCCATTCCCCCTGTTCGTACTGTAGGCCGTGGGTACCGTTCTTTTGGAACAAAGTTTGGCGTTGAAATCACCAACTTACAGAGAAGACTATGACTTCTACAAAAAGATTGTAGAAGTCGGGGTCTTCTCTGTAGGTTTTCTCTATTTCCATTTAGAAAGCTTCGACTTCTTCGCAGCTCGATGTTGGAGCGCAAGCGACGAAGATAATCGAAGCTGGTGTTGAACAACATCTCATCCGCATACGTCTGATTCACATCATAAGTTGTTTAAAAGAGTCGTTTTCGATGCAAGCGTACGTGCGTTGTAAATCCCGGAGTAGACGAGTTTATTTGTCGGAGGCGACTCTAAAACTCCTCCCTTACACCTCGAAGTCACTTGATTGCAGGCTTTTGGCCTGACCGACGAGCGGGATTTAAGGATGTTATGGGTCAGTCCTAGCACAACAGAAACAGAGATTCTGTTCACTGAATCCATCTCAAGCTGGGCACAAGGTCGCTTTTTGTCCGCGATTAGCTCCACGCTACCTGGGGACGCTCGCTGCTAAGAGGTTGTGATGTCACTAGTGGGGGAGAACCGTGGATATTTCAACACATCTGTACTTTTCTTCTCATATTTAAAAACATCCTGGAATGTCTGTCAGAAGATAACGCAAAGCGTAGTCCTGGTTATTTGGGGATTTCAGTATTCCCCATTGCCCCACATTGATACTCAAGGTGTAAATAGTCAGCATTTGACTAGTCCATGCTTTCGAAAACTAGCTGATAGAACTTTAAAAAAGAGAAAAGGAAAGAACAAATTTTCCGTAACAAACGAACAAAACGTATAAGTCGGGCATACGCTACTCACATCGAAATTCCTACAGAACGCTTTCAGAACCATCAATATTTGTATTCGTGTAAGTTTTGATTTTCATCGAGATAATGTCCCGTGTTACAATGTGGAAGTCTCGCTCTTCAAAGGCAGCATACCACGAATCTGGGATGATACGGATTTCAGGTGGAGTATCCGTATACGGGGTTGTAGGTTATGGAGACCGGGGTGGTTCCGCTCATCTCTCCCTGAGTCAATGCAAGCAGCCGGCCCCTGTTTTGTAAATGCTGTTTTGTACGATGCCTTCTATAGCAGCGCGCCACCCCTGCATGCGTAGCGTCCCCCACTGCCTATCGGGACAGTCCGAATTGATTTGCGACGAATCGTAGGGCGGCGGCGAAGCAAGGGGTGGAGCGTTGCAATAGATCGTACAAAACAGCATTCTGAAGGCGGCTGCTTGCAGTGATGCAGGGAGAGATGAGCGAAACTACCGCCGTCTCCATAATCAACGACCCCGTATACAGATACTCCACCTGAAATCCGCACCACCTCAAATTCGTGCTATGCTGTCTTTAACAACTGTGAGTTGTGTCTAGGTAAATATTTGCCAACGAATCAAATCTACCGGTTATACAAAGCATAAAGTCACTAAATGCTCACCAGAACGGAAGAAGAAAGGTGTAAATTCACGGCTCACTATACAAGGTTCTGGGAACCATGGAGGATTATCGCTGAGAAGCGATGCAGGATTAATCTGAAAAACTACGGAACACAAGGAAGTTGGAGTGGGTCAGTTTTGAAAAGATATAATTTTGCTCACCGTTTTCCATCTCTGCTTCCTATTCAAAGAGTAGCTCACATTCAAACAAAAGCCATCTGATTGATCAGCACGAAGACGTTTATATGCTCTCTGCAATGTTTGGTTCCTACTGAGGGTGAATACAGTTGATTAAGGAAGAAAGAAGATATAAACACCTTGCTCAAGGTATTCTGAGGATCATAGACGGTTTTTGAGATCAACGTCTGATCAGAAACCTTTTTTCCTGGATAACGGTCATAACGCCTACGTCGTCCGTTGTTTCCACGGGGACCTTTGTTGACCATACTCTCATAGCTACAAAGAAATAATAATGGCCATTGAACTACAGATTATGTAGGCTGTTGCACTATTTTTTGTTTTGAGGATTGTGAGAGCGGAAACAATTCAAAAGATTTTTAAACAAATAACTTATTGATGGCGTCTTCGTCGGCTCACCAAAGAGCGAGATCCTTCTTTCAAATAAATTCAACACATCGGACTCAAAAAAGTTGAAAATTAAGGAAAATGAAGAAAAACAATGAGAATAAACAAGGGATACAAATGTTCTGTTTTAGGTACACGTAAAGTAAAAATTCAATTACGTAAGTTTAAAAAAAGAACTCCAAAGAACTACGACTTACTCATGTTGATAACCTTCGTGATTCCAAGGTGGCATCTTTGAGGCAAGTAGTAATCTGGAAGCAACTTTGATTAATGCATGCTCAACTATTTCCAATTTCTGCTCCAAGACAACAAATAAAAAAAGAAGATAAGAAAAGGCATATAAACAAAGGTTTCGAATTTCCATGATAAATCAAAAGAAACATGTTAGCGACGATCGCTGGAATCTTCTAGGGTGTTCCTCAAAGAAGACAGACCTCAAAATCGTAGTTTTCAAAGTATCGACAGATAATGTTGGAAATATAGCTTTTAAAAAACTAGCACTCTTATGAAAAACATGGGTCAAAAGTGTGAATTCTTAGCACTAGATTAGATTTTTTGATTTCTTAGAATGGATGCAGGTTAATTCAACGTAATCGTTACGCTACTTTTCAAGAAATATTTGAATGATGGTGTGCTGGTGGTGAAATAATAATGGACGTTAAGGCTCTTGAAAGACTTCCTTGCAGTGAATCAAAATGTACACTTAATACTTCTCCATAATTCATTTTCATTATTTGCCAAATCAGCTCTTATTCATCAAATCTTCGATATTTCGCACTCCCCTTTCGATGTTTACTTATTGACTTTTTGACCAGCCTAGGACGGTATGTGACTTGGAAGCCAACATCACTTAATTACATTGTTTACATTTTACATACATATTTTATTACATTATTACGTGAACATTTTATGTTAACGAAAGAATTGTTGTCTTCTCTCATAACTTGATTTTTTTGCCAAATTGGTTTTCAGAGACGTTTTCATTGAGCTACACTACAAGATACGGAAATATCGCTACTATTACTATTACTAAAATCTCCCAGGATCATATACTAACTCCAAGTGTCGCTACATCACGTTTAATAATGTGAATAATTCGCTATAAAATCGGATAGAACTCTGGAATTCTCCCGAGATAAATGAGAAATAAACCAGTACGTAAGGTGCCAAAAGCGATAGAAAAACAATGAAAGAAAGCTTAGAGGAAGTTCCAATGTGCCCAACATCCACTAACATTTCTTCAAAAGAAAATAAATGAAAATAGATGAAAATGAATAAAATAAAATAAAATAAAATAGAAAATAAATGAAAATGAGAAAATAAATAAATGAGTCAGAGTGTCTGGGTCAGAGAAGTCAGCGTTTAGAACCGCTTCAACCCCACTTCAAAGAGCCACTTAGCCCATGCAAAACGCAAACGCAAAAAAAGGAATAACGTAAACGAAACATAGAAAGAAAAGTTGCAAGGAAACTAACGATTAATTTCTGTTTTTTTCCTAATTTAGTCACTTAATTATTATGTCCTATAAAAAATAAACACTAATAAATACTTATTAGTGCCATGCAACAGCATGAGCATCTCATATTGAGGTGAATTTTAGGTCAATGACGAAAAATATTTAATGTATAATAATATTTAATATCAATAAACAATAGTGATGTCTTGATAAACGCAAGTAAATTAATGGAAAATTGACGAAACATTGGGAAAACAACGATGAGAAGAAGAATAACAATTCAATTGCTGTTTGAGAATAATTAGTAATTAATTAGGCTGCCAGAATAAGCATGTTAGTATAATTACTTTAAAACCCGGTGAAAAGATCAAAGAATAAGGTGTCTAGAGTTGATAGATCCACTTGGAATGGGGCCAGCGCGTTTTTTCAATACTTTTTCAATCCAGAATCATTTGAGGTTCATAAACAGCTGCCTGGTCTAAAAAATGTTTTGCGGAAACCGAAAGTTTATTAAATTAATGACTTTATTTTTGCAAATTAGTCTTGTAGAAAATTATTGATCCCGGTGGGATAGAAGGCATTAGTTGTCCTGGGGCGGTTTTAAACCATCAGCGGTGCAGCAACATCCCAACCTCTTCTCACCAACCGTGCTACACCCGCTAGTCAAACATCGGTGTAATTCAGCTTATTATCTAACAAAATAGTTTGCATTTACAAAATAGAGAAAATTCAAATAAAATTTAAATTTTAATCAAAAAAAAAAAGGATTTGCGAGTTGTAGACAAACTTTATAAACGAAAACCATCTCACGTAGAAATCAGATGCAACCCTAGTGCAGGTGGTACCGTTCGTATCATATGTAAAAGGTACAGAAACTTCTTCTATTACAATTAAACTTAAATTCAATAACAAAGAAACCGCGAAAAGTTCGGAGAGGTTTATTTTACAAGAGGAGAATTCATATGTTCAGCAGTAAAAAATTAAGTTCATGGAAAGACATCAAATAGAAGCACTTGTACCTATAACTGTTAACTGAGGAAAACACAACGAACGAGGACGGTTTATAAGTAGGTGAGGATCTTTTTAAAGAAAGCACAACTAAAATGAACACTTGCACAATGTTGCGCAATCGCTTGCGATCAACGAACATTCAGGTGTGGCGTCCCAATTCCCGTGATGGTGGTGGTGATGCCGCCAAAGCTTGTTTATTTATTTATTTACTTACTTATTTATTTGTTAACTAAGATACACTAGAGGTGCGCCAAAAAAGGAGAAGATCACTGATATGTGGAAATGAGGTGTTGCCTGATTCCTACTGATTAAAAATTGCGTTTATGAATTTTTCTTTTTTTTCACGATGACTTTAACATGAGCAGAGCAAAATTTTTTCCAAAACTATCCTTCCAGCGATATCCGCGATTTCCGCTGATTTTCCTAGAAGAAGTCTATCTCTGCGGAGGAATAAGTGAAGGGAAACCTAATTGATTTAGTGTCATATTTTGCTAGGATTCAATGTGAACGTATATGTGTGCATGAAATTAATCTTTTCAGTTAACACCGTGTAGAAAAAAAAACTACGAGGAAACTTCAAGAAAATTTGAAAAACTAGTTCCATTGCTCTAAAGCAGATCCGAGAAACCGTGAACACACTGGAAGGATTGATACATTTTGAATTATTAAAGATGCACCCAACTGTACGCTTATATGACACTTGATCTTCATATTTCTGGAACAAAGGAAATTTCCGTCCAGACAGTGGATCCTATGGAAGACGAAGAAAACGGAGCACAAATCACGGTTGGTTCTTCTAAGTCAGAAAAAAAAACCTGTTCTCTTCTGAGTTATATATTCTGAACAATCCCGAAATAAAAGATATCCGTTTTAATCAGAGTCAAGCGTGTAGTTGGGGAAATCCTCCTGAAAACGACCTCCCTCTCTTGGAAGACCTTGGAAATAACCCCATCACCAATTCTTTGTAGGATAGCTGCTCGTATAGCTATCGAAAGTTAGCTGAAATAAATTGAGTTAAAGAAACAAACTGAGACTCAATAAAAAATTAAAATAAAATGTCAAAATATGATTGAATAAATATCATTCAATAGTACTATTCTGAACATTAATACATAGTGTTGCAAGTAAAATAAAAATATATGCTATAATAAGGATGCCACAGATAGCTCAGTGCAGGAATTAGAAGTGTCAGCACATATGTGCACATACCACTTGGAAAGATCAGGAAGTTTTCATCCTGTCTTCGATTTAATAATTTTTCTTTTATAATATAACGAGATAACGAGCGATCAAGGGTTTGGTCCCCCGCCGGAATGATTATTTCAGGGAAAACTTACGAAGAACACGTTTTAAAAACATTTTCACACCACTTTATACTACTTTCAAACAATTTTACTCATATCTATACCTATATCTGTACTTATATCCACATCTGCTTAAGCTTATTGTGATCTTTCAAAAGAGTGGTTTTTGCAAAATTTTGCAAGGAATTATGGAGCATTTATGAGAAGAATATTTAAACTAAGCTGCGGAGAGACTGGATAAGCGATAAATTTTGTGTGAAAGTTCCGTTAATCAGCAAAGTTTCCATTAATTGTTTGTTGTTTTTCATTAACAAAATCTGGTCTGATTTTTTACTTTTTGTGTCTGCTACTGGCTGTCATCGAAGATGTAGATTAAGCTTAATCTATGCCTGAAGTTTTGAACATTCTAGAATAACAGTCATGAGTAATACAGTCCTTCAGATGTCTTTGTTCTGAATATGCACGCTATATGTTTTGTCTGTGCTCGCTTTATTAGAAAATTCTCGACATTTTCCTCTGTAATCGCTCCATGTATAAGCACGACGATCTAGCAATGGTGAGTTCGCCCTAATAAAGGACTTTGGAATCGACGCTTCTCGACACTGGTTTTATTTATTGAGCCCAGATCACATTAACTTTGGAGGAGGAAATAGGTATCTGGAAAGTGGATGCGGATAACTGTTTATTTATTAATTCACATATACCAATGATGGACCAAAAAAAGTAGAAGCACACTTCGTCTTAGTCAGAATATTTATTTATTTATTTACTTATTTACTTACAGCAATGGTGTACCGAAAGGGAAAAAAAACAAAACACATTTGTTTGAGTCAAAACGTCAAAAAAGAAAAATAGCTTTGAGGGTTCTGCCGCACTATTTTCTACAGGGAGTTCGACTGGAGCGCGCCAGTCTTGTGCACGCGACGCATCTTCCGGGCCGTTCTTTACGGCAATTAGGAAGAAATGGACGGAATCACCCTCCTCTCCATAATCTACTATCCCTTATAAGAATACTCCACCTGAAATCTGCACTAGCTCAGAATCGTGGGGTGATGCCTTTAAAAAAAAAAAAACTCGCAACGTTCGTTCTGTTTCGCCGACGTTTTACGCTTCGTCCGATAGGTTGTGAATCCACTAGTTATCTTCTTCAAAACGCTGTAATTTGCATCATATCGAAATTCAACAAACATCCGATTCCTTCAATTTTCGCCTCTGCCACTTCCATATTTTCTTCGGTCGTTTCCCTCAGAACTCACATAAATCGACAGAAATTCTACGAATCAGCTTTCCATGCAATCCTGAGCGCGATCCTTGCCTTATAAGTTCTTTGGTTGGTGTTGACGTTTTTTTTTCTGCTCGTCATATCATCTGCTGCTGTTCATACTGCAACTGACGGTTATAGTAAATGTGAATGAATGTGACAGAAATTCGTTCGTGGCCCGAAAAGCAATGAATGTGATACAAACAAAAATTTGTAAATTTTCCGTATGGAACTTGATCAACAGAAAACAATCGTTTTTTTAGATGTTAAAGATTGCAAGCAATTTTCGTCGGAACAAAGCCCCTGATCAAATGACGAAGTAACGCTAAATAATGCACTGCGATGAACAGCGATGTCTTTACGTGACGAAATGTCGCATGTTACTGAAATGAGACACATGTACGTAGTAGAGCAATTCTTCAGAAAAAAAAATTAAAAGAAGCATATCCTAGTTTTTTTTTTGTTTTGTTTGTAACTTATTTCATTTTGCTCATCATTAGGAATGAACATAAATTGATTCCTATTCGCAAAATCCATTTTTCCACTTTTTTTCTGCGCATATACACAAAAACACATACAAACGACTAAATAATACTACTATAATAAAAAATAAATAAGAATAAAAATAAATAAAAAATAGTGTCACAAATGTGACCATAGATCATAAAAATGAAGAAGTAAGAAAAATATGTTTACGCTCGGTGGGTATGCTCAAACAAAGAGCATTTGAATAACAGGCAATGAATGAGAGTTGCACTCTCGCGCAGCAGGCGCATCTGGTGTGCAAAAACTATTCGAGCACAATCAGATTGGGAGAGCAACACAGCGCCGAGGGCAGACAAAGAGGTTGGACCGTATATAAGCAGTCCAACTGTGTTTATTGCTCAGAGCATAGTCGAGCATTCGCCTAAAGCATCTCCTTTTCTCTTGCCTCCCTCCCACGTGTGCTTACATATTTTTACCTCCCTTTTTGTGATGCTTGCATTTCTGTTTATGCATTTCTGTGTGTGCATTATTATATCACGCCTGTTACTTTACATTTGTCATGTAACGTGCCTTATATAATAACATAACATGCCACTGATATTGGTGTATATTGTACGTGATAAATAAAGGTTTAATTACCCAAGTTTGAGGTTTATTCACGTGGCATCTAACGAACAACTGAACCACCGCTAACTCAAATAGTAAAAATAAACATTAATAAATTATTATGAATAGTAAAGATCAAATAATACTTTTACTGATATGATACTTTTAGAGCGTAATCCTACAAGTTTTACGTGAAATCTTGCATCTTCTACAATTCCTTGACGTTCGAGACGTGCGATTTCTGGGATGACGATCCAGCATCATTTTTACTAAAGGGTTAAACTGAATACGCTCATTAATGTAGATGCTGTTTTTAGTTTCGAGCATACGCAAAGAAAATATTTGTGATTGCAATGTTCTAAAGGGTCTTTGTTTACGTGTAAGTAAATCGATAATTATTATATCTATCTCTGTGTATTTATTCATCTCTGAGTATTTATTTATTGGTTATTTACCCGGGGCGGGTGTGGTGTTGGCGGTTAGAGGTTCCGCTCTCGGGCGATCGATCGGAGGTTCGATTCCACCCCAGTGCTCACCAAGCTTTTCATCCCTCCGGGGTCGGTGAATTGGTACCAGACTTGTCTGGGAGGGGAAAAAACACTGGCTCGAAACATCGGCTCGCCACCGCAAGTCATTGTATAGGCCAGTTACACGTTCGTGAACCTCTAACGATTCTGAAGTGAACGTGGGGACGCGTCCCAAGCGGACTGCCGCCACACACTTTATCCTTATTTATTTATTTGTCTTTTTCTTCCTTCCAATAGGAGAAATTTCGGCATGATCTCCATCAATTCAACGATTCTAACGTTCACATCTGTTCACCTCCAGTTTCTTTTTTTCTGCTCATCCTTATCAGAACATTACGAAAACTGTGTTATTCGAGAATGTTCGCCAGCATCTTCTGGTGCGAAGGAAACAAAACAAACATGAGAACCTCTTCGCCGTGGGCGGATGAGGCGATCCATTTCGTTGTTTCGGGAACAAATTCAAACACTTGGTGGTTCCGTGTATATTGACCTATTGAGTGCCTCGGGACTACTAGATGAATCCTGACTGCTATTTCTTCCGGAAATTCTCATTTATGTTCTAGTTAGTCTCAAAGGAAAGAAAATTATTTAGATTCTGTCATTATTGAAAAAGGAACTATTCAGGCTGGATCCTTATTCCTTCTTTTCGCTAAAAATGAATAATGCAAAAGCATCAGGACTACCTTACGGTTTTTTTCATTTGGTAGCTGGTCTGATTTTTCTATTAATTTTATTATTTTATTATCTTTATTGCGGTTATTATTATTATTGCTTTACTTATTTTTATTTCGTAAATTTTATTATTACTATTTTTATCTTACAGAAAAATGTAACAAGATATTTTTTGTTTTCAAAATTTTCTCTAGGCTCATAAACTACAGAATTTATCGAATTTATCCACCAGAGATCTAAGAGGAACTCTATGAAGAGCTTCTTTATAGTTTTTTTGCGCAATTAAACAAAAGTCCTACTTTTTTATTGACTTAAGGAGACTATAAGGATTTAATAATAAGTCATGATAATATAATAATAATAGTAATATAATAATAATAATAATAATAATAATAATAATAATAATAATAATAATAATAATAATAATAATAATAATGACGATTTGGAAATTTCTTCCTCAAATTTCATTCATGTCTATTTTTTCGGATTCATAGTATAATAGTAATAATAACAATAATATTAATAATAATAATAACAATTAACGGGAATTCCTTCCTCAAATTTCATTCATGCCTATTTTTTCAGAAGACTGAAAAACTAAAAAAAAATGCTTCCCTCTGATTACCGTACAGTTTTGTCAGGTGAGCTAAAACGAGCCCGTACGTCGAGAATTTATCCACGTGTTTTCGTTGAATGCATAATTTCATCGTGATTTATCCCCATTACTGCTGCCTTATGTGCCATATTTATCTCTCGGCTCCAACGACTCCGATGATTAATTCTGATCACGAACTCAAACTAGCTAACTGGCGTAAATATAAACATTCACATGAGTCTTTGAGGATGTCTTGTTTTTCTTCCGGTTTTTATGGATTCCGCTCCTACAGAGGAATAAAACTTCTTTTACTATATCTATATAATGTGGTATCGCTCAGATATCTTTGGTTTTTAAAGGATAGACAACTCTATCGCAGTTCTCATCCTTCGGCAACTTTAAAATGTAACGTAAAAATTGAAAATTTGTACTGAAACATCATCCGTACTTGCACTTCCTATGGATACTTGAATAAACGAAAATTTATTGAAGAAATAAAGAAATGTGATAAATTTGACGCTTTCTACATCGTTGAGGAAATATGTCAGAATGTTCCAAAGAAAGGTTTCTGGGGCGGAAACTGTGTGGGAGGATTTATCGTAATTTAGCAGCAATGGAAAAATATTGTTCTTGAAAAAGGGAAGAATTATGTGGGTTTTGCGATGAGCCGGACGACTTTCGAGTGACCCACAACCTCTTCGACGTAGATCGATTATTTTTTTTTCCGAAAAGAGAATATACTCAAGAAATAAAGGAAATTTTTTTAAGGGATCTCTGCTTTCTTTTGAACCTTTGGATGCTGGAGTCGGAGTCCGGAAATGAGTAACGGTTTTATCCAGCTCCCGTTCGCTTACCCCATCCTATCACTTCGGGCACAGTCGCGCTTAAGCAATTACACCGAGCCACAGGTTGTTTTGATCCAAATGTGCCTCGGGGCAGGATGTGGTGCATGCTATAAGGATATTAGAAAAACGTCGGCGTTATGAGTTGATCATTAATTCGAACTCTTGTCGCAACACTTTGACGACAGTGTGTATTTTCTCGCTGGAAGTCGTCAAAATCGGCGCAGAATGAAATTCAAAAAAAAACTCCCGATGCATTTTTGACGAAATTTATCGCAGTAGTAACAGTTGTAGGTTCGACATAGGAAAAATGACAAGAATATTTCCTTGAAAAAATAAATAATAAAGCGGTTGACCTCGATCAATCCGCGCTTGGGATGCGCCAACGCGATCACTTTCAATTTAGAATCGTTTGAGGTTTACAAAAGTGTAACTACTCTTTACAATGACGGGGGAGGAGGGGTACCCGATGCAGCGAGTCATTGGTTTTATCCTCCCGGAAAAGTTTGGTACCAATTTATCGACCTCGGAGGAATTGAGAGGTTTGGTTGGCACCAGGGTGGTTTCGAACCATCGATCGATCATCTAGTCATAGTAGAAAGTCTTACCGACTGCGCTACACCCATATTTTCTTAGCCACGTATATTATCATGTCATAACGTGGAATTCTTGAGGGTTAATGGAAAATTGCTAGTTCTACATACTTTCACTGAGAAAATCACATTTTCAACTGCAATTTATTGTTAGCGGTCCCTAAATTGACCGAATAGCAGTACAGAAATGGAAGAAAATGGTTGAATCGTGCTGGATCTTTAATCCTTTCGATAAATCTTAGCAGCTGATCACTGCTGGTGCCGTTAGAGATAGCGAGTGTTTGGAAACTTCGGAACTTAGAAAAACACTTCGTTCACTCATCGTACTCTCGAAGATTCCGTCGCAGTCTCGAAGATCGTAGAAACATGGTTTGAAATGACGGCAACATCCTCTGATGTAGTTCTGAATCCATACGATGCTGTTCTAGAAGCAGTGACTTGAGATAATCTCTCGTTTCCACAGAAACGTATGCGGAATGCGTACACAACCATAAATTTCTTGTTGTTCCGATTCGGCGATGCGTTATCCGTTTCCCGGAAAGCTTTTTATTGCTGCAAGCGCACACAAATGCGTCCAACCGTGCGCACATCGTTCATCCGGTGGTCTTTACGAGTCGTTGCGTTCGACCTTCTCTCGCTTTCTCTCTCGGCTTCACAACGACGACGACGTCACGACCAAGGCATCACCCCGAATCTGAGGTGGTACGGATTTCAGGTGGAGTATTCTTATACGATTTTATTCCATGTTAATTAATTTTATATCTTTTAGTTTTGTTTTACTGTAAGTCATAGGAGAGAGAACACCTGTTGTAACTAATAGTAGTTGTAATTTTATAACAATATTAATAATTGCAATTAATTTTACAACAATGTAATAATTTATTTTTTTTTAAAGGCATCTCCCCGCGAATCTGAGGTGGTGCAGATTTCAGGTGGAGTATTCTTATAAGGGATAGTAGATTAAGGAGAGGAGGGTGATTCCGTCCATTTCTTCCTAATTGTCGTAAAAAACGAAAGATGCGGCGTCGCACAAAGCTGGCGCGCTCCATTCGCACTCCCTGTAGAAAATAGTGCGCCAGAACGCTTGAAGCCGTATTTTTTTTTATCTTTTGCCATTTTTTACGGCAATTAGGAACAAATAGACGGAATCACCCTCCTCTCCATAATCTACTATCCCTTATAAGAATACTCCACCTGAAATCTGCACCACCCCAGATTCGTGGGATGATGCCTTTAACCTATTCGGAAACGACCGCCTTGCTTCCATGGCGATCGTTGTGAAGGCCGAACAATATGCTGCAGTGTCAGTGTGCTCCGATTCACATCCGCCGATTTTGTGCTTTGTCGCCTCGAAAACATCAGAGATCTGCAAATTTGTGTGTGGGCGGGAAACTGCTTCGGGATTTCTGAAGCTCTAAAAAATCCTGTCCCACCATCATCCCCGTAGGTACATGTTTAGAATAATCTTTATCGCTGATCCGATAAACTTCCTTCAAGTCAAGCAAATTAATTAATTACTTAACTTTGGAAAATTAAGCTTTGTTTTAATTTTTAGTTTTTTTTTTGAAAAGTTTTCTTTTTCCTTTTTTTGAAAATTAAGTTCAGTTTGATCAAATGTTTTATAGAATATTTGTTGTTTATTATTTATTACTATCAGGTGTTTATTTTATTTTCCCTTTTCTTACAAAATTCACCGTTAAGCAACAGCACCTCACCATGAGCTCGGCGATCACTTATGTTCGGTAAAAACGATCGACAAACGTGATGTATCGAGGTGGATCTCCGGAAAAAAAGTATTTCCTACTTTTCTACACTTTTTATTTCCTACTTTCCTTTTCTGCGTTTTCAGTTCGTGTCTTCAAAATTTCGTTTTACTAATTTCCAAAGATTCAGGCGGATTTTAATTAATTAATTAATTTTTAACTAATTCGCTGAGATTGTTTCCCGGATTTTGGGAAACAAATAGTTGTGTTTCATATTCTTATTATACTTTTTTTTTAGTTTCTTCTTAACATCTATGTACTAACAACGGGAAAGCAGTGGATTGTAATTTTGGATGATTTCTCTCCACCTCATGATTTCTTCCAAAAAAAAGTTTTTTCCTGAAATGACCGGATTCATTTACCAAAATGTGTGGTCCATTCTTTTTGTTGGGGAGTTCAAGCGGTCTGGAACCTAAAATTTGTGCCAATGATTGTTTTGTACGGCAAGTAATAATGAATCAAGTAAAAACTTGGACCCCCGCATTCAATCGAACTCTTAAGATCAAGAGCTCAGGAGTTGAGAGCGATCGATGTCGTGGTTTAGAAATCCAACCTTAAGGAGTACCGTCCATCATTTTGATGGATTCATCACAATCGGGCACCTCTCTGTCTTTTTGCCTTTTTTACATTTTCTTTTCTAAAACATTTCTCTTTATTTTGCATTTGTAACGCTATCATTGAATCATCTTTTCACATCCGATGTTGACTTTTTCTTCTTCTTTGCAAGTCGTTTGGAATAAAAGAGAATGAGAATTTCTTTTCAAATTATTTGTTCAGCCGTTGAATGGAGTGCTTCATATTTCATGTGATTAGACGTAAAGCGATGCGGCTAAAGCCTAATAGAGGCCATCTATTTTAGTTACCAAGAGTAATTAGTAAGATTTGTAAGATTTCTGGAATCGCATTTGTGGACCTTAGCCTTATAACCTTCGTTTTAGCGCCTACGTATAGATATTGCATACATGATTCGTTCGTATTCACTATAAATAATTGACTAATTCGTTTCTTTTTTCCTCTTTGGCTAGGCGCCTGACTTTGTTTTTAATTCGGATTTTTAAAAGTGAGATACCATAAGAAATAAAAAAATATTCAGATAAATAAATACACAAATATGAGTCGTGCTGACACGGTACCTCCGAAGGGGTTAAGCTGAGGTTCATGGGATCTTTTTGAGCAAATTGAGGGAAGAGCTCAGAAGGGTAATGTTCTAGAAGAAAAATGTACAGTAGGGTTGGATATCAAAGAAATCCTCGCAGATAATGTGAGGTCTTCATATCTATGAGTGAATTAAACGGCAGCATACCACGAATCTGACGTGGTGGAGGAATCCGCCGGAAAATTCCATCCATTTTTTCCTAATTCCAGTAAAAAAACGGCCCGGAAGATGCGGCGAGTGCACAAGGCTGGCGCGCTCCAATCGAACTCGTTGTAGAAAATAGCACGTCGGAACGCCCGAAGCCGTATCGTCCGGGCCGTTTTTTACGGCAATTCGGAAGAAACGGACGGAATCACCCCCCTCTCCTTAACCTACGATCCCATATACGAATACTCCACCGGAAATCCGTGCCACCTCAGATTCATGGGGTGATGCCTTCGAGTAAAACAAACGAATATGCACCGGAGAGGACGGGAACGTGTACATAGAAGAGCGTTCTAACGTGTCTCGTAGGAACTAAAGCGATTCCCACGCCGTTTTTCACGAGGACTCGGGAGGGATGAGCGGAACCACCCCGGATCCCGGAATCTACATACCCATCGCCAGCGTTTCCCTCGGATTCCCTCACCACGTCAGATTCGTGGTGTGCTGTCTTTAAATATGTTGTTTTCTTGAAACTACAGTATCCGCGTGTATGATAATAGCTACGGATCCTGGACACTTCATCAATCGCCCAACCCACCTTCGCTCCGGAGACTGAAAGCACATACACCGCTAGTCAGTGTATGGAGTGTCACGTGGTTGGTACGGTCTAGGTTTATTTTCTGCATATGTACTTCAAATTGTTATTTGTTTGTGTTTATTTTATTTGATTGTCTATTAAAATTAATTAATTATTAAATATTAAGTTAGAGTTCACACTTAAATAAACAAAAAAATTAAACACTTCTGCCTTCACTTCCCAGAAAAGAAAAACCTTGGTGGTTTTTCTCGGGGGAATACCTGGAAGGAGATAAGAGGACTCTAATCATCGTGATCTCGGCGAAATTTTCTCCGTTTATGGACAATCTCCTAAAATTTAGTTTTTTTTTTCAAAAAAAGGAATAAATTCTGTAGTAGAAGAGTAAGCCAGCGCGAATTTTGCCGTTTTCGAAGAAAATTGACGAGTTTTCATTTTTGTTTTTTATTTCCTTGTCCTAAAATCTTAGCACGATGTTTTTCTCGTTCATTCCGGAGACGGAAAGGACAAGAAAGACACAGATGATCATTCGAATTTTCCATTTTCTCATTTTTCATTGTTTTCGACGCTAAAAAAGAATAAAAAAGAACAATTTCAGGGGTTTTCGACTAGACTTTTCCATGAAATGTGGAGGGTTTTCAAGTGTCTTTGGTATCGCAGTTTTTTTTTCTGGGAATATTTGGAAGGAGATAAGAGGACGATGTGGCATTGTGGCCTCTATAAAATCTTCTCGGTATATCGATAATTTCCTAAAATCTAGTCCTTTTTTTTAAAAAAAAATAAATTCCATATTATCAAAATTCCTGTAAAGTTCACAGCGAACAGATTTTTCATTTATGAAAATGTTTTGCTGAAGTGTGGATCAAAAGCAAAAAGATAACTCAGGAAAAAAATTGTTCCTGTTCTCAAACTAACAAGAACAATTGTTCTTTTTTTTATATGCGAAGCTATTTTCCCATTTTTGCCGTGGTTTCGTTGAAAAACTCTTTCATTTGGTGTAGATTTGCTCGATCTTCTCTTTCGTATTTCCGTTCGCATCAATCTTCGTTCTCGTGTTTTTTCTCTGGATTTGCTGGGGAAAGATTTCCAGGATTGCGCCTACGATTCCTCCATAATCGACTGGATGCATAAATTAATGTCATTAGCAAGCGAAGCCCTTTAAAAATACCACCTTCTGCAGCAAAACCAAAAAAAAAGTTCGAATTCTGATTACATCGAATATTTGAAAAAATGTGAATTTAAAATTAAAATTATAAAAGTAATGAACTTGGAGTTGATAAATGTGGGACCTACACTAGTTACGAAATCAGTTAATTAGTAGACATAATTAAAAGTTAATTATTAATCATGTACATAGCTCCACATAAGTGACTTATTGAACTGTAATTATAGTAGCTCCCAGTAGCTGGTATCGTTGATATCGATTGAGGGCCGAGTTGGGAAAACTCGTCCCAAAAGTCCGAGTGTCACTGTGATTATGGTTTTGTTGAAATGCAACTGCCTTAGGTAAGGAGTTGAAGGCATCACCCCACGAATCTGAGGTGGTCCAGATTTCAGGTGGAGTATTCGTATACGGGATCGTGGATAATGGAGAGAATGGTGATTCCGTCCATTTCTTCCTAATTGCCGTAAAAACGGCTCGGAAGATGCGGCGCGTGCACAAGGCTGGCGCGCTCCAATCGAACTCGTTGTGGAAAATAGCGCGCCAGAACGCCTGAAGCCGTACGGAACCGCCGTTTTTGGAAGAAATGGACGGAATCACCCTCCACTCCATAATCTACTATCTCGTGTACGAATACTCCACCGGAAATCCGTTCCGCCCCAGGGGATTCGTGGGGTGATGCCTTAGGTCGAATTGGTGCTTCTCTAAAAAAAGGGTTGGTGAAATTTTTGTATTTGTTTTTTTTCTTCCTTGAGATGCTGATCTCAGTCAGATTTTATTTTGAGAGGATTCCATGCAATGGATTGTACGCTATCCTTAATAGTAATCGTAATAATTTTTTTAAAATAGCAATCTATGAATGCCGCTGTGGTTATTTCCTAAGGAGTTTTCCCCATCATGAGCGATCCTAGCTTCATGTTATCCTAATTACATGTTGTTGCCTCTTTTTTTCCTCCAGGAATTCCTGCATGTCGTCGCCTGTCATATGGGATTGACGGCATGTACATCAAGAATTCAGATTAGGCTGTTGACGTTAGCATAAGGTAGTATTCGGAATGTTGGATGAACAAATAGCTCTCTCTCTCTCGAGAAGGGTAATGGAGTAAATTTTCCCGTTCCCAGCAGATGTTTTTGATTTTTATGGATTGAGAAAAATATTTTTGTTGACTAGAAAACTATTTATGAGCTTGTGAAGTCACTTTCCGAGTATTTCGAAGTTTTCTCATGAACTGACCTCCAACGAAAACAGAAACTATTATTTTCGGGAACCGAGCGAGAAAGCATAAAGTGTCTGGCGTAAATGAATCCGCTTGGGATGCGCCACCGTATTCACTTCAATTCCGAATCGTTTGAGGTTTACGAAGCCGAGTGCAACCTCACAAAATGAATTCCTGGCGACAATGTCCCTAGTCGGTGTTTTTATCCTACCAGACAAGTCTGGTACCAATTTATCGACCTCGGAGGTGAATTAAAAGCTTGTTTGGCACTAAGAGGAAATCGAACCTCCGAAAAAAAATTTCATGCTGGAGCCACAGCGGCACCTCTTACCAACTGCGCTACACCTATCTTTTTTCTGGAACGTATTTTGAACATTTCGTTTTTTTTTACGGAGATTCTCAATTTTATTCTCGTTTCAGCTTCTTGTTTGACAACTATAATTATACTTCTTGGCTTCTCTGCCGCGTTATTTCCCAACTCCTCTAAAATTTCACAGTGTACAGACATTTTTTAAATACAATTTTTAGCATGGAAAGAACGCTTCTAATTATACCTTCTAATTATTATTTTGAAACAGTGTCAAATTCTGCTGGAATCGCTCAGTACAGTGTTTTTGGTTATCTATGTGAATATTGTTGAGAATGTTAAGAGAAACCCGGGTCCGTTGAGAAATCCAATTCCAAGAAAATTCCACTCTAAAAAATTAATAATAAAAACTAACAAAAATGATAATTAATAAAAAAATCACAAATTCCAAAAATTCTAAGAATCCAGTATCCAGTATCGCTTTTTTACAGAAACACTTCATTTTCGTCGTATTATGATTTGTCGCCGTGTCAGTAGTGATCCTCTTGATTTTGTAACTCATCGTTTTTCCTTTTTTCTTCTTTTTTCCTCGAAGCGAAGAAGTTCTCAACCACTTTTTACTACCAACACCTTGATCTCGTTAATAGAATTTGTTGAAACCGTTCGTGGCTGGATTTGGAAATGCTAAAGATAAAAATTTGTGAGATCTAAATAAAAAATAATAGTAGCTAGTAGTCTGAATTGTATGCGGAGACTATGTGAATAGGCTGGGAGTGACGGATGGGATTGAAATCTGCAGATAATCATCCCACCCCCGGAAGACTGGGAGTTAGGGATTGTAGCAATCCACAAATTTCCCTGTTTACTTTCAATTCACCCAAAATTTTCCTGTATTTCCATTCGGAAATAATCACCGCATGTTGTTCTCAATGAAATGATAGAAATATAAATAATAAAGGATAAAGGATAAAGTGTCTGGCGTTAATCAATCCGCTTGGGACCCCCCTCCACGTTCACTTCAATTCAGAATCATTTGAGGTTTACGAACGTGTAACTGGCCTCCACAATGACTTGCGGGGGTTAGTCGATGTGTCAAGACCTCCCAGACAAGTCTGGTACCAATTTATCGACCCTGAAGGGTGAACGGCTTACTGAGCACCAGAGCGGATTCGAACCTACGATCGATTGTGCAGGAAGCGGAACCTCTAACCGCTACACTACAACCGCCCTAATATGTGTATAATATAATATAAATAATGTGTGATGACTTACGTGACTTAATCGGCGGGCTGATGTCATCGCCTGACGCGATTACTCGCATCTTCGCCGAGGTGTGCCGTCCTTGAACACAGCTCTGCCCAACCTTCTTGATCTTCTGCGAGAGCCTGCACAGAATCAATCCATTCGTCGCTATTCCATATTCTGCGAAACCTTACGTCTCGCCTGAACTGCCTATCCACGCCGAGTGTCCTCAGGTCCTCTTTCACCACCTCAGTCCAGAACTTCCGTTTTCGGCCAGGTGGCTTCTTCCAGCTCGAACCCGGCATGTTGGTATCTTTCACGTGTCATCCGCCGGTATAACACTTCAATTTCGGCCTAAAGATCTTCATTGTTGCATACCCTAGGCCAAAAGTAGCCAAGTAGCCGTCTAAGCAGCTTTCGTTCCGTGCAGTCAAGCCTCTCCATAACCGTTGATGGTGCTGCCCAAGTCTCCGATCCGTACATCATGATGAGGCGAATTGCGGATAGGTAGACTTGCAGCTTGACTTCGTTGGTGATGGGGGTCGACCACAGACATTTCTTTAAGGAGTGAAATGCAGAAGTGGCCTTAGCGCATCTTTGCTGAACATCTCTCTCGTAGCTGCCGTTGTTCTTCAGCGTACAGCCCAGGTAACAGAACTCATCGACGAGTTCTATTGGTTGTCCGTCCACCCTGATTCCCGTTCGAGGTCTCGAAGAGATCCACATCTGCTTGCATTTACCAGTACGTAGACGTAGTCCATAGGCTGCGGCCAGTTTCGATACAAGGTTGACAACATGTTGGAGTTCTGTACTGCTTTCCGCGAATATAACAACATCGTCGGCGTACTCGAGATCAGTGTGAGATGAGTGATAAAATACATAAATACGCATACATAAATAGTTGCACAACATAACCATAAATATAAATGCAAAATATAGATAAATATAAATAGTACATAATATAAATAAGATGATATAACCGATAAAATGCTTATCTATAAATGTTAGCATTTGTTCCTAAAATTACCCAATTTATTTTTAGTACAGAAAATTGGACCAGCGGCTCTTGTTTAGTGGTTCCCACTAGTCCACCGCCTAATATTTTCGCTGTGCTGCATCAATTTTGAAGATCCCATTTGTTTTTTTTTTTGCGAAACGTTACAACTAAATTGAACTGTTGATCTTCTTCTTCGCTGGTGAAATAGAAGGTCGGGTTTGAAAAAATATTAAAGACTATCTGCATGGGACCCGTCCCATTGCTATGATGGATTGAAGCTGGAATGATTAGCATGTTTTGGTTGTTCATCAACATTTACATATTTGTTTTCTGTCCTCTCGAGTCTTCGAATTTTGCGAGAAGCGATGATGAATTTCCCCGCAGGACCATTAGACCTTCTAATTAATATCATTTTTTCTATGCTTTCCACCTTTATCAGGAGTTGTTGTCGCGTTCTCGTCGTAGTTTCCCTTGAATTCATTTTTTCATCCCTTGACCATTGAATAGGCTATAGATACTAGTTACAACAGTTCGTATTGGAACAAATTTCTGCTTAAAAAATTCAGAAGGAATTTCTGTAGGATGTTTTCCTTTTCTTATCCCTTCTCTTCTCTTTCTCTTCTACTTGAACACTAAGCTTTGGTTCTATTTGATTTCTACATAATTTTTCTTACATTATAATTCCTATCCTTATTTTTTTGGGTTTTTTCTACTCACCTTATCATCAGGCAAATTCTCCAAGCCATACGGACCTCATTCACAGCTGTTCGGTTTTCTTAACAGGAAAACCTCGGGAGTTAGAGTTTCTGGATGTTGTCATGACAGTGGCAGTTCTCTAAGATCTAATTCTAAGATCTTTCTTTTCTACTTTTCGCATCATTTCTTGAACTTTTACTACCTTTCCTCATCTTTGTTAATTGTGTTCATAATTTGGAAATAACTAATCATAGGATTCTTTTCGTGGAAATGGCTGACATCAGACTAGCAACTCTTTTTTTTTCTGGCGACTTGTCATCCGTAAAAGGTGCAAATTTTGGGGAAAGTTTAAAATAAATACTCTTTTTTCTCAAGAATTGGAAAAAGTCTTCTTTTCTAAATTATTTTTGATTCTGCGTGCAGGTTGTAGGATTACATCCCACAAACAAAAACTGATTTCTATGCAGTGCTTGTTTGCTATGCATTAGAGCAGCATTTTTCTTTTCTGGTGCGGAGTCAAATTTCCCGGCTGAAAAAAAAGAGAGGATGGAACTTTTCCATGACTTTTCCCTAACTTAACTAATAACTTTTCCCGTGTTACAGTTCTCCATAGGGCAACATTAATGTGAGCGACTACATCCTCTGTTTCGTTTCATTTCCCTTTTTTCATTTTTTCCTCGTTCATTTAGAATGGTTTCATTTTTTAAGTTTCAAATTTTTACATTTAACGCCGTGTCAGAAAATTAACCATGGGGCGCGGTATGAGTTCTGCTTGAAAAGGTGTTTCTCGGATGAAGTTCAGCCAGTTGAACGTTGATTAACTTCACATCTGGTCCATAACTTCGTTATGGGACCCAAACGTTTAAAAAAAAAGAATGTCATCGTATGTAACGACTTTCCTCTCGAGCCGTTTTCTTTTCTGTTTCCACTTTCTAGCTCCAGGTGTTTTTCTGCTCTCTTGTTCTTTGAACTATATTATTATACATTATATTATTATTACATACTGGTTTTTCTATGCAATCTTTTAATTCTTTGGAAGTCATTCATTCGAAAATTCTAACATTTTACAATTTTTTTTTCATTTTCTGCTCTCTCTGTCTGTCGACTATATTACTATACATTATATTATTATTATATTATTATATACTAATTTTTTTGGATACAATCTCTTGTGCAGTTCATTAAAAAATAATACGATATTTTACTATGCCGAGGTTAACTGAAAGTTCAACTTTTCAATGTGAGCTGTATTTATTTTTTTCTCATACACCAATAGTACACCAGTAAGAAAAAGAAATGAAAAAGAAGCACAGTTTGTCTGAGTTGGAACATTCTAAAAAAATCGGAACCCAATATTGTGGTCGATAGAGCTTGGCGCAGTCTTTTTCGGGGTGGATAACTTATAGAACACTCCTACTCCAGAAAGTGAAAAATCCTCTTGTGATGTCTGTTCCCTGAATACAGTCGATATTGGTGAATTTATCCACACATAAGGGTTCAGACTACTAACTTAACCTAGCTCAAGCCAAAAGGGACGACCTCTGGACTCCGGGCAAATCCGACGGGGAGATTCTCGAAGATTCTTCGGTGAAACGAAGAATTCACTAGTGTCGTCTCCTCGGTTGTTTTAAGCTGTAGAGGGAACTCCGCAAAAAATTTTGAGGAGATAATCGCACGTCCTCAAAACGCACCCTCATGACTGAAACGTTGACATAAGCCAAAAGAAAAACAACCAGCCAACAACAACAACAACACAATCACAAACAACTGCCAAGTATACGTTCTCCGCTAAACACGCGTTGTATCGGAGTGATTCACTGCATTCCTGGTGAAGGCGTACGCGTACGTTAAAGGCATCACCCCACGAATCTGAGGTGGTACGGATTTCAGGTGGAGTATTTGTATACGGGATGGGAGACTATGGAGAGGGGGGGAGGGGGGTGATTCCGTCCATTGCTTCCTAATTGCCGTAAAAAACGGCCCGGAAGATGCTGCGCCTCACAAGGCTGGCGCGCTCCAGTCGAACTCCTTGTAGAAAATAGTGCGCCAGAACGCCCGAAGCCGTATCTTCCGGGCCGTATTTCACGGCGATTAGGAAGAAATGGACGGAATCACTTCTCTCTAGATAATCTACGACTCCGTCTACGAATACTCCACCTGAAATTCGTACCACCTCAGATTCGTGGAGTGATGCCTTTAACTGCTCTCCACAGAGCGAGGAAAACTCCTTGGAGCACTCTTCTTCTTGTTCCTCGTAGTTTTACGTGACGTTGTACGCTTGAATTGGACAACGTAACCTTCATAGAGAGGAACCGGACCTTTCTCAGGTGAAGGGGATCCAGCTCGTGGGTGCAGCTCAAGCGATGAGGATCCTTTCGCCAACCGTCCAAAAGTGAAGAGCGCCGGAGCACCGGCTGCTACTATCTCATATATGGAAAGGTTAGTCAGGTTCTTTTCCTGGTTAGTTCTATGGTTTCTTCTGGTGTCCATGATCCCATAACTGTCTATCCATGATTTTTGCTTCTAGAAGTAATTTCCTCCTTTTTCGTGTAACTCTATGACGTATGTCTGGCTTCTGTTGTTGACATCGTTAAGCCCCAAAATCTGTCGTAGAAGAACGTCTTATCTGCGCCGAATTACACGAAAAGTAGGAACGAAATCCATATTTCTGGGAAACTTATGTACGTTTTAAGGAGATGTCGTGTTGCGTTAGAAAAACTATTAAATTAGTGGAAAAGAAATTTCTTTTAGTTTTACGACTACAAAGGATGCTAATCGTGTAGAATTACACGAAAAAGTGTAGAAAAATTCACTCAACACAAACTAAGAGGCGCTGTAGGAGGAGAACAATGAAAACAACAACAACAAACAACAAAACACAACAAGTTAATGGTGAGGGACCTGACTAAATTTACGTGAACGTATTAAAGGAATTTAATTTATTATTTTATTTATTTTATTAGTTATTGTTTTATTTATTGGTCTTATATTATTAATTATTTACTTTCCTCATAGTTTGAAGAAAACTGTAAAAAATGAGAAAACATTTTTGAGGTGCAGAACGCGTTTATGCACCCAATCACCGAGAAAGCAGTGCGTCTTCACCTGATGCAACACATTTAACGCCGACTATACCCTTAATTTTTTGAATTTTTGAATTTGAAATTTTATGTCAACGTTTCAACGTTTTCGCTGTAGGGGACGTTAGGTTACCTCCACAGAACCGTTCAGGTGGGGTTGAAACGCACCAAAGGTACCAATATTTCTGCAGAAAGTCGCCAAAAAGGCGCACCCATCTACCATCCAGAAATTCACAGCTCAGAACATGAACTGTCAGTTCTTACACCTAAGATATGAATCTTCAGAGTCTGGTCATTTAAGAGATACGATCCAGTCCCAACTTTCTCCTGATCCTCCCTCCTCCCCCTCCCTTTTCTCCTTCCCTTCCCGTCCCCTGCGATAGTTCTGCAGTTTTGAAAACATCATTAACTTCACTGAAATTTAGCGGTAGTTCTCGAACATTCTCGAAATCTGGCGAATTTCGATGAAACTCAGCATAATGAGATATGTTATATTGCTTTTGATGAGGTGTACACAAGGTTGTTAATTGGTTTTATTGGCTATTGATTTCGGGAAATCGTCTTTTTTTCGGAGCTGGAAAGCTCGAGCGAGTCTATTCACAATCTAAGCCGACAAATCTCTCCGCATTCTTCAGATCCTTTTGTTGCTGAAACCTCGGCATTGGGGACTGTATTTATGTTTGCTTTGTTTCGCAAATGAGGTTTTAGTGAAACTTTGGGTTAATGAGGTTTTGGTGAAACTCTGGTACATAGTGGCATCCCGTTTCGACAACCTCATCTATTCCAAAGACTAGAAAACGACTAGACGTTTTTGGTGTTATGCATATCTCGTCAAACTCCTCTTCTCTCTTTGCGAAGTCTCGATTTTGTTCAAAATGCACATACAAGAACTCTAAAAGGAAAAAAAACCGACCAGTCTCAACGACTAGCGGGGCTGGTGAACTACCGCGTTCTTACACATCCACCAAGTTGTAACCCAAGGTGTATGAGATCTGCGCGCTGTGCAGTAATACAATATTATTATTATTATTATTACTATTATTACTGTTTCGAATTCATACCATTTATACTGTATCTCAGATATACGATCTCATCAGCAGAAAAACAACCAAATTGGCTGACGAGTTGAAGAATTTCACCCACTTCGTCGGGAGTTCTCTCAACAACGGAACAGGGTGGGTGTAGCGTAGCGGTTAGAGGTTCCGTTTCCTGCACGATCGATGGGAGGTTCGAATCCGCCCTAGTGCTCACCAAGCCCTTCATCCCTCTGGGGTCGATAAATTGGTACCAGACTTCTCTGGGAGGATAAAAACACTGACTTGACACATCGGCTAACCTCCGCAAGTCATGGTGTAGGCCAGTTACACGTTCGTAAACCTCAAACGATTCTGAATTGAAGGGAACGTGGTGGCGGGTCCCAAGTGGATTGATCAACGCCAGAAACATTATCCTTACTATCCTTACTATTATTATTTATCTGCATTATTATGCAGACAAACTTTAAACCTATTTTTTCACCAATTAACCTTGACACATGATATTAAACGGTCTCTTCCTACAGCAGAAACCTTGTAGTGACCAGTGATTGATCGATCACGAGAGCGAATAATTCGAATGTCTCATTCAAATCTGAGGAGCCATTCGAGATTTCACGGGAGTTCTCACGCAGTCGAAAGATTTTCGCCCTCACGATTGGTCTTAGCGATTTTTGGCGTGGTGTCCAGAACGTTTTCCGGAATTTTCGAGTCAACATTTTAGATTCGTGCGCCAAGATTTGGAATTTTTCAAAAAATTCCCCTCTAAAATTGTCTTCGTCGTGTTTTTGTATTCCCCGGACGCCTGAAGGTGTCTGTTCTCGTGACTTATTCTTGCCATTCACATGTGTGCAAAAATAAACATAGAAATGAAAAGTACTTCTTAAATGTTGTAAACTATTCGAAAGAGAATTTCTCACCCTATAAGAAATTTGTCATTTCAGTTTTTGAATTTCATTAATCCTTGGATTTTTTTTCTCTCTTCAGAAAGCTAAACTAGAGTGTCGAAGAGGTGAAATGGACGATCTTCGACATTACCGATTTGTTGGATTTAATTGAGATGATAAATCCGTACTGAAGCGAAAATTGGCAGTGTGTCTGGAAAAGGAGCAATGCTTGAAAACAGCCCGCTTACCGTTCGCCTTCGCGCTTCGAAATTGGATGTATTTACCTTGGCAATGTCGAGTTCAATTTTTACGGGTTAGTGGGAAATTTTTCTTCAATTTTTTTCTTTCAATATAAAAAAAATGCTGCGAATCAAACGACAGATTACCTGTTGTTTTCTCGTATCGTTTCCAACAATTTCTCCCCATCATAATTTAGTTGTTTGATGATTCTTCATGGTTCCTTCTGTTTTTTTTTCTATTTTTTTTGCACCAGACCTATTTCCCTCTTTTTTTTTTTAAAAAAAGTTTATGCCTTATACCGGTGCTTATGCCCTACAAAAATCCTCTAAGCAGTTTCAGTGGTGTTATCACCCCGATAAATTGTAAAACAAAAAAAAAATAGTTCCAAAAATGCTCCGTTTTTGTCATCGTGACATTTCACTCTGATGATTTTAAGGAGCAAGATTTAATATTTTTTTAAATTGAAGTACAACTTTTTTGTAGAATGAAAAATTCTCAATCGAATCACAAACGACATTCTGAAAATTCGGGGAATTTTTTTTAGCGTTTTTCGCTGAGAAACTCCTATTGCTCTGTGCAACGAGTCCGCTACTATATCTGCTGATTTCTTTTTTTTTATTATGATCTCTGTCCGTGGATTCATTCATCATTCACTCAAGTTGCGTGTGGAATTCGGCAAAACGATTCCAGCTTCATTGAATATTTTGCCGTGCATCGGTGGAACGAAACCGTTTGTTTATGCAAGAATAACTTCCGTGTTAGTTGCTCGTTGCTGCCGAATCCAATACAAAGATATACACTCACGTATATACACCTTCTTGTATTCCTATGGATTTGCTCACCATCTAATTTTCTCCGGTTTCCTGAAAGTGATAGTGCTTTTCAGTTTCTAATTTTTTTTAACTAATTTTAATTTTAATTTGATATCATGAAGCGATGATGTTGGGATCTCTCTATGAGGATAAATAGAGATGGCGTACAGTTCAAGAAACGTGAGTCACCCTGGAAATCCCACAGTAATCGGGAAAAAGCAGGCGCAAGCAATGCTGTGCGATACTCTCCCCCAACGATGCAACTCATTACGGGTAATAAAACGAGGGCAATCCGCAACGTGTTTACGCTTATTCGAATTGGGCAACCTTTGCTGCTTATTTGAGTGATTTAATTGGATTGTAGACGCTGGATGGGGACCAGGTTGTTTCTATTGTATCGCGTAATAAGTAGTGTCGTTATCGAGATGGGATCAGTAGAGGTTGTTCCACATATCTTTTCCGGTCCAACGATGCAACTTATTACGGCTGGTAAAACTAGGGCAATCCGCAACGTGTTCACGTTTGTACGAATGGGGCAGCTTTTGCTGCTTATTTGAGTGATATTAATTGGATCGTTGGATGAGGACGAGGTTGCTTGTGCTCTATCGCGTATTAAGTAGTATCGTTATTGAGACGGGATCACCAGAGGTTGTTTCAGATATCTTTTCTGGATTACTAGAGGAAACTAAGCGTGATAACGCACAGTCCCTTCTAAACTACACTCCCTCCCCTACCTATTTTTGGAAAAATTCCAACATCGTTAATATTTATGACAGAATGCGGGGAATACATTCAGAACACATTTTTCGTATCTAAAGGAGTCCGCGTTGGAGAATCCAGAAAATTATGAACAGAATGACGCACAACGTGGCTGTAAAAGCTGTAAAAGTGCTATTTTGATAAGTGGAACGAAATGAAAGGCGATTTATTTTTTTCCCACTCACAGATGCTGCGCTCTAGCACTTCTTTCGCTGATAATTTTTGTTCATTAACGTTTTTTCTTTCCTTCTCATTAACCTTTTTTCTTCCTCTCTTCTCTTTATCTTTCATTCTTTCTCTCTTCTTCCATAAATCTGAACTTCAATGTTTGTTGGTCGTCGTAAGAGAGTGGTGGATCGATTGTTGCGGATTATTAGATAATTGAATAAGTCGAGTCATTTCCTACATAATTGTCCGTTGTTGAACGTTTATTCGATTATTTCGTCGGAAATTAGAAGTGTGTGTGTGTGTGTGTTTCATTGGGACGTATTTCTCGGATACTAATCCGAAGAATGTTCCTCTAACCCTTTCAAGTCAATTTTATCATTTGTGTATCATCATGAAAGACATAACCCCACGAATCTGCGGTGGTACGGGTTTCAGCCTGGTAATGCCTATACGGGGTCGGGAAAGAGGGTGATTCCGTCCATCTCTCCCTGAATCAGCGGAAATGGACGACCGCCGAACGCTGATTCTTACGAGGTCTACTGCTGCAGCGCGCCACCTTTGCAACAACCCTTCCACCCCCTCACCCTCACTTACTATTCGTCCGAATTCGTTTTCGGCGAATCGCAGGCGGGGGCGGGACGCAAGAAATGAAAGAATCAAGGACGGAATCACCCTCTTCCCCACAATCTGCGACCCCGTATAGGCATAACCCGCCTGAAACTCGTACCACTCCAGATTCGTGGGGTGATGGCTTTAACCACTCTTTTCATTTCAGTTTTTCTTTTCATTATTTCCTCCTTTACCCTCTCCATCCTGACCTATATTGTACACAAGAAAGTGAATAATCAATCGATTCTCTCGTGAAGTTGATTCCATGCATGCAGCTCATAATCTCCTACGAAGTTTTCCAGTTTTTCCCCTCACTCCCAGAGAGATGTTACACTTTCATGTCACATTTCTCATGTATTCATAGAGGAAAAAAAAGCTGCACCTTTCTCTACAGACTTTTCTTATGTGTTCAGAAAAAAAAGAGACTCTTTTCCTGTGGAGGAATAAAATGATTTATTGGATACTGGGGTTTTTCTTAGGAAATGACAAAAAAGAGCGATTGGTATGCCATCCATCCATCAGCTGCAGAGGAGATATTTTTGGACAGCGGCAAATTATGTAGATATGTTGACGTATGTGTCCTGCTCCATGCTGCACGCTCTCACCAAACATTTACTCTGCTAGAAGTCGCAAGGACGCCACTACAAGCAGAAGAGGTGTGCTTTAGGGTCCGCGCGGAAATTCCAGTGGATGCGTCGCGGTCACCCGCTGCAACATGTGACCTAGGGCGGACGAGCAAGATAATCAAATGGATTTTTACAATTCAACTGAAATCTCAAAAGTTTAATCAAATCGCTCGGAATATTACTTTAAAATCTTCTCAAGCAGACCTCCCAATAATTTCATTCTTTTCCCATAAGTCTTTTTTTCTCTTTAAAACTGTAATGAACTTCGAACTTTAATTTATTTTCTCTATCAACTTATTTTTTAATTTTTATTTTAGATTCCAACTCTTCTGAGATTTTATTTTTGCTTATTTTAGCGTTTATCCTTTATTTTTTAAAGTTTTTATTGTTATTTTATTTATTTTTTTTAAATTGACTATCAATAATTTATTATGATTTTTGTTACTCCGTTTTTTATTACTATTATGTTTTTCAATTAACTCAATTAACTGTAAGATACTTCTTTCCAATTTTGTCAATAAATTTCCTACTTTAACCAATGCAATACACAAGTTTCCAATTTTAAGGATTCACCTATCCGTAAAATTCCCTCTGAACCGATAAAAACTACGCACAGGCTTGGTTTAAAGGATAGTTTTTTTTCATTTCTTTCTTGTTTCCTTTTTTCTCGCAGCCGGATTTTACAGTATGCTGCTAATGAGCTTGTACGGCTGGACACTAATCACCTTATAACAACATTTAACAACAATGGATATTTGTTTTTTTAATGTTTCACTTCAATGTTGTGTCAAAAAAGATGTTGAAAAACAAAAAAAAGAATACGAATACAACAAATAACAAAATACAAAGAAACATATATACATGAAAAAAAATGAAATGAGAAAAATTAGAAAAATTAAGTAAATACATAGCGGAAGGACAGGAAAAAAACAATATAAAGTGGACCGCTGAGAGACTTCTTTCTCAGATACATAGGGTGGTCCACATGAAGTGTGACGGGGTGTGAAAAATCGCGATCAGAAATGCGAAAATTCCTTGCGCCAAAGAAAACGCTAACGAAATGCGGACTGGACCTTCCAGTAAGATTGCGCGCCAGCGGCGGCGGCTGCGCAAAAAAGACAATGGATCGGTATGAGAGAAATCTTCCGGATTTCTGGACGAAGGTGTTTGGTCGTCGAATTTGCCCGATCTTGTGAATTTTGATGTCTGATTGATTCTAGGGCAAAAAGCCTGCTCTTCTAAGCCGACGTCATTCTGGATTCGCTGAAAAGAACCCTGGAGAAGGCACGGAGCATGGGAAATGATCGCGGGTATCCTCGAAAATTTCCGGAAGAGATTGGATGCTTGTATTAAAGCTAAAAGTGGTCATTCTATATGTGATCTTGTGAGAACGTACGTAGAATTTTCTGACTATTGAACAGGAAAAAATTTCCTATTTGGATTAATTGGTGAAAAGTTGTGGGTTCATAGTTTTTTGCGCCGCACTTCATGTGGACCACCCCGTACCTCATCTCAGCCGCTCTAACGATACCTCGACGTAATTTTGTGGACGTGAGTAGAGGATTTGACGGATTTCAACTCAAAATGTGTGTGTTTTTGTCATGTTTATATGTTGGGACCTTGTTGTGTGGGCGTTTAGAGATAACGCCTTTTCATAAAAGCTTCAGCGAATCGGATCGAAATTTCTCATGTAAAGGATTTTACGGGATGTTCCGGCGTATTATTCTTGGCAGACACAAAAATCCTTCGTTTAGAAGGTGATATTTTGAAATTTTGATTTTTTCAGTATAAGAAGATCAGAAGCAGATCAGTAGGTGCGATTTTATTTATTTAGTAATTTTATTGTTGCAGTAGTTTTTCTGTAGTTGTGGTATTTTTTCTTACCTTTTTTCTGCTTTTATCGCTGAGTATTTTCTGGATGAAATAATTCCATCCAAACTCGTCCAAAATCGCTTTTTCATCGTTAAAATCTTTGGGTAGCAAAAAAAAAATGCAGATCAATATGTAAGTGAGGCTTGGCTCATTTCTAGTAATAGTTTTTTGTAGTTTTGTAGTTTTTCTTGTTGTTGTTTTCTGCTTCTATCGCTGAGCATATTCTGGATAAAATAAATGCATTCAAACTCGTACGAAGCTCTTTTGTCTATCGCCAAAAATGTAAGATTAATCCTTAACATAGGACATTAACTGCGTTGGGAATAGTTTTTTTTCCTAAAGATGTGGTTTCTTTCGATGTTTGCACTAAGGATAACGTTTCAGAGAAGACTTTGATTGTAAATGAAAAACTAGACATGGACGAGTTAGCGCACAACCCGGAGATACCGTAGCAGAAGTCCATTAACTTCACTCAATCTCCAGAGCCGCGAGTTTTTTTTCCCAACACTTTCCGAGAATCAGTGCTTATCGCCAGACACAAATCTTAATGAAGAAGCTTTTTGAGCCGAAAAAGGGCAACTCTTTCTGATCGTCCTTATCCTAATAGGTTTTTTGACCGTGGCCTAACCTCATTTGAGGACATTTGCCACTTTGACGCGCTACAACGTTTTGGGATGAAAATGTGGATCTCCTGATCGAGTAGTAGATTTTTTCCTAAAATCTGAGCCGAAAAAAAAGAATTCCAGAAGTTTCGGGATGTGTGGTAATGTCATAGAACATGAACAAGTTGGACCAACCCTCGGGGTGCTTCGGTGGAGCGTCGCGGCTGGGAGCGCAGTGGAACCCTTGCTGCTGGGACCGCCCATAGCTGAAGTTTGCGACGGTCCCACCTTGGTTCCAACCACTGCGCTGTCACCGCCACCACCGTTCCAAGCGTGTACGCAAATACACCATGCTTCATGTCGTTCGAACCCGACTGTACATTTATGTAGCATACGATACTTACGGTCGTACGGTAAACGCACGATGAATAACGTTCCTCTTTTTCAGTTTCTGAGGGTGTTCTAGGGAGGGAAACGAACCATTTTTCTCTAAGGATCTCCACGGATGCCGGATGTTTCCAGAAAACACATTAATTAACGATACGTCGTGCGTGGTGGTGTGCGACCAGCGTTCTTGGGTATCTATTCACGGTGTATTTCACGGTTTTTCCTCCTCCAGAAGAGAAAGTAATTACTAACAGCTGTTCGCTGATACAACATTTCTCTTTCTTTGTATCCATCACTTCAATTTTTGTAGATTTCCACCTCTCGGAAGAACGACTAATGACTAATCATTGCTTGTTTTGATAGGCACCCGAAAAAAAACGAAAAAAAATTGAAAGAAAAACGGAAAAACAATAAAATTAACTAAAACTAGTTTAACTTTAGGTTTGTGGAATTGAAATATTTGAAGATTTTTTAAAAATTAGTTTCGGCTAGTATATAAATATCCAACCTGCATTTAGTATTCAATTCTGTACTTAAAATACCTATGAATTATTATTATATATAACATTTGAATATTATTGTATATATTATATTATATTTCAATATTATAAATATTCACAAAATTCAAAGCTTCACTTATAGAGAAACATCGCAAAAAGTTTAAGGCCTTCGTTCCTTTTTTTCGGAATAGAAGGAAAAATTTGGACATTTTCCACGGAAATTTCTTCAGATGAAGCTCTGTGTAAGTTTTGTTTGAATTTCCTTAACTTTCCTCTTTTCAACGGAGCACTAATTAACTTTGTTAGAAAGTTTCGCTAAAGAAAAATAACTGTTTGCGGAACATTTCCGCATTTAATCATTTGTCATCTTTTTTTTTTGTTTGAAATGAACTCTATATGTCTTTTTTTCTTTTCTTAATTTCTCTCATTAGTTTTTGTTACGAATAATAATGATTTTTGCGCGTTCAAATAAAAAAAATCGCCGCAATTATTGGTCTCTAGTCACTCATTCAATTCTCTTTCTCTTTTCCCTGTATTTTGGCCTATGAAGACGAGGAAGAAGCCCAAACGTTAGGCTTATAAAGGTTTCACCTAATAACCTCGTAGGAACACTAATAGAAAACAAATAATGAAAATATTAAATAATGAGAAATATGAGGAAGGAACCAAGATTGTTAACTCCCCTTATTTGGCTTCTGACACTTGGGCGTCGCCACTTTTTTTTTGCTTTTTGCACAACTATCACCGAGAATTTACACTTATTTATGCAGAAATTCAAGGAAGTTAATCTTTGCTTCTGGTAACACTAGAATTTTTCGAACAATACCTACAAATATATAGGCGGGTGTAGCGCAGTCGGTAAGAGGTTCCGCTGTGACTGCACGCGATCGATCGGAGGTTCGAATCCGCCCTAGTGCTCACCAAGCCCTTCATCCCTCCGGGGTCGATAAATTGGTACCAGACTTCTCTGGGAGGATAAAAACACTGACTTGACCCATCGGGTAGCCACCGCAAATCATTGCGTAGGCCAGTTACACGTTGGTAAACCTCAAACGATTCTGAATTGAGGTGAAAGTGTTGGCGGGTCCTAAGCGGATTGATTAAAGGAATCATACCACGAATCTGAGGTGGTACGGATTTCAGGTGGAGTATTCGTATACGGGATAGTAGATTATGGAGAGGTGGGTGATTCCTGTCCATTTCTTCTTAATTCCCGCAGAAAACGGCCGGGAAGATGCGGCGCGTGCACAAAGCTGGCGTGCTCCAATCGAACTTGTTGTGGAAAATGGCGCGCCAGAACGCTCGAAGCCGTATCTTCCGGGCCGTTTTTTTTAACGGGAATTAGGAAGAAATGGACGGAATCACCCCCCTCTCCATAACCTATGACCCCGTACCCGGAACTCTCCACCTGAAATCCGCACCACCTCAGATTCGTGAGGTGATGCCTTTAACGCCAGACATTTTGTCCTTTATCCTTTACCTAGGAATATGTTGCTCCTGAAAAAAGTCGAACGAAGCGGACGAAAATGGTGATTGAAGTAAAATTTGATATGAAAGAGAAAAAAAAAGGCCAATGTTTTTACCGGTAGAGGAGAATGCGTGTTCCCCTGTGAGGCGTAAGTGCTGACACTTAAACGAATTAGTTTTATGACATCCGCTTATTCGCTTTAATGAGATAGTTGTTCGACTCATAACTATTACTTGACTCTTTATGAGTTTTTCTTTTCCAACTCTGCTGCCGCTCCTCAAAAGGATACTCTGACGCACATGGAGAGCATATTATAATTAACAGCAGCTGTTAGGAGCAGTTGCAGTTAGGAGCTGCATTTATACGATTTTGCAAAAATAAAAATAAAATATTGGTCGAAGGGAAAGAAAAAAATATTTACTTTGTGAGAAGAGAAGAATTAAACAGAAATAGAACCGAAAAAGTAAAAAAAAATAAAAAGTAATGCAATAACCTAGTAATAAAAGTAGAAATAGTAGTGCAAAATGTTTTTTTTTGCTCTGAAAAGGAGAAAGTAAATTTTTAAGAGAGAAATTTGATAGCGCGGAATGTTCCTCGTCGCTGGAGAGGAATATGAACTAAGGCGATAAAAAGTGATAGGTTGGCCGTGGTCGTTTGATGGGAAAACTTGGAAAAACCGCATGGCACGCAAATTTCATTTTCTTCTAAATATTTTCTCGGTTTTAACGTGAGTTTATGGAAAAAAACTTTTTTTTCTAAAATTTTTCTCGAAATTACACTTTATCGAAGCAAATAAACGTGCCGGAACGATGCCATATTACTTGAGCTATTTTTTTTAAATGTAATTTTTTATAACCGAGAAGAAATATGTAATTTTATGCCTTTCGTTGGTTTCTTCTCTTCAATTCTCAAATCTCAAGAAGTTCTTTAAAATTTAAATTTATTTCAAATAGAATTTTTTCGTAACTGATGTGCCAGTTTAATGTGGCGGTAATTTCTCCGCCTCGTTTATTTTTCGCCGCTGAGGCAAGAACCAAAGGGAAGAATCGATTTTACAATTCAATTATTTAAGATAGTTTTTTTACGTACAACTTACAGTAAAATTTAAACAGCCATAAATCCGCTACAGTAAGCCTTGAATCATGTGCAATTGCCTTTTTTGCATTTCATTAAAACTTTCCAGAATTACACAATTTTCTGTTATTCAATACTAATTCAATAACACTCAACATTCATTCTTTTTCTTCTTTTTTTCTGTTTTTTCTCTATAGTTCTACGTCCAAAGTTATGAGTTACGGTAACTCAGGGAAAGTGTATTCCGTATTAACAAATCTACATCAAGAATTAGTAACTCGATGAATCCTATGACCGGTAATTATCCCTATGGAATCTGGTAGTTAACGACCATTTCTTATTCCTAAAGGAAGATGAGATGAGGATGAGAGATATTCCCTGTGAATCCTAGAAATCTATGGTGTTCGACCGGGAATGGATTAGATTAGCGTCTATAATTACATTTCCATCCGTTCAAAGATCTTTTTCTTCTTTTTTTCTCTCGGATCACTTCCAGAATGTCGAAGGCAAATAAACAATTTTTTTCGTTTTGCTGGTAGAAATACATTAACACGTTGAAAATGCATAACATCTTGCTTAAGCCGTACGTAATTACGGATGTTTTTCTCTGGGGCAGCTCCGGATGTGTTCTGTTCATCTGGGAAGCTTCTTCGTCGTCCTTCTGGCTGTTTTATCCAAGTTTGTTGTTGTTGTTGCTGCTTCTGTTGTTGCTGTTGTGAAATTCTGATAAAATTCCTACTTTATTGATCGAAGCAGGAATTCTGTACTGTGGAATTTTGACGTGTTTCATACTTCATTAATTGGTGAAATGGTTTTTTTTGCGCGTCTTTTCTCCTAGAAAGTTCCAGACTCGAATGGCTCATCTGCTTTTGTAATTTTCATCGTTTTCTCACACATGTGAATAATTTCCGATCGTTTTTCTGGTTCCTACTTCATTTAGTGGATTTCCATTTGCTCGTTTTTAACGGGTATGGGAGAAACCTATTTTTTTCCCTTCAACGTCCGTTATTATCGGTTTCCTACATTCATTTCGTTCATTTTTTCTTTCCATTTGACTACGCGTTTCCGAAATTCCCGAAGACTTCATTTCTGGGAAATTTCTAGTTGGCCACGGCATCGGGCAACTTTAATTATTTTCCATCCAGAATTGCAAGCACAAGCGATTAGTTTTTGAAATTTTCATGCTGCTGACATCATTGTTATGGGGCTCATTTTCTCTGCATGACTATTCTTTTCAGCGGTGAAGTGTTGTTGTGATGTCTATGCAATTTTAACCGCGGGACCCTCCCCCCTTTCACCCTTCTCCCTATGCAGTTGAGTTCTGGTAGCATGATTCTTTTTTTCCGAACAGTCCTAGTAGACGAACGAACTCAGCAGCACGTTTTCCAGCTAGATAGGGAAAATTTCTGTGATTCTGGAAAAAAAACATCGCTAGAATTTATGAACTGTTTCCAGACAAATATGTGTTCTGACTGCTGGATGAAAAATATTGACATCATAAATTTTTGGAGTGAATACGAACGGCGAAATTGTGCGGCATTTTCTCATTTTTTTGCGGTGTTTTGCCGCTCTTCCCTCGGTTTATTCGTATTTCTGTATGTGTAGCGCTTTTTTTTTCTTGGAAAGAATTCTTCATGGAGGCGTAATACGGCTCAACGTTGCTCTCGTAGTGCGAATGAGTGGATTGTGATGGAATTCCGGGAATAGTACTCTTTTACAGCGCAACCTAATCCATTTTTCACAAAGTAGCATGGTTGGATTATTTTCCATAAGGACTTGGGCCCAGCCAGATGACTTTTAAGATGAATTTCATGGTGTGAGCGAAAGTTTCGGTGCTAAAATATTTTTTTTATAAAATGTGAGAGACTGAGAAATTGACTCTAGAAATTGTTAATTAACCCTCGACACCGCGTTTTTCTGCTTATCTGCCTCCGGTCGACTTTTACGAGCTATATTTGGACGAGGAAATAATAATAATAATAATAATAATAATAATAATAATAATAATAATAATAATAATAATAATAATAATAATAATAATAATAATAATAATATAGTAATAATAATAATAATAATAATAATAATAATAATAGTAATAATAGTGATAAATAGTAAACCTATCAAGCACAAAAAACGTTTGAAAAAATTAGGAAAATGAAAATGAAGAGGCACAATTGAAGGTATGTAGTATGTAGCGCAATTGGTAAGAGGTTAAATATCTGGGGTTGGACTGTCGACGGTTCGAAATCGCTCTAGAGTCAATCAAAAAAGTTTCGATCTCTCTACGGTTGAAAGAGTGGTACCAGACTAGTCTGGCAAGCATAAAAACACTGCCTTGATACATTGGCCGACCCTCCGACCCGTGTCATTCTGTAGGGCAATACGCGTTCCAAAACTTCAACGATTCCGAAAGTGCAGTCGAACGGCGTTGACGCGTCCCAAGCGGATTGAGCAACGCCATAGCCAGATGTTGTGTGGTACTTAAAGGCATCACCCCACGAATCTGAGGTGGTCCGGGTTTCAGGTGGAGTATTCGTATACGGGATCGTAGATTATGGAGAGACCACCTCAGATTCGTGGTATGCTGTCTTTAAAAGAGGTGTCCTTGCTGCGTGAAATGGTTTTTTTTTCAACGACTGTTTTCTTTTTTACTTGCTCCAAGACTAGTATAATGGAATGTCAAAGTAATGAGAAACGAGTATCCTTGATATCTCCGCCTTTTTTTTTGTTCAAAGACTGCAAAAAATTGACGACGAAGTGTCCGAAGCCTGGTGGACACCAAAGAGATCGGAGGTGTAAAGTACGAATATCGACGTCACCTCACTCAACATTCTCTAATCGTCCTAAGAAACAACACAGTGGAACTGCGTGTAGCGTGTGGCGCAGTCGTTAAGAGGTCCGGTTGTGACTCCTCGATCGATCTTCGAGTTCGAGATCGCTCTGGTGCCAACCAACTCCTTCATCCTTCCGGGGTCGAACAATTGGCACCAAACTTGACTGGGAGGATAAAACATTGGACGGATACATTGGCTAGCCAGCTACCGCAATTCATTGTATAGGTTAGATCGGCGTTCTAAAACATGAACTGGAAAATAATAATAATAATAATAATAATAATAATAATAATAATAATAATAATAATAATAATAATAATAATAATAATAATAATGATAATAAATTGTTAAGTTTAAATTATTTTGTTAAATTTGTAAAATCCAAAAATTAAACAAATAATTAAATAAAATAAATAATAATAAGTTTATTAAACAACTCTGAACTGTAGCGCCAAAATACGTTAGCGCAACGCAAGCGGATTGATACGGTAGAGACTTTATCCCTATTTATTTATTTATTTATTTATTTATTTATTTATTTATTGAACTCTTCTGTACACCACAGGTTATGGAGGAATGTTGAACTTATTTTTTTTTTCTGCTGAAAAAAGACCCATTGAAAGATGACGTTAAACGCTATGGAATATTGGAATACGCTAGAATCCGTAGGAATTTAGCGACTTCCGTCCTCAAGTAAGCATTTCTGCCCTGACTTTCAGGGCAAGTTTGCTTTATCCGAACTCCGAAACCTACTAATGAAATATCTAAGTTGTAGGAATTTACACTCCCCTAAATTTTTTTTAGTCCCTGCTCTGAACTTCAAACTCAATCTCTGAACTAAACGAGAGTGAGTGAGCAGAGCCAATGAAGCGTAAGTTAGCAACGTTTCACCACATGCTCTTATCTCGTTTCACCTATTTCTACCTCAATAATTCGCTGTAACAAGTAAATTTTATGTTCACAACTGACAATTAATAAAATGGTAATTTTAATTTTAATAATTGATAAATGATAATTGATGATGACAAATATTAATTAAAAGTAAAGTTCTATCTCCTTAAATGCGGAATCAGCAGAATAATAAGAATCATTTAATGGATGTTGCGGGATTGACGTGAGAGATGGCATAGCGAATCCCAGAAAAGAAACACCGTACTGCTTCGGAATAGAAGTGGGGTTTTTCTTCTATTTTTTTTCCTTGGTTAGCATTCTTTTGGTTCTTTTAAGATTTGGTTTTGGTTGGTTTGGTTTATTTTTTGGATGAACAGCGAATAGCAATGGGATTTTTTCATATGTTTTTAGTGAGATCACAAATCCAAACATCCTCATATTCATCGAAGAAGGAAACGGTTACAAGTAAAATCAGCGTGAAACCCATTGCGTGGGGGAAAAATTTGTGGAATCTATTCAAAAACAGAGATCAACTTATGATATTTATGGATTTGTGGGAAATATGGATTTGTGTCTGTTCGAAGTAAAGCATTATACTCTTGATTAGAAAGAGGGAGGATATTTGTTACGAAAAAGATGAGTGAATTGCAGTGAACACGTCGCGGTCGCCTTAGTGAACATAAGTAACGTTAGCTATGCACCCAAAATCCGCATGTTTTTTGTGAGATCAGGTAATTTTAAACACAACCGAATATGAGTAATAAGCAAATATTTCTTACAAAAGAACTAAAAGATCCTCATCCCGTATCCGGTAAAATTTTTTCACCTGGATAAGCTAGCGCTTTAGCGGAGAAATCCGCCTCGGTTGCCCACATTGCTAACCGTTAAAAAATTGTCCGTGGAAAAACGGAACCGTGAGCGGAAGTACGTTTCCACTCTATTTAGCACAGGAAATGTTTCTGCAACAAACTAGACTAGGTTCCACAGCAAAATGTCGTTGCATCACCGAGTTTGCGTCAGCAAAATACCAAACGACATCGGATAATACGGTCGGGAAAAGGAGCTCATCGACGATATCGTTTCTGTCGTATTTTTCCTCTCAAAGACACATTTATCGAGTATATCGGCCTCTGGAAAATAAATTTGTAGCCTTTAGCACTTTGCGATCATTGTAAATCCATGTTTTTTCTTTTTTCAAAGTCATTTTAAGGATAATTCGGAGGGAAATAGCATCGAAGAGTGGCGAAAGGTCTAAGCTCAGAAATTTGCATGATTTCTTGATAAATAAGTCAATATTAGTTGAAAAAATGCCAAGGTAACCGAAGAAATCATTCCTAACGATTGATTTGAGTCGAGATCGCTTTGCAACAACATAGACGGAACTAGACTACGTTAGAAAAAAAACCTTTAGAACTTTTAGAAGAACAAAATATCTTTTAAAATGCTCTTCTCCTGCTTTTGAAGGAATTTTTGGTGCTCAATACACAATATCTGTAGGAATCCGCTAATTTTTTTCTGTTTTCCATCACTCTTTTTCTCATCTCTCATATTTTTATTAAATTTTAGGGGAAAATTTGAAAGCATTTTAATTTTTTTTCAAGAAAAATTCGAGGGAGCCAATTTTTTCATGGTAAAACAATGTTTTCTCAGTTAAATAGTGCTGGAATTTTTTCCCAGTAAAGTACTGTCGTTATTATTTTTCCAGCCGTACACGGCGAGGAACGTATAATATTTTATGAAGGTCTCATTTTTCATTTTTTTCTCGGAAATTATATGTCTGGTAAGAGCAATTCATTTCTTTTTTTTTCCTCTCTTGATGGGTAAAGCATTTAGGCATAGGGTTCAGCACGATTAATAGTTAAGCGCCGCGTCGTCGTTACGTGCCGTACAGAGTTCCGACTACCGTAATTTTACGTTACGGCCCGTTTCAAAGCACGTAAATTATGTGCATTTATTCACAGAAATAATGCATCGTATATAAAATGAAAGATATAGGGATGTCCTTTACGCGTGGAGAGAGATTTTATGGATATTGCGCTAGGCGATAGTGCACGTTGTGCATTCACCCACTCATTCATAGTATATCGATCTAAAAATTAGAAAAAAACTAAATCAACATAAAAAAGGATAAAAATAATTGTAAAAAACCAAGAAAAAACCATGGAAATAAAAAATTAAGGAAAAAAGTACCGGGTAGAGAGAGAACTGCTCTTTCGAGTAACCTCTTTCTTAAAGAGAAACTCTTTTTTTTCTTTTGTGCGGGAAATTATTTCTAAAAACCAAAACACCATTATTCATGCATCAACCTGGGAAAAAATATGATTTCTAGGAAATAGAAATACGATTTGAGAATCATCCCTACCGTAATCCAGTGCTCGTTTCCCTTACGTATATTCTATCACTTTTCTAACATCATTTTCGTCGTCTTTGTTTCGGAGGAAGTGTTTCCGCCTCCCTCTCCCCCCTCCCGTCCGATCTTTCCCACCACAGCAAACAGTTTGCTGAGTAACTTAATTATAGTCGTCGTCGTGGTCGTCCTGTAAACACAAAAACAACAGGAAATGATCATCTGCCGTTATGTAATGGACCGTGTAATTTTCTGGGATTCCTCTCTCCGTTTCGCTCCGCATTGATCTCTGCCATTCGTTCTCGCCTTCCCGTCTAGACTCATTTTGCAGAATTTTCTGGGTTACCAAAGTTTTTGACAATGATTTTATGTTTATTGTTTATTTGTGTACTGATTTATTATTTTTCTTTTTTAATTAAGTTTATAAAAAACGTTATTTCATATTCAGGAAAAGAAGTCAGGAAGATTTAGAGAGTTTGAGGGATTTACGAGGATTTCTTCCTAAAAGAACGATATATGTACGGTGGTTGAACGAAAATCCCACCCAGTTGTTGTTGACAGAAAATTTGTGGATATTTTCAGCTCGAGCTTGAAAAATCCACCGAATCCGTAGAATCTCGCAGTGCACCAACGATTTTTGGAAAAAGTACATATCTAGTTCTTGTTTCCTATGGAGATTTCTAGGATATTCGAGAATCGTGGTGGTCTCCTATCTGGGAACGATTCTCAACTAATAATGGATAGAGGGGCAACTATACCGCTGGGAAAATGACTACTTTCCTGGGATTTCTTATTTCTAAAAACGTGCACAATAGTAGAAGAGCAAAGGTTTTCTTTTTTTTTTCCTTGGCAAAACATGGACGACATCAAAAGGATTCGATTATTTCGAGATTCAATTTCCTATTTTGAAATTAAAGTTCATCGCAGGGGAATCTTTTTTCTTAAACAAAACCTTAACGAGCGAGCTAGCTACAGATTTATTAATGCCTCAAGGCATAATTTCGAGGAGAAAAACTGTAAACACGCCGTTAGTCACACATTATTGATAGTCTCTCTCTAGTTCTGGTTAGATCATTCTTTTATTTACTCCACAAATTTTCCTAAGATTCAATTAAAATATCGGAAACGCCGCCCAGAACATTCGAGGGTGATTCTCATCCATGAAATATTTTAATGTTATTTTTCAAAAATCCAAATAAAGTGTTCTTTGCTTTGTTTGGTGGTCGGCAATTTTGGGAGTTAGGATATTCGTCTCCCACCGAAAAACGGTGGTGTTTACGTCCATGTGACGCCGCGCAACCGCAACGCCCTCGCCGGAATTTTGCTTGTGCGACTAGTTTTCGTCTCTTCTTGTACCGCTTGTTTGCCCCGACTTCAATCAGTTGAGCGAATTCGATTTTTTTTTCTGTAATTTACCTCTTATACGGTCCCCATTATATGTACTTTCGAGGAAAACCCAGTTACTTAGAACTTATCTAGAAATTACTTTAAGAACTTCGAAATAAAAATGCTCTCATTTACGCCGTGTTTACAAACTTTTTTTTAGATTAAAAAATGATGAAAACACTAAAAATATAATTTTATAAACAATTTATTGTCTTTCAACGTGAAATGCTTTTTTTCTACCCGAAAAAATTACGAAAAAAAAAACAGAAAAATATTGCCCATGTTCGACTGTTTTTGAATCTCGGCATGTTGAAACGTAGTTTTTAATTGATTTTCTTGAAATGTTAGCTGTTGTTTAATAAAGAAGACGATCGATACCAATCTTGGTTACAGCTCAAGAAAATCAATTAAAAACAGAAAAAATATTTTTTTTTCCAAGGAATTTCCCTCGTTCCTCCTATATTCTTCTGATTCACAGTTGAGCTCAGAAATTCTATATGCGCACTCACACTTAATTTACCGTATAATCGCAATGTACTTTTTACAATTCTGCGAAGTTCCTGACTATTAACGATATTTTTTTCATTTTTATTTTTTTTTCCATTGACTACTGTCGCTTATTTATTCTCGTTCTGCAATCGTTGCTCTTTCAGCGCTTCTTTGCAGTTTATTAGCCTAATCGTCGTGTATGTGCGCTTAGATTCGAGCAGCAGTTATATCCGATTCAATAAGTTCACGACTACATACCCTGATGCTAGTCGCAGACTCCATAAATGTTGTTTTCTTTGCGGGATTTTTTTTCTGCTTAGCCATTAAAAGTTTGAATTCGTGACGTGTTTATCCATTCGAGGTGAATGATCGAATAAATGAATGAGTGAATGATAGTTTCTTTGCACTCTCGGTAGAACAGAAGTAGAAGAATAAGAGAAAAAAGAAGAAGAGATAGAATAGAATTCCAGATTTGTTTTCCATTTTCCGTTTTTCATCATCCGTTTTTTCCCTTGTTGTATTTCAAAAAATGGAAAATGGAAATGAAATTGAAACGCTTGGATAAACCAATAATTTAATAGAGTACGGGACTATAAACGAGTCCCTCATAATTTATAGAACAAATTTAAGAGGATAAAGTGTCTGAGCTCAGTCAATCCACTTGGGACCCACGACAACGCGCTCGACTTCAATTCAGTAGCCGCTTGAAGTTTATGAATGCGTAAAACTATAGCCTACAGACTATGACTTGTGGGGGCGTAGCCGATGTGTCGAGTCAGTGTTTTTATCCTCCCTGAGAGGTCTGGTCTGGTTTTTTTTTTCTGAAACGGAACTGTCGTACAAATCGCCATTTTTTATACTACCAATTTATCGACCCCGGAGGGATGCAGGGCTTGGTGAGCATTAGGCGAATTCGAACCCGCGATCGATCGTGGAGTCACAGCGGAACCGCTTACCGACTGCGCTACACACCATCCTATAACACGTTTAATAGGAAAAAGTTTATTTACGGCTATGTACATGTATGTATGTGTACTTTATTTGTTTATGATGAAATGTATGAATGAAAGCTGTGAAGCGAGCAAGGATAACTGAAAGGAGAATGAAGGAAGAAGTGTAAAAAGAGTGAGTGAAACGGTGAATTACGGAGAGTATGGATGAATGAATGGATGAGTGACGATGCAGAGGTGAAGGAAGGAAAATGTAGAGTCAGTCGGTCCGTGAATGAATGAAAACAATGAATTTATGAAAAATGAAATGTAATAAGTCAAGAAAAAAGGAAAAAAGAACGAACAAAAAACAGAATAAAGATCGTGAAAGAACGAATGAATGAATTAATGAAAAAGTGAATAAATGGTTCAGCGAGAAAGACTGTCAGTCTAACAGGTGAAAAAAAAATACAGTGTAGGAAAATAATGAAGGAAAAATCACCACGGAAGGTTTTCAATGCTCATTAGTCGCCTTTCAATCATTTTCAGTAACTTTCCGGAAACTCTGGATTTTATTTGTTAAAATTTAGAAGAGAATCTTTGTAACTTTAATGCATGTTTTTTGAATGAACTAAAACAGTGAGCTTTGGCTTGGATAAGTTTTTCCGGGTTTTTTGACTATTCAGAAAAATTGTGATGATTTTATGTTTTATGTTAATACTATGTTAATTAATTTATATCAATTAGTCTTATAAACAATACTATTATTACATTATTTTGTTTTTTTTTAAATATTTTATTTTATTTTAATATTATTACTACAATTATTTCAATTACGATTTTATTCCATGTTAATTAGTTTTATATCTTTTAGTTTTGTTTTACTGTAAGTCATAGGAGAGAGAACACCTGTTGTAACTAATAGTAGTTGTAATTTTATAACAATATTAATAATTGCAATTAATTTTACAACAATGTAATAATTTATTTTTTTAAAGGCACCACGCCACAAATCTGAGGTGGTACGGATTTCAGGTGAAGTATTAGCATACGGCGTAGTGGATTATAGAGAGGGGTGTGATTCCGTCCTTTTCTTCCTAATTGCCGCAAAAAACGGCACGGAAGATGCGGCACGTGCACAAGGCTGGCGCGCTCCAATCGAACTTGTTGTGGAAAATAGCGCGCTGGAACGCTCGAAGCCGTATCTTTCGGGCGGTTTTTTTTACAGCAATTAGGAAGAAATGAACGGAATCACCCTTCTCGCCATAATCTACAATCCCGTATACGAATACTTTACCGGTGATGCCTTTAAATGATTCCGAGTATTGGGTCAGAATGGGCGAGTATCCAGTACAGGATGGTCGTTTTAGGAGCCACATGTAATGATAAGAGTCATAATTATGCGCTTGCCTAATGAAATTCAAATTTTTCCACTGTATGAAGATTCAAAAAAATTCTAACGCTTTTAAAGTTAAAAAAAATAGTTGTGTGTGGAACGGAATTGGTGGAATGTGTGTGGAAATTTCAGTGTGGAACGCTCGAAGACTTATCTTCTGGGCCGTTTCTTGCGGCAATTAGGAAGAAATAGACAGAATCACCCTTCTCTCCATAATCTACGACCCCGTATAGGAACTCTCCACCTGGAATCCGCACCATCTCAGATTCATGGGGTGATGCCTTTAATGTTAATTTCTCAAGATTGTGATCAAAGCGACATCGTAAAAGATGGTGCTCTTCTTCCGATGACGTATTTGGTGACGTAAGCTCATTCGTTTTCGTTTCAATTTCTTCCAGCCTTTCTAAGACAAGGAATCCTTTCATTTTTTGGTGAAGTTACGTATCAGCCAACTTCGGTCATAGCTATCGCTACAAAAAGCTTTTTTCTGGAATATTCCATAGTTTTCTTCACATTAAGTTAAGGATAAAATGATCGGCGTCAAAAAAAAAAAAAATTAATGAACGACGCTCCGACAGCACAATCGATTGAACTCAGAATCTTTTGAGGTCTGTGAACGCGTATCGGCCCTATAGAATCATTTACGGAGGCTAGCCGGCTCCAGTATAACATACGGGACGGCTCAAATACAATATCATTAAGTATAATACACAATGTAATCAATAATGTAATCAATACACATGAAGGATAAAGGATGAAGTGTCCAGCGTTAATCAATCCGCTTAGGACCCGCCAACACGTTCACTTCAATTCAGAATCGTTAAAGGTTCACGAGCGTGTAACTGGCCCATACAATGAGTTGCGGAGGCTAGCCAACGGGCCAAATCAGTGTTTTTATCCTCCCAGACAAGTCTGGTACCAATTTATCGACTCCGGAGGGATGAAAGGCTTGGTGAGCGCTAGGGTGGATTCGAACCTCCGATCGATAATGCTGCAGCCACAGCGGAATCTCTTACCGACTGCGCTACACCCACCTCATCAATACACATAAATGATAATATTCAAATGAAACAGAACAAATAGGAAAAACTAATTCGTAACTAATTAAAATGGAAATTCGATAGGAAAATCATTCGCTCTATGTTGTCATAAAAAAGAATATTAAAATTTATCTGACCTCATGAAATAAATGACAAGCGATTATCAGAAAGAGTTGACGTTTTTTAAGTTAAGCAATCGTTTACAGCTTTTATTGCTAATGTCTTCATTGATTTCCTCTAAATCCCTGAATCTACTGATCCTTGAAAAGAAATTATAAGTAAGTATAGTATAATCAAGTCAATGTTTCCGTCCTCCCAGACAACTCTGGCACCAATTTACTGACTTCGGAGGAAATGGAGTCATGGTGGGCACCGGGGTGATTTCGAACCATCGACTATCCATCACGCAGTCATAGCAAATCTTACCAACCACTCTACTCTCTCAGCTTTTTCGAATTCTGGAAAACACAACAAAAAAACAACAATAACAACATAAACTTAGGAAAACTGACTCCTGACTGTTACGCTAATGCACGATATTAGAGCTGTACGGTGATTAGTTATCGGATGTTTGTTTACGTTTCTGGTTTATGTTTACGAGATTTCATTTATTTGAATGGGGTATTTCGTAGATAAGAAAACTTTATTTTCTTGTTTACTTGAAGAAGTAATTAGATTTGTTCGGGAAACAAAAACAACGCATACCTGGAAGCGTTGCATCCAGAACGGTTGTGAAAAATTCACTGACAAAGATTACTTGAAAATTTCTCTCTATTTGATTCTAATTATCTTTTTGTTTGTCTTCTAAGTTTTTTTTTCGATTTGGTTGGCTCTCGTTTTTTCCTTCGAAGTTTCTGTCTTGAAGCGAATAATCCTTTACATTCCTTTTTTGATAGTTACTTTTTATAGGTAGCATGTGATTATAAGTAATCCTTTTCTTTTGGAAAATCCTCGTTGTTCATGTCGGTGCAACCGATTTTCTTGATACTGTTAGGCATTTTTAGATTTTTTTAGTTTTATTAGTCAGTTATATTAGTTTATTTAAAAAAAGTACTAGTTTTAGTTATATTTTTAGAAGGTTTCCTATTCCGTGAAAAAATTTATTCTATTTTAGTTTTACTTCTTTCAATATGTGACCATCCAATAAAGCTTCTATTTATATTTCAATCAATATTTACTAATATGTCAATGATAGTTTCCAAATACTAGTAAAGAACAACTAAGCGAATGTTTTTAATGTCAAAAGTGAGGACTCGAGCATTTTTTTCCAATATTAGGTTTCTATTTTGTTAATCTTTTTAATCAGTTAAAAATTAAGTAAAAAATTTATTCTCGTCAATTTTCTTAGTGAATTTGTTTATTTTGAAATATTGATGAAATCTAGGGCGTATAGAAAAATGAAAAGCTAATTGGAGGAACTTTTTGTAACGTGACGTTTTTCGAGGACGATCGATTATTGATTATTATCGACTTTTTAAAATATGATATCGATTATTAAATAATAATAATATTAATTTTAACAATAATAACAGTAATAATAATTAAATAATAATAATATTAATTTCAATATAATATCGATTATTATCGGTATTATCGATTTTTTCGAAACTTTTTTCTCGGTTGTTGTTGAAAATTCTCCCGACGACTATTTCGAGAATTCTGGTTCTCAACTTTTTCTGTTAGTATTCTCTTGCCCAGCATTTAGACGCTTTTGAAGGGCAATTCCTCACTTTTCGTGGAAAAAAAGGTTAAAAGGATTTGATGAGCGCGCAGCATTTATCATGGAAGGTCAACAGAGCTAACGCACGCCCCACCCACTCATCATTCACGTAACTTCTTTTTCGTCTTCTTCTTTTCGGCATAGGGAGTGCGAGTTTTCGATGTTTTCGCCAATTCCAGCAACTACGAAGGTAGTCGAGCCGTGAAAAAGTATACTTAAAATTTTTTTGAATGAATTTGAATTGAATTTAAGTTTGAATGAAATTTAATTTCTTTTTAACTGAGGAAATAGTGAAAATATACGTAAGAGTAGCTGGTTTTACGAAAGCTACGGTAGCTACTGTATCTGCACTATTTTATCTTCTAGTTTTTTTCTTTTCCATCTTTTTAGAAAAAAAAAATTCTAACCACTCCTTTGAAATTACCTTTTTAAAAATTCGCCCATCAATATTTTCGAGAGTTTACTTTGAATATTCTGGTTTTCAACTTTGATGTTTTCCTTCTTTTCTTCCACTTGTTCCCTTTTTTTATTACTATAAGAATGGATTTTCACCACTTGAGAAGGTCTTCAGTGGTCATTTTTTTAGTTTTTTTTTACTTCTTCACTAAGCCAACGAGCAGTCTGCTACGACTAACATTTCCGCTAAAGTTTTCTTTTTCTTTTCACTTGAAAAATTTTTCCATTCAGTGCCTACACTCATGTTCTGTGCACTTTTACAGAGGAAATAGCAAATTTCAGAAGAACAGTTATCCATTAAATCGTTCAGGAAATTTTCACCAATCCTAGAATTCAATTTAAAAAAAAAATCAAGAGATTTTCACCAAACCTATAAACCCGGTCTAAAGCGAAATTTTTTTGGATGTTTCTTTTCTTTAGTTCCACTCCATCTTTCATCAAGGATTTTTTTCGAAAAATTCTCTTAACGTTAGAGAAAACCGAGAAGGCGGAATCTAAGTATTCCAGGTACTCTGGCGCATCGTTGCAGATTTTGCACGTGGCATACATCTCCGGATCGTCTTCGTGAATTTCTCTTTATTCACTTCCAACAGATGCTCAGCTCAAAAATTTTTGGTGATTTCACAGTTTTTTTTTCGTTTTGAGAAATGTTTTTTGTTCACTATTGTGTGTATAATCGCGTAAATTATAGTGTCAGTTATGGATCTCACGGAGTGATCGACGTAACAGTGCCTTACTCAATTGATTTTAATTTTTAGAGTCCAGGAATAATTGTTTAGTGCTTCTTGTTTCTCAGGTACGTATTTTTTCATAGTTTTTTATTTTTTAAAATTTATTTTCCACATGCAGATATTTGTTTCTGCTAAACCTCCCGTAATTTCATCGTAGGTTAAATGCGTATCGATTTTTTTCTGCAACTTCTCAACAACAACACAACTACTATTTATTCCGCATTATTTTTTCTTTATGAAAAATTGATTTGAATTTGGCCTGTTAAGATGAGATTTTAGAAATTTCTTTTGTGCTACGGTAGTTCTCCCAAATATCCTTGTGAATAGATCTTTCGCTACTTTAAACAGCTCTGTTTTAAAAAATAAAATAACGAAAAATAAGAGAAAAAATAAAGATACGCCACATTCTTGCTTTTTGCGAGAGTAATAATTGAAAAAAAGGAATTTTCTGTGGAAACAATATAAGGTGGGCTTTGGTGCACTACAGTACGGAGGAGGTCGGTGACGTTCAACTTCATGATTGATTCTGTTTTCGACCGAAATAGGTTGTCTTCGTGTGAATCGGTTCCTCACATCCATCAAATGTTTCTCATCAAAAAACATTGCTCTGCGATTCGTCGTTGATCGAATCGCTGGAAAAAAAAGAGAAATTTATAAGAAGCGATCAATTTTTCGCTTTTTTCCCTCAACGATTTTTCCTCCACTCTTCGTTTTTTCCTTGTCATTTTCGCTTCCATGTGAAGCGCCTAAAGAAAAAATGTTGTTGTCGTCGTAAGGTCGTACTGTAAGCTCGGAACACCGCGTAAGGGTCGAGGGGAATGTCATTGAAATAATGAATGAATAATTTGGCGTACTTACTAAGAGGGTACTTTTCAATTCGAGTACTCTGTTTTTCAGACAACGAACACTTGAACGTTCATATTCTCTAGTAGAATGTCCTTATCCGCGAACAACGCATGCAATTTTCGTCTACAATCGCTCCGTCTCTTGAAAAGTTCGGTCGCTAATCTTTAATGTGCTACTAGTGTTTATTCAACGGAACATTTTTCCTGCATTTCTTCGGAGAATTCCATCTATCTTCAGCTTTTCTTCAGAAAAAAAAACTTTATCTTTGGTGCTGTCAAGAAAGTATGTTGCAAATCCTTTGAAAAGTTGATAGTTGGTTGTGGCCAGGTCTGGACAATAGGGTGGACGTGCGGTAGAACCGCCCATCCAAGCTTTCGGAGCTTCTGACGCGTTGTTAAAGATTTGTACGCGGCCTGCGGCTGTCTTGATGGAAGACAATACCTTTCCTATCGGCCAATTCTGGTAGCTTCTAGTCGATCGCCTGCTTCAATCTGGTGAGTTGTGTACAGAAGAGGTCCGAGTTGAGTGCTTGCTTGCTTGGGCCGATGGGAGGAGCTCATAGTTGACTACTACCTCTCAATTCCACCAAAAACCCACGAAAATCTTCTTGAACGTCAATCAGGGCTCCGGCTACGGTTGGGCCGCCTCAGCCCTCAGACCCACGATCTTTTTCAGGTTTTGTTCTCGTGATGTAACCTTAAAGGCATTACTCCACAATCTGAGGTGGTACGGATTTCAGGTGGAATATTCGTATACGGGATAGTAGATTATGGGGAACGGGGATGATTCCGTCCATTTCTTCCTAATTGCAGTAGAAAACGGCCCGGAAGATACGGCTACGAGCGTTCCGGCGCGCTATTTTCCACAAGGAGTTCGATTGGAGCGCGCCAGCCTTGTGCACGCTCCAATGTATGTGTATACGGGACCGCATCTTTCGGGCCGTTTTTTACGGCAATTAGGAAGAAATGGACGGAATCACCCCCTTCTCCATAATCTACGATCCCGTATACGAATATTCCACCTGAAATCCGTACCACCTCAGATTCGTGGGGTGATGCCTTTAAAATCACCGTACAGTACATAGTATCCTATGTGGTGTTTACATCGTCAGATATGGCTTATCAAAGACATCCAGCAAAAATGCACAGATCTTTTCACTTCACCTAATATTAGGTTGCTGAAAATGTCAGGACGTATTTTTTCTACGTTTTTCAAAGTTCATTTATTCATAGAAAGGACAAGGATTAGTGATATATTGCCCATTTTGTTCGACATTTGACATTTTGCCATCTTTGAATGAGCCTCAATAGTTCTCGTTCATAGGTGGATCTGTCTTTATCGCCGAGAAACTGAGTAAGGTGCTGATTTACAGCCCCATCTGAACTGAATGTTATGCCATGCGAGAAATTTCGAAGACACCGAAGCAAGTGGAAATCTGATGGCGCAAGATAAGGTGAATATGAAGGGTGTGAGGAACGCAGCCCATCCAGACTCCAAAAATTTTTGACAGATGATCAAACTCAAAAATTATTAGAACTTTGATAAGATGCGTTCCTCGGACCCTCCATACTCACCGGATGTTGCACCATCAGATTTTCACATGTTTCGCTTTCATCAAAACTTCTTACATGGTATAAATCTCATTTAAGATGGGATTGTAAGTCAGCACCTGGCTCAATTTTTTTACCGAAAAAGACAGATTCATCCATAAATGAGGAATCTTGACGGTCACTCAGAGATCGGCAAAATGTCATCGAACAAGACGGACAATATATCATTGATTGAGCTTTTTTCTTTATATGAATAATTTTGGAAAACATAGAAAAAAATATTTCATGACTTTTCCGACAAATTAATAAGAGAAATTGTGGTGCAAGTAGATCAAAAGAAAGGCGTGAATCGTGTATCGTGTAAGAATCCTCGCCACCGTCGCCCATCTCTGCAGTTCGTCATGGTCCCACCTCGATTCCAATCGCTGTCTCCATCACACCGCTTCGAGCGTAGTCGCTTACGCAACTGTCCGTGCTTCAAGTCGTTTTGACCTGACTAGATCTGTAGCTGAACCCGACCAAGTCTGACGTTCTAGGGACTTAGAAAATCTCCGAGTATTCGATGAGTAGTTAGTTGCCTGAAACTTTCGCTTGCTTGAAATAAGTCTACCCTGACGTCATTATCATGGTCGGTCAGAGATCAGTATTTGAATAGCAGCTGCTGCAAACTGCATCGCATTCAAATCAGCTGCAAATAATTGCGGCCGATGACGGGAGAACAACAATTCGAGTGATGTGCGAATATAAATGAACTTCCTACGAGCAATTTTTACTCCTCTTTTGAATTCTAAGAAATCTTGCACGAGTCATGCGATCTAGGGCGGTACCAGACCACGTAGGAAAGTGGAGTGACTCTGAATTCTCCGTAAGCACCACTCATTCTTTCTCTTGTGTTCTACTATAATTCAAGGATCTGCTTAGGACTTTATTTTCCGGGTTTTGTGACAAATTTGCAATAAAAATTGATATAAAACTAGGGCAAAAATCTGATTAGAGAAGAATGAACTCCGAACACGGAGAACTTCCGGAAATCTTCGAAATAATCAAGTCTTCGCCGAATTTCTTTACTGACCTAACCATTTTGAACTTCCTACGGAATTGAGTTTCCTATGCTTTTTCAGCTTAACTACCCACTATGTTTTCATGACTTTCCTAATCTTTTCGGACTTGACAAAATCGAATTTTCTACGTATGCATAGGTCAGAGAATGGTGCTTTTGTTTTTCTTTCGTGCACACTATTGATCAACTCGACGTTTTAAGTTAGGAATTTTTTAACTAATATTCTAGAAAAATCCCATATTGTTTCAACTTAAAGACGTCACCCCACGAATCTGACGTGATATGGGTTTCCGATGGTCAAAGATTATACGGAATCGTAGATCGCAGAAACGGGTGGGATCCCGCTCATTTCTTCCTAATCACCGTAAGAAACGGCCCGAAGTATGTGGCTTCGAGTGTTCCGAGGCGCTACTTTTTACAATGAGTTCGATTGGAGCGCGCCAGCCTTGTGCACGCACCGTATCTTTCGGGCCGTTTTTTACTGCAAGTAGGAAGAAATGGACGGGATCACCCTTTTCGCCACAATCTATGACCCCGGATAGACGTAGCCCACTTGAAACCCGTACCACCCCAAATTCGCTTGGCGATGCCTTTATAAGTCATGGTCGTTCGTTTAGTTTCTAACTCATTTTTTTTGTGGAACAAAATTTTTGCAGTTTTTGTACAGTTTTCTTCGTATGCTGAGTCCGATTCGATCTCTTCCAAAGGTGCAGCGGGATTTCAATAACTGCTGCTCAGATCCTGAATTGTTTCAGATGGACAACGTCAACAGCTGGCGACTTACCCTTTGTGGATCCGTACAGGTGTGTGGTCAGCGATTCTGACTTCGCTTGCCGAGTTCCTTTGGGGCTCACCCTCCTACTCACTTTCCCCTTCTCTCATTTCGCATAACATGTAGGATACTATGGTGTAGGCTCTGTATTTCCTGTTTCATATAGTATGGTTTCATACGATTTATGCTTATTACCCTACTACAATACCAAATAGCTGGATATACACTACTAACGATAGAAAAGAACTTAACAAACGAACTTACAAACTTACAACGGCATGGCATGGCAACGGCTAAAGTATATACACTAAAGGACGATACATTACATGGTTAGGGGGAATACATTACAAATCCTTACTTACCTTAACTTTTTGTCGACAGGACAGCCCAATGGTGAGCTACGTTTTTTTGTTTTTGTTGGTACGGTGTGGTTCAACAGTGCTCGAGACACCTTTCAACGGTTATTTTTCAGGACTTCCTAGTTTTTTTTTTAAAGTTTTTTCCTGATGGTTTCACCAACTTCGAATAACTTTACACATTAAATAGACCAGAAAAACGTTTTTATTTCTTGAAAATCAACAAATCCAACCATGATATCACAGTTTTGTGCTTTTTTGGAAACGTTCACTGGAAGAATGGCTTTTACATTTGCAGCACCTAGCATTGACGAGTTTCATGTTGTAGGAAGCGAAAGACGTCACTGTTCCTGAGAGAGTCGTTTATAATAGCGAATATGTCTCTTTCGTGATAACGGGTGGGAAATGGGGAAACTGAAAGTGGCCGGGGAAAAGAGTTCCAGATTACAAAGAAACACATCAAAGGAAAAAAGATATGTAGTTCTCTAATCTGGTTACAGATGTTGAAAATGACCACTATTCATCTCTTGGCACCATTGAGTCCTGGTCAGTAAGTTGCGGAAGGTAGATCGAAGCTGGACTGTTGGGATGGCTGCAACCTCATCATAAATGTTCTGGTGCAGTTCTTGAAGATTATGAGGGTTGTTGTGGTAGACCTTAGCAATGAGGGTTCTCCACAGAAAGTAATCACACAATGACAAATCAGGTGACCTGGATGGCCAGCCAAGACCGAAATCAGACTGCTTACAGCTTTGTCAGTAATGAAGATTGTCTGAATGTGATCCTGGGTTCGGCGGGATCGATTAGCAGATGCATCATCCTCTCGGAAGTATTTGTCGGTCTTTTCATACTCATCCAGTTTTATTTTCTCTGCTACTTCATTGTATAACTTACAGACATTTACCATTACTGTTCGGGTAAAATAGTTTGAAAGGCGCTCTTCTCACGTGCAGTACACGCAAAAAAGCGCACTGCCGTCACTGGGTTAAGGGCAGACATGGTCATCATGGTGCCTCCTAAAGATCCGCGGCTTTACTTGATTAGAGAAGGCACCGGTGCTTTCATTTTCCATGTCGTTCACGAGTCTTCCTGATCGATTACACATAGAAGATTACGAAATCGGAAAAAACGCATAACGAAATCACAAAATGAGGATGACGAAATCAGAGCAGGAACCGGATCGTTGCAAGTGGCTCCTTATATACCAGCATGCCGCGGGAGTCACAGTAGGAAGACACGCGTGGTGGGACCCACTGCGATTGGAGCCGCGTACCGGCGCGATCTTTTTCGTTATGGAAGTAGTAATAGTAAATATTAGTTTTGAAAGTATTGAACTATCAAACTTAGTTGAGCAAGCTTCAAAAATATCACGGATTTCGATGTTTTTTAAATTTATCTTTTCTACTCAGTCAATGTTTTTTCACCTCTAGGTTCATTATGGGGGAGAGAAGGAACAGTTTCCATCCTTTACAGCTCAGTTTTTGACGTCCTGGGAATTACCAACGTTCGGAATTTCTTCTTCAAACTTTTGCAGATTCTCCTCTTTGTTTGCTGCTACGAGCCTTCGTTCTAGGGTTGATTTTCTGGGGAGGGACGATTTTCTGGACAACGTTCTCGTGCAGTGTTTAATTTCGAGGAAGAAGAAATAAAGTTGATGAGGCTTTTCCGCAAATGAAATCCGTTCGTATCGCAGGAATATTGGATTTAACCGCTATCCAAAATGTTTTTGGCGTCAAAATAAGGGAATTAGACGGAGACAAAACAAGTTCTATGCGGGAACGTTATGTCCTACGGCTGCAAGAATCTTTTCACCGATATATCCATGAAAACCGTAATCCATGAAGTAGCGGTTCGAGTTTCTTGTCCACTTAAAGCGAGAGCACACTAAAAGTGAATGCCATCGAAAAAAAACACTAATAAATCATAGAAAATGGGAAACATGAATCGCCTATAGAATATATTTTCTCTCTAGTGCTTCGTTGAGAAAACTTTTAATAACTTTCTGGAACTACTGTATTTTTACTGGCACTCATTTGAAATTTATTTACTCACAGTGAAATTGATATCCTTGAAGTTCTGTGGGAATACCATAAGTAAATAGAGGGTTTCAGTCGAAAACAACGAAGAAATTCATGAGCTTTTCTTTTCTATGGCTTTCTGTATGGATCTATGTACTTCGGGCCCCATGCATACGATAGTTCCTGACAAATGACGAAAATAATAGCATCACGATAGATCAGAAGTTGTTCTTGTCGAGAATTCTTGGACTTTCCGTTTCGCACTCGTGGGGAGAAAAAGACTAGGTTTTCTCGAAATATTTTTGAATTTGTAGTGTTTTCAGTCTTTTCCAACTGTCTTTTTCAGTGTCTTTTTCAACTTTTTCGTTCCTAAAATAATCCGAAATTTTTAGAACATCATGTAGCGTGAAAAGTATGTTAAAAATAAAATAAATAAAATAAAAAAAATATGTTAAAAATAAAAAAAATATATAAAAAAATATATAAAAAAATATGAAAATTATTTCCCTGCCCTAGTAGTTCATGTAAATTCAAAGCAGAAATTGTGAAAACACTGCCGGCAGCCAGAGGACATTCATTAAATTACGGTATTGGATATTTGTTTACAACAACATCATCCATTGCTCCATTGTAATTTTAACTTTTTATAACTTTTTAACTAACAATTATCTAATTTTTCTAATTTTTTCTTTTTCTAAAAATAGTTAATTTTAACTTTTTATAACTAATATTTATTTGTAGGAACAGATCGACGCAGAAAGTCGTACGTTTATGTTTTTGAATTTAGTGAAAGGTGTTTTTTGCAGTCATTTATGTTCGAGCTAAAATTTACAGCGTTAATGCCAAAAATTTGGGCGATATCTGCCGAAATGTGATTAGATGGACCAATTTTGATCGGTGTGGACGAGTTTTCAGTTCACTTTTCTCCGCCGCTTCTAAACATCAATACAAATAGGTATCACATATGTGTAAGATTGTGATGTAAACTTGTGCAATGAAGTATTAATAATAGGGATAAATGAAAAAAAGCAAGTAGAAGATTTTCTGGACAGAAAACTGCGCGATCTATGTACTTTATAGGTCGCGATTCTTTTCCGGGAACAGATTTTTTATAGTAACCCCTTTCGGTAAGCGCTCACCTTAATGTTGACTCAAATTTTAATTTATAAAAGAATAGTAAGTGAAACGTTAACGGTGCTAACGTGGGATGCTAACATTTGAAGTAATTAAATTAAATTCCTCAAAGTGATTTAAACACATCATGTCTCATTTTTATTCTTATTCTTTTTTTCCTTATTTTCCTCCCTGATAGTATGATTTCGCCTGATCTGCTTGAATTAGCCACCAAACACCTCATTAATCAATTTTCTTCCCAACACATTCTCCGTGTCTTTTTTCTTCTCAGGATCGGCCTTGTTATCTGATCATGAATTTTGGACATGTGGACGAGTTTACAGTTCTCCTTCGACGATTTCTAAACGTCAACACAAATAGGTATCACATATATGTATTTGTGAGGTTGTGATGTAAACTCGTACGATAAATTAATTAAACATTTTTATAAACAAAATTCAAAAATTCAACAAAATCGAAGCATTTTTGTGTGGTTTTATATGGTTTTTAATCCGTCCTAAATTCGAAATAGTTCATACTTGGATTTTTTATTTTTATTTCCATTTTTATTTCAATTATACTGGACGTAAACAGGAATATGTGTAATTTTTCGTGAGTGTTACTGGTGTCTGTAACAAATCAAAGCGATTTCCCTCGCACCTAAAGATCTTTTTATTCAATCTATTTATTATTCAATGATGAAAGTGCAAATTTCGAAAAAAAAAACAATATAAAAATACAGCGCTCTTCGCCGTAAAATTAACGTCATTTTCGCGCCTACGGGTCTTCGTCAGCACTTTAAGAGCCATTAGCTGCGAGGAGACTCGTTCCTAACTAACGAAACTAATCATGAATACATATGAGGATGAAGGAGGGCGAGAGAAAAACCACACAGTAGGTCTAAAGTTCTGAGTAATGCCCGCTTTAGAAGAAAGAAAATTCGCACAGGTTATCTTTTTTTTCTGGAGTGACGAAAATTCTCCTCAAAAAAAAATCAGCAGTAACCTCATCTGGCGATCACGCATCGGTCTTTGCTTTAATTTTGGTGTGGTGATTTTTCAGCGGGAAGTGCATAGCAGAACTATGTACTCCACTGAAAAAGTGGGAGAAATGAGAAAACTAGCGTATCCCGTTCCGTTGCACTCTCTGCACTGCACATCAACTCTCGAGCAGTTTTGTTGTGGGGGTTTTTTCAAACGAACGAACAAACAAAAACAAACAAACATTGCGGTATGAGCCGAATTGTGATTAAATCCACATCAACTTGAATTCTTCGATTTTATCCTCCATCTTATTTATTTTGGCTTTCTTTTTGTACTTAATCCTCTTCCCTCGTAGTGATTACAGTAATCGTTCCCTTCTCCTACGCCAGCTTATTCTGTTTTTCGTAGGTCTGCTCTCTATCAAAAAAGTATCAAAAGTAAAAATGAGAACTCATGGTGCATAGACACAGATTCAAATAATTATACATTATAAGTATTTTTGAGTTATAGTTATATAATTTTATTTATAGTTATAGTTTTTTATAGTTATAGTTATATAATTTTAATTATTTTATATATTTTTATTTATTTATTTATTTCCTGCATATATTTAATTATTTTATATTTTTTATTTATTTCATTTATATTACTATACTATTATTTCTTTATATTATTTGCGCTGTCATATTACAAAATTATTTTTATGAATTACTTCATATGTGTTTCATGTGTCACACGCACACACACGATCGATCGGAGGTTCGAATCCGCCCTACCGCCAACCAAGCCTTTCATCCCTCCAGGGTCGATAAATTGGTACCAGACCTCTCAGGGAGGGTAAAAACACTGACTTGACCCACATTGCGTAGCTCTCGCAAGTCGTTGTGTAGGCCAGTTACAGGCTCCTCGTAAACCTCAAACGATTCTGAATTGATGTGAATGTGGTGGTGGGTCCCAAGCGGATTGATCGAGGCGTTTTATCCTTTATCCTTTTACGTTTTGCGTGTATTCAGACATGTTTTATTATTTTATATATCATATTTTCTGGGTCCGCAACAAGATTCGCTCTCAACCCATCTATGAATATTATGTTTTCTGTGGAAAAAGATTAATGCATTTTCCTTAACCTGATTTTTTTAAAGAAATTTCTTGAGGATTTAAGTAATTCTTGCACGGTTGTGTGAAAAATGAAATTTTTTTTTCGAAACGGTATTATTTTCTTTTGAAAATTATCCCTGAATGGGGACGTTTTACAGGATAAGCATGAGCTTATATGTTGCGTCACACAATCTACGAAATCTTTTCAGCATCTTCTCCTTCCTTGTGTTAATCCTACAGTAACTTGACGGGAAGATTCGAGCATGTACAGTAATCCTTCTCAGTACAGTTCGTTTCTTTCACAGTTGGATTTAAAAGTCACTGGCGTATCAATCCATTTGGGATGCGCCAACGTGTTTTACTGGAATTCGTTGAGGTTTTGGAACGCGTGTTGGCCTACAAAATGACTTGCGGGGTCCAGCTGATGATCAAGTCAGTGTTTTTATCATCCCAGACAAGTCTGGTACCAATTTATCGACCCCGGAAGGATGGAAGGCTTGATTTGCAGTAGGGCGGTTTCGAACCCTTGACCGTGTGACTAGAACGGACCTCTAACCGACCGCGCCACACCCGCCCCATCACAGTTGGATTTAATTACGAGAAAATTTGAATAATATTAACATTGTGATGATTAAAATAATATTAATCAATATAATAATTAACTAATTGCTAGTATAATATTGCTTATTGCTCAATTTCTTTTTTTAATTGGTGACATAGATCCATGTATTGGAATTTAAATAAAAAAAGGGGGAGGGAAGGAGGGAGACGGGGGGGGGAGAGTTTTGCTGGTTTTATCGCATCACTCATCCAAACTCCATTATTCGGCTGCACCATATCCTTGGATATTCGCTCGAATCCTGCTGAATCAATCCACTGAATGGAGAAGAGGAACGTAATGACTCATTTTGATTTTTCCAATTTTTCTAAAAAAAGGATGACGTTTTCGGATACTCTTAAGGCGAAATTTTCCCGAGTTTTCGGGTAATATCATAGAATTTGCACACAACACAGAAATTTCTTACTGTATATCTTTACATCATCTGTATTTCCTTGTTATCCTAACATATCTTCATTGCATTATTACATACATACATATTATTATACCTTGTACTATTATCATCTTCATTATATTAATTTTGGCTTTATCCTTTTTTTTAAAGATGGAATCACTTTGATACAAATTTACAAATTTTTACAATTAATTAATTAATTACAATTTTTACAAATAAAAATTTCTCTCCTTTCTTAAGCTGCCTTTTTTGCTGTGGACCAGTTCTTTTCCGCTTTTTTTTCGAAATTTTCTAAACGTTCAGGTCTTCCACGCTCATGCCTCCGATTGATCATCTGGAGAAAAAAAGAAATCAAATCAAATTCAAATCAAAGTATGAAAGTAACAAATTTTCATTCACATTTCCTTAGAATAACCCCTTCCGCCCATGGTTCGACACTGAAACAATTTCGTTGAAATGAGAAACTGCTCGACGTTCGTGGACAACATGGATATTAGAGAATTGTTGTGCTCATTCCAACCATTTATTAGGGATACAATCCAGCAATTCTTTTCCCGCGGTCTACGAGTTTTAGACGTGGCCTCAGGCGAAATTTGGTCCTCACCAGCAACTAACTATCTTTTATGAAAGTTTTGTGTACATTCTTAAAAGGTGACAGCGTTTTTTCTTAGCCGCCGATGTTTTTTTCTGGATTGTTGCTAGACTGTTGACTGTATGAAGTCACGCTAACTGGTAATTATAATAACTTGTAATGCTAACTTACTAACAACAAGAAATCATGCAATTTCTATCCTTGAAGTGCAACTAATTAACTCAAAATTAGTCAAAGGAAAGCAATTTCTAGGGAAAGGGATGATGTCTGGGTAGAGGAGAATCGTAAGGATTTTTTTCCCAGAAATTTTCACCTTGAATTCTCGCTCGTTACCTTTTTTGTTGCTCTTTGATTTTTCATCGTGAACAGAGATGATCTCAGAGAAGAGGAGAAATCATTTTGTTGCAGGATAATAAGAGGAAATCAAATGAGGTCCCGAGATGAGCGTCGATTTTTCAGTATCGTTGCTCTACGCACAAGGAAGCGCCGAAGAAAGGGAGAGAAGAATTTTGGTGGTGGTTAGGAGTTTTGCAGATTATGTGGACTAAATTTTCCGGCTAATTTTCACACAAAACCATTTCAGCGGGAGGAAAATCTAATTTTTGTTTGTTAACTGAAATGAAGAAGTTAATGGAGATGATGATGATGGTGCGGGACCCATGGGACCTACTGAAACGCATGTGCTCTCATTTTTTTCATAGAAGCACTGGAGAACTCTTGGATTATCAACCACTAGGATATTCTAGGCTGGTAACCATTTTTTGTCACACTTTAGAGATTTCTAGCTCTAGGAAGTTGTTTGGTAGTTGGGCTGTTAGCTCAATACTATAGATTATTAATCTACCCTAAGTACTCCATAATCCATCATTTAGGGTCCCATCAGTTTGGTGGAAGATGCAGGTCCTTTATTTCCTCCAAAACATCGGAGAAATCGGAGTGTTGTGATCAATTAAAGGCATCACCCCACGAATCCCCGCGGTGGTACGGATTTCAGGTGGAGTACTCGTATACGGGATAGTAGATTATGGAGACGGGTGTGATCCCGTCCATTATTTCCTAATTACCGTAAAAAACGGCCTGGAAGATGCGGCCCGTGCGCATGGCTGGCGCGCTCCAAACGAACTCCTTGTAGAAAATAGCGCGCCGAGCGCTCGAAGTCGTGTCTTTAGGGCAGTTTTTTTGCGGCAATTAAGAAGAAATGGACGGAATCACCCTTCTCTCCATAATCTACGATCCCGTATACGAATACTCCACCGGAAATCCGTACCACTCCAGATTCGTGAGGTGATGCCTTTAACTTGTATACTGCCATGCGGGACCCACGGATTTAATGGACTTGTTCAGGAGTACAGAACACTTGTCTCTTGTTATTTTTGTCTTCATTCCACCAAAGGGTCTGAAATATGGGAATGGACCGCTTATATACAAAAAAGAACCTAAAATGTATATATCGATGAGCTCCGAATATAGACATTACAACAGAAAGTGAGCATCAACTTATTCAAACTTATTGAATCGGTAACAGTAATTCTTCTTCCCCTTCTTCGTCTTCTTCTTCTTCTTCTTCCTAGCGTTTGTCCCGCGTTGTTGCAGGGTCCGCCTCTCTGCTTCTTGTCACCCATTTGGTTCGATCCATTGCATCAGCCGTACACAAACGATCACAGTAATTACCGTTACAAATTTTACGAGTTTCTTCCTCGTTATACGTTCTGTTATGCTACGTTATGTTTCTTCGTCGACTTGTCGACACAGAGTCCAAGAAGATCATGTTTTTTTGCTGGTGGAGTCTCAAGGGAGTCATTCATTGCTAGCTTTTGTCACATGATTCTGCTGCTAAGAAGTGCTGCAAGCTGCTGGATCGGATGGCTGCAAAGCTTATTGGGATAGGGAGAGGAAAGCATTCTTCTTGCATGACCACATATCCATGCACCACAAAGTTGAGTGAGATGAAACTGCGCAGTCTCGACTGGGCCACCAGCCTGCATCCGGCATTTAGTCCGGACACTGCCCCGAACGACTACCAATAGCTGAGATCTCTGGTTCACCACTTGGAAGTACGCCACTTCACTGATGAAGGGATGAGGATGAGCTCAGAGCGGATCTTCATCTTCGTTCTTCGATCCCAGGTCCCTGGACTTCTATGTATGTATCGCCTGTGGTCCCGCTGTTCATCGATTTGCTCGAGTTGGGACCGGTGGCCCTTCCATTGGGTCCAGATCAGGTGCAAAGGTTGTCCAGCGGCTTCTCTTCTTGCGAGGGATTCGAAGAGACTCGAATTTTTGTAAATGTATGTACGAGCATTTGTCGGTTTATTTATCCAGGAGGGCCGGATGTAGCGCAGTCGGTGAAAGGTTCCGCTGTCTACACGATCGATCGGAGGTTCGAATCCGCCCTAGCACTCACCAGCTCCTCATCCCTCCGCGATCGATAAATTGGTACCAGACCTCTCAGAGAGGGCAAAAACACTGACTTGACCCATCGCCTAGCCCTTGCAAGTCATTGTACAGGACAGTTGTACGTTCGTGAACCTCAAACGATTCTGAAATGACGTTAACGTTTTGGCGGGTCCCAAGCAGATTGATTAACGCCAGGCACTTTAAACTTTTTCCATTTTATGTAATCTTATATTTTATAATCACTGAATATATGCAAAATCTTACCCAATTGTGTCATAGGCTACATATTTCCCTTATTTTCTTATTTTTCCATTTCGTAGACATTTCTGGACACCGAAGTGGTGTAAAAATTCGCCTAATAGAAAAGTTATCATCGTACGTATTGCTGTTTTTCGTAAAATACCTCGTAATTTTTCTCGTGTACACGTAAAAATTGCGTGATTGGTTGTCTAGAGCCTTCTGGATGCAGCTCTACGGACTGTGCCTTACAGTCTTTCACTTCGATCAAATTTCCAGTTATCGCCGGGAATTTTATCCGCTTACGAGCATTTCACAACTTAGCGAAAAAATGGCTGGATTTAATAATTTGATAAATAAATAAATAAATAAGAATCGAATGAATCCTTGGATAAATGAGCAATTAACGAATCTGACAATTTCTCATCGTCGCCCCTTTTTGATGTCTTTAAACAAAAAATTATCGAGAGCAGCCGTAACGCCCTTCATAAA